>NC_031976.2:4936913-5246913 GCF_001858045.2 Oreochromis niloticus | reverse complement strand
AATCCATTATTATTATAAAAGTTAAAATAGTTTTGGGTCAAATGTTTGGTTTTGCAAGACAAGTTGAAGGTTTTGTGTGTGTAGCTTGAATTTTAGAGTTTGTGTTTAGTGTTTTGAGACAAAGAGATGAGATTTTAGGAAATGTGTTTTAGCAATTCAGAAAAACTGTAATAGACCTCTCTGCACTGAATCATACTTGTTATTAATCTCTGGCTCTCTTCCACAGCATGTCTTTTATCCTGTCTTCCTTCTCTCACCCCAACCGGTCGCAGCAGATGGCCCCGCCCCTCCCTGAGCCTGGTTCTGCCAGAGGTTTTTCTTCCCCTTAAAAGGAAGTTTTTCCTTCCCACTTTCGCCAAAGTGCTTGGTCATAGGGGGTCATATGATTGTTGTGTTTTTCTCTGTATGTATTATTATAGGGTCTACCTTATAATATAAAGCGCCTTGAGACGACTATTGTTGTGATTTGGCGCTATATAAATAAACTTGAATTAACACTTGTAAGTGTAAATTAAAATCTTTTACCACATTCGACTGCTCTGCTGTGGGTTTGGTATTCTTTGCATTTTCATCACGTTGACTATGATTTTGTTGCATTTAAAAAATTGAAGAAGTAAAATAAGACGTTATCCAAAAAGTATGATATATACTATGTAGTGTATATATACTACTTGTACGGGATGTACTTTTGCTAATAACATTAAAAACTGCCTTTTTTGATGATAAATAAAACATATAGATTAATGTCTTTAAAAAAATAGCAGAGTTTTAAAAAATATAACTATATTCAGTTTAAGCTTGACTGAAGTCGAGCTAAAAATCAATCATGGGTAAACCTTGGTGGTGAAAGCAAAAACAAAAATCATCTGGTTTTAGTGTTTTTAATTTTTTGTTTTCTGTTTTTTTTTTAAAAGGATGCTCCATGCAGCCATTGGAGATGGGAAAGATAGCAACATGCAGGTTTAAGATTTCTGTCTTATACCTTCCTTCCCTTCAATTCAGTTCAAATTATAACATTTCAAATTGCACCAAACCATAAAAACCGTTATCGCAAGGCACTATTGCAGGGTCAAGACTCTAACATATTAGAAATAAACCCCAACAATCAGCCCACCTCCTGTCAGTGAGCACTTGGCCATAGTGGGAAGGAAAACTCCCTTTTAACAGGAAGAAACCTCTAGCAGAACCAAGCTCAGGAAGGAGAGGCGATCTGCTGCATCTAGTTGGGGGTGGGAGGAGGGAGACGAGACAAAAAAAAACATACCAGTTTAATATGTGCCGTGAAGGACATATCCTGGTTTAAACAAAATAAAAGCAAAACAACACTCCAGGTTTCTCACAGTGTTATTGGTAACCAAGGTAATACCATCCAGTTTCTGGTTAGACACTATGTTTCTAACATTTTTAGGGCCGAGTACAATCACCTCAGTTTTATCAGAATTTTGAAGCTTGACTTGGCCTGCTTCACTTTAGGCAGCATATGCAGAGTAAATATGGATGAACAAATCAAATGTACCCATTTTCAGTCTTGAGCTAGCCTAATAAATGAAGAACATATCGAACTGTGCTTTACCACAATAGTAACAGTGATTGGACTAAAATGAACTTGCTGTTAAGAGATAAACTGTACACATGAAGACACCTCAACCTCTGCTGATGTCTATTCCAGCACAGAATGTCTATATATGAGTCACTACCTAGAAGAGTTCTGACAGGTCTCAGTTATTCTTAGGTACTCAGATATTCCTCTCTGTAGCCTTATTTCTTGGGAGTCCCACGGGCTTTTTTCTTGCTAGGTAATCCGTCCAGCAGGTTCTGGATCTATCTTTAAGGTGTTGTTCCAGTCAGACATGCTTGGTAATTTTCCAAAGTAAGGAAGAGGAGCCATTATGATTAGATGCCCAATCATCCTCACCCAGCTCCTACAGATATACCAATATTCTACTTCAAGCTAGACCAAGGGTGGGCAACTCCAGGCCTCAGGTCCTGGTGTCCTGCAGGTTTTAGATATCACCCTGGGTTAACACATCTGAATCAAAGATTAGTTCATTACCAGGCCTCTGGAGAACTTCAAGACATGTTGAGGAGGTAATTTAGCCATGTGAATCAGCTGTGTTGGATCAAGGGCACATCTAAAACCTGCAGGACACCGGCTCTTGAGGCCTGGAGTTGCCCACCCCTGAGCTAAACTGACTGGAGGTTCACAACAAGGGTCTATTACAACACTCTGGTGCTGCATCACCAGCAGTAACTCCATCTCCATCTCATGCTCCAGTTTACCATTTCAGCTGAACAAGATTCCACAACACTTAAAGTCCTTAGCTTGGGAAAGCGACTCTCACCAAACCCAGAGGGTGGAACCCTTTCATGGCCTCAGACTAAGACTGAGCACAATGAAGGTCGTGTTCTGATGGAGGTAAAGGAGCCACAAACAGCTGTGACATGATTTTGAAGTTTGCAAATCTAACGCCCTCTTCACTCTGGCTGATGTCTGTGGAGTCCAACACCCACTGAAAAAGCGCTCAAGTTTATGCCACAAATATAGACACAGCGCAAAGGACCAGATGTCTTGTACTGGTACCTCGCCCTCCAGCAATACCCCCTAGAACAGTGGTTCCCAAACTTTTTTTGCCAGGCCCCCCTTTTTCACAAGAAAAATGTTCGCGCCCCCCACCACCTAACCCCCCGCACAAACACATCCTCCAAACACACACACCCATATTTTGTTTACAAACTCCATTGCGGTTTATTTCACACCTCAAACATTTAGTAAACAATTAAGCAAATACAAGTAAACGGCAATAAATTACAGGTAGTAATAAAATATACTACTAACTCTTTTACGCTGCGTCCACACCTACACGGGTATTTTTGAAAACTCAGCTGTTTCTATGCGTTTGGGCTTTTCGTCAACATGTAAACGGCGTTGCGATTCACCGAAAACGGAGATTATTTAAAACTGCTTTTTTGCGTTTACGTGTGGACGAGGAATACAGAGTTCGTCACGCAATATCAAAGGTATGTGCCTCTTTTCACGTCACGCTGTGCGCCACGTTATTGTTTACATGAGATGAATTGCAGAATGGCAGATAGAGACAAAATACTGTTAATCTGAGTATCTGCAGGTTTTACACGCTTACATATACACACGCAGTTACTGTCCCTCCATTTAGAAAGGCGGCGTCACGGTGTGATTATTTTACGTGTAGTTGTTTTTTTTCCTGTGTAATAATATTCAACATTGCTATCAATACATTTTTCAAAAAATGCCTCTCTGTGCAAAATGGGTTTAAACACATAAACAGCTGTGGGATACTGTTTGTCCGTGATTTGAACCGGGGGAACAAATTACGGCAGGATCAGCCTGATATTATTTGTATCCCACTGTAACTTTACTGCATAAAGAGCTAACATGTCCAAAATGTCAGGAGTAGTTAGTCATTACAAGAAGTGTTTGTCAACTAAAAATCAAGAATGTGGGATCCTGTTTGTCCGTGATTTGGAGAGCCCAGCGCTGCTCCCGACGCAGGGAAACTAATTTTGCAGGGGAGACCTACCTTGGCACTTGTGCAGGTGAAGCCAAAGGGAAGATATGCTTCACCATATTTTCCAGTCTTTGGCTTGGAAGGAAGTTGGTTTGGAAACATATTTGGCGATGCTTCATCTCCTGCTTTGCGTTTATGTGGGAGCCCCGTCAAAAACCTGTCCACAGTGTCCAAGCGTTCTTTTTTCTTTTCATACCGCGCCCCCCCTGCAATGGCTCTGCGCCCCCCCTAGGGGGCGGGCCCCACACTTTGGGAACCTCTGCCCTAGAAGGTTCACCAATCCCCAGACATACTAAGATGCTGATGAGCAGCACCTCGTCAGTATAGCTTGCCAGGATGGATTTGTTTGAATTTGCTTCTTAGTACTAAAAAGACAGTGCAGCTGAGTAGTTTTACAGATATTCAATCATAACACAAAGTTTGAATCGAGTGAATAAAGTCAGGAGCATAACACAGGGCCCTTTTTTCTCAGAGGATCAATGTAAAGTCCAGTGGAGATGTTGAGATGTCTCTACAAACTGTTTCTTTCTTTTGTGGGACGGAGAAAGAGCCCCTCTCCTGATCTTCAGGTAAGTTTTAACCCCAATCATTCAAACCTGCTGATTCTCCCCCTACCCGATGCAGTGCAGGTCACATTCAGGTCACATTATAATCCTCTCTCTCTTCTTCTGTCAGTGTTTTCTTGTTAGAGAATCGTTGGCAGAGAGCTTCCTGAGCTTGGAGCAAATGACTCACTCAGCCCTGTAAAGTAATGAGATGCATAAAACATAAGTTTCTGTATATTTCAGCAGCGAGAGCGGTTTATTTATAGACGGAGCCCATCTGGCAACTTGTCATAACATTCGCAAGAGTGAAACAAAGCTAATGTTCAAAGCACTTAGCCTCACTTACAAGTGCAGAGAGAGGGTGGGCCCTGGACCCCCGCCTCCCGTCCTCTCTGTGAACCTCCTGCTGCGAGGAGCACAACCCATCCCAGTGCTGTTCACATTTCCTCCTGACTCACTCTCTTTAGATGACACACAGACACACACAGGCATCTTGAGAGCTGGCAGACTGGTGCAGGGCAGTCACAGAGGAAATCATGCATACATCAGCTGCTGCTTGTTTCAAAGATGAGACATGATGCATTCTCAGACTATGAACCTCTCCCAGGCTTTCAGTCTCAGACAGGAAATAGAGAAGAAGGAAACTACTTTCTAAGTTTTCCTCTTCCCCTCCTTTCCTCATCAGGAAGACGTGCCTAAATGTTACCTCCTGTCTGGAAACTGCTTTGATGAATACTAATGCTTTCAGCTGTAACTACAGCAGTCTGTGGCCCATTTAAATACCCAGAACCTTTTGGAGACAGTTAACTCGGGCTGGATTGCTGAGACAGCAAAGCTGGGCTCCCAAAAACCTCGAGTCCACTCGTCTGGCAATTTGAATCACTGAAGCATTTTCAACTATGGTGGATTCTGCATTTATATGCCTCTCTTTGGGATGCCAAGATCTGTGGTTTGGTTGTCAAAAGAATACACAGCTAGCTAACATTACAGCTAAGCAGAGGAAGACATCATTAATGTTAGAGTTGATATGGTTAGTGGGTAAAACACATTGTTGCATTGTCTCATCCCAGTACAATACATTCATGAGATATGCATTATTTACATTATCGAAGGCAGACGTATCTACAATCAGTATCTCCAAAAGTGGGCAAATCACACCAAAGCAATCTGGATGGATGAAGAGCAGCACAGACCAAAGGAAACATACAACTTGATTTTGGGACAACAGGTTTACGATGTGACAGTTCATTTCAGCTGCATTTATATAGCACAAATTCACAACAATAGTTGGCTTCAGGCGCTTGACACTGTGAGGTAAAATTCCTGCAATATTATAATATAGTTCAGCTATTGGAATTATTTCTGAGACGCCATATTTTGTTAGTGAGAGCAGATGACTCCAAATCAGTTATGTGTACAGCAGTTTGTTTGTTTGTTTTTTGTAAAGGAGGCCCTTGCAGAGTTAATGCTGACTAGGTTACTGAGTAATTTACAGTCAAAGGTACAATAAAGTTTATGACTTTACCGCCTAGGAAAAAAAGACCAGAGTATTGAAGCATATAAAAAAAAGTCAGATTCCTGGTCATAAAGAGTCCAACATTACCTTTAAAAACACTGCTGTAATGTTCTTTATGGCTCTCAATCTATGCCCATGATTGTCAGAGTAATCATTGCTCATACTTAGAGAAAAATACATACATATTCAATTCAATTTTATTTATACAGCACCAAATCATAACAACAGTCACCTCAAAGCGCTTTATATTGTAAGGTAGACCCTACAATAATAGATACAGAGAAAAACCCAACAATCATTCCCCTATGAGCAACCACTTTGGCGACAGTGGGAAGAAAAAACTCCCTTTTAACAAGAAGAAACCTCCAGCAGAGCCAGGCTCAGGGAGGGGCGGGGCCATCTGCTGCAACCGGTTGGGGAGAGAGAAGGAAGACAGGATAAAGACGTGATGTGGAAGAGAGACAGAGATTAATAACAAGTAACTATTCAATTCTCTCCCTCCCACTCTACTTTTAAATACTCTAGGAACAGCAAGTAGGCCTGCAGTGCGAGAGCGAAGTGTATGGGCAGAAATCTGTGCCATCAGAAACTGAATTTGAATAAGTTAAATTTGAATTTGAATTGCTCAGATTGAATCTGAATTGTAACTTGAATAAATGCTTTTGAAAACTGAATTTGAATTAGTCTAATTTGAAATTGAATTTATGGTTTGAAAATGATCATCACTAAATTGAAATTGAATTTTATATATTGAAAATGAATTCATTTGCTTTGAAACTGCATTTTATCCTTTAAAAATTCAGCTCTCGAATAATTTCAGTTTCACTCTCACCATTCAGTTTCAGTTCTACAACTCAGTTTTTTGGAACTTACATCCGGTTCCGGTTCAAGAGTAAACAAGCGCAGATTAATAGAACTACGTTTTACTAGCGGACCGAAAGTGTTACTGACGGGAATCTACAGCGTCTTGAGCTGATTTAAGACTTCAGAAGTCATTCGTCATGTCGAATGACCAGCGGATAAACTCTCAGGTTGGTAATAAATGTATTACATGTATAAGAACAAGCGTCATGTTAACAATTGATAGCCATACAGTAACTTTTATGCTTATTGTTGCTGTTAGCTAAAAATGCTAATTTAGCCTAGTTTGCCCTGGATTTAGCTTTGACAAACAAATATGATCGACTGTTTCTAGTAGAATTCCAAAGTTGTCATCTTGTACCCTGTCAGAGCGCTGTATGCTTGCAGAGACCCCTACAGTAGGGAAACATGCAAAACAGTGTCCAAACCTTTGTATTTTAGCTTTATTTATGTCTTAATTCAATTCAATTCAATTCAATTTTATTTATATAGCGCCAAATTGTCACACAGTGGAAAATTGTGTTTTTATATTTTGTTTTGAATCAGACTGTGTATTGCTACATAGTGATTTTATTTGCATGTTTTATTGTTATAGTGCTATTGCATGATTGTTTATTGATGTTCTTATTGCATGATTTTATCCCCATATTTATACTGTGTTTTGTGTCGCTGTATAGTATTCTTTTTTTATTCCACTGTGGATTGGACAGATAATTGCGTGCACCTGTGAGGTGGGGGCGTGCCCCCGAGGTGACCTATTGGCCGCCAAACGGACTTAAGGGAGATGGTGAGCGCAAAGACGGGGGAGAGACACATGAACAGCGAAGAACAGGAAACCGAACGTGTGGTGCAGACGAGCACATGTATAGAAGGACTGGCCTGCCTGTGAGGCGTCGCGAGACTTCCGGCGATCCAGTTCCGACGGACAGAATAGTAACAGCGGGAGGCGATGTGTGAAATCCACAGAAGGCAGAGGGGACGCCTCTGCCTGTATCAGGGCCGGGCTATGAGGGAAGCCGTGTGCGGACGCGGAGAGCGGCTGGACTGCACGGTCACGCGCCGCCAGGTGGGGATAGGAGCCTCCTCCCTGGCCTTCTGCTGGCGAGATTTTCCCATCCCGGAAGAGGAGCTCCCCTTCTGTCTCTTTCAGCTAAGGAACATTTGCCCGAGTGTGTGTGGTTGGACACTGGGAATAGAGGACTCTGGGGGGGACGTTTTATCGTATAAAAAGGACATTCATTTAGCTTTGATTTTTTTAATTGTATTTTAATCTCTGCCGGCAGGGCTTTATAGCGGGTTGTGAACATTTATTTTTTATTGTATATTGGGGATTTTAACTCCTACTTGTGATTCTGGCTGTTCTTCTAAAAAAATAAATGGTGTGTTTAAGGCCGGCCCAGTGTCCGTACTCCGAGCGCTGATTCACTCTCTCCCCTTATGCTTGTATGTATATAGACGTGGTGGCGAAGATTTAGGTCACCAGTTTAGCGGCTACAAAATCACAACAAAAGTCGCCTCAAGGCGCTTTATATTGTACAGTAGATAGCACAATAATAAATACAGAGAAAAACCCAACAATCATATGACCCCCTATGAGCAAGCACTTTGGCGACAGTGGGAAGGAAAAACTCCCTTTTAACAGGAAGAAACCTCCGGCAGAACCAGGCTCAGGGAGGGGCGGCCATCTGCTGCGACCGGTTGGGGTGAAAGAAGAAAAACAGGATAAAGACATGCTGTGGAAGAGAGACAGAGATTAATAACAGATATGATTCGATGCAGAGAGGTCTATTAACATATAGTGAGTGAGAAAGGTGACTGGAAGGGAAAAACTCAATGCATCATGGGAATCCCCGGCAGCCTACGTCTATTGCAGCATAACTAGGGGAGGATTCAGGGTCACCTGGTCCAGCCCTAACTATATGCTTTAGCAAAAAGGAAAGTTTTAAGCCTAATCTTGAAAGTAGAGATAGTGTCTGTCTCCCGAATCCAAACTGGAAGCTGGTTCCACAGAAGAGGGGCCTGAAAACTGAAGGCTCTGCCTCCCATTCTACTTTTAAATACTCTAGGAACAACAAGTAAGCCTGCAGAGCGAGAGCGAAGTGCTCTAATAGGGTGATATGGTACTACAAGGTCATTAAGATAAGATGGGGCCTGATTATTTAAGACCTTGTATGTGAGGAGCAGGATTTTGAATTCAATTTTGGATTTAACAGGGAGACAGTGAAGGGAAGCCAAAACAGGAGAAATCTGCTCTCTTTCTAGTCCCTGTCAGTACTCTTGCTGCAGCATTTTGGATCAACTGAAGGCTTTTCAGGAAGTTTTTAGGACACCCTGATAATAATGAATTACAGTGGTCCAGCCTAGAAGTAATAAATGCATGCACATGTTTGAAATAAAAATGAACTGAACTGAACTGAACTAGTTTTTCAGCGTCACTCTGAGACAAGATATCTCTTATATACAATATAGTGCTGACTTTTGTAAGGTCATTCACACACTCAGTGAGCACAGGTTGGAACATAACACAACACGTATAGGTTGGAGCAGAAATTGCAAGAAAAAAAAATAAACAAAACAGAAGTAAAGAAAATACAAATGACAGGAACATGACATGTTCACAAACATCCAGATCATATACAGTAATCGAGAACAAGAACAACTGACCAAGAGAACTATTTTCTCGATTCTTTAAATTGGATTCAAAGGAGGAAAATCCAAGGTGCAAAAAACATTGCACCTGAAAATTACACCATACATGACCCCAAACAAAAGCTCATACAGGAAGCAATAGAAACAAAACAGGTTGAACCAATAAAAATTGAGCTTCAAAGAGCAATAAATGACGCTGCCTCTGTGGGTGTCCAGTTGGCCTGTGCTTAATGCCAGCTGTGGGCTTTCCACTCTGCAGCAGTCACAAAGAGGCTGAATGCTTTTAAGTTTAAGTTTAAGAGAAGTTTAGCATCCAAACAAGCTCATATCTAAGCTCATAGTCTTTGCTCTGAGGACAAAGACTGTGTCTCTAAAATTTAAATACCGGATTCCACACAGATTTTTAAACACTTTCACTTGATTGTGTTTCTTAAATACAGAAAAACTGATATCAACTAGAGGAGCTCTCCTAGAGCACATTTTACACCATGGCCAGTGTTGGGAAAGTTATTTTTAAAATGTATTCCACTACAGATTACAGAATACATGCCCCAAAATGTATTTTGTAACGTATTCCGTTACGTTACTCAATGAGAGTAACGTATTCTGAATACTAGAGAGCGTCGCCCTGTAACCATGGCAACCGTAACGCTGCCGCCTGGAACAACAGAACGTAGCTGTCAAATAAAACCCAAATAGTCCTGACCCGCCACAATATGAAACAGGAAAGTACCGTCGTGTAATCCATTTATTTCAACAAAGTAACTGTATTCTAAATACCACCTTTTTAAACGGTAACTGTAACGGAATACAGTTACTCATATTTTGTATTTTAAATACATAACGGCGGTACATGTATTCCGTTACTCCCCAACACTGACCATGGCTAACACAGTTTTAACTTTAAAGACTGAGTTATCACTGCTAATGACCTCAAACCCAACCCTAACAATAGCCCAAAGCAATCAAAATATGCTTGAAGCACACACACACACACACACACACACACACACACACACAAAAATCAGTTTTGCCTTAGAGTAGCATTAAACCTTGTTACAGGATTGTTACCAATCACCTGTGGTTGGTTACACTTCACAGAGTTAAAGACGATCACTCGGTTCCACAAAGTTTTACCCTTGCTCCATTTCACCGACTTTGGAAATGGAAATGAGCTGTTTGTGTTCTCTATGGTCTTGCTGACAGACAAGTGGACAAAAGAAGACGAGTGCGTACCTTCACCTCTGCAAGAATAATTTAGCTTATATCTGACTACAAGCACAGCTTCAAGTCCAAAGCGTTCCAACAAATGTGACCCGAGCTGCAACTTTCTACTGCACCCACATTCTGTCAATAACAACGAAACATTCGCGCTGACCTTTGCTGAGAAAAGATGGAAAGTGGTGAAAAAACATTGACTTTTTGACAGCTTGGACAGCTTTTTCTCTCCTGACCTGTGCTTCACCTCATGCTTCCCAGAGGCATCTTGACACTCGGGTCATGTTTGGCCACTGGCTCACACCTGAGGAACACAGATTGTCTTTACACTAAAATGATTGGAGGACTCGTTCTGCCCCCCGCTTCTTAGTCCCTGTGGGAGAACAAACAGGTGTTTATACGAGGGGCCGTGGACTGCATAAGCAGTTGTTCATTAGTCTGGACAGCAGAGGTCATTGCAGCTCACGCACGCAACACGTTTACATTTCCATGCAGATCTGATTCATAATGAAGGAGGCCGGCTGGTGCATGACATTTGCATCTGCCCACCATTTCTGGATGCTGACAGCAGAGAGAATACTCAGACCTCATTGATTTCTCTGTGTGAGGTGTGAATGTGGACAGTAACCGACTGAGAAGACCGGACATTTTCCCACCTGTTGTCCTGCCTGGGGATTTTATCTCTGAGGAGCATCTGCTGAAATCTTAGCAAGTGCACGCCCCTTGTATGGTTTTAACTTCTGCTGAATTCAGGATGTACTTTAGAGCCTGTATTTTCAGTATAGGCAGGACCTGTTTCCTTTTACTTCTCTACATTTCAGTTTAATGTTTAAGTTAAATGATCCTAAAATGGTAATCTGTAGAACTGATGGAAACACCAAGTTGGGTGGTCTGACTGTCTAAACACAAGAAGCACTCTGAGAGCACATCCTCCACCAAGTCAGCTCACACTCTGAGCAGTAGTTATTTTTAATGGAACAGTATTATATTTTTAATATATACATCATGTTTTTTTAATGTACTTTAAGAAGTTTGCACTGCAGTAAAAATCAGATAAGGGTAGCATGGGAGAGGTCTACTCTGATCACACAAATATGTATGATTTGCAAATAACTGGATATGAGTCATTTGACCTTTTTACATAACAGTCAAAATCTGCAGAAAAAGCTGTTTGGCAAATTTGCAGCTCAACACAAAAATGCATTTTTCTAAAAATGTCACAGTTTAATGAATAAATAAATAAATAGGTTTTCCAGTGGTATGAGATTTATTGTTACAACAAAGAAATAACCGATCAAACACTCATTTCCTTACTTTTTGATTTTTGTTTATTGCAGATTTTATCATACAGTATTTTTTCTAACTATCTAGGAAGCTCATTCTTTTTCTCCTGACAACACTTTCTTTAAAAAATAAAACACATTTTGTGGTCAACTTGAAAGAAAGGCAGATGTGAAATAAGGTCAGAGGTCAAATGTGACATGATATTTGGACAAAAACTATTGAATCCACATATATAATTCCCTATGAGCCTCCATCCCCTTATCCAGTTCAGGTTGACAGAGGTGCTGGAGGTACAGTACACCCTGGACAGGTCAATACGCTGTCACAGGGGCAATTTAGAATCACCAGTTAACCACACTAACTGGATGTCTCTGGACTGTGGGAAGAAGCCAGAGTACCCAGAGAGAACCCACAGACACAGGGAGAACATACTAACTCCACACAGAGCATTTTGAGCCAAGGACCTCTCGCTGTGAGGCAACAGTGCTAATCACTGCACCACCATGCTGCTGTATATGCATGTTTGCTGTCAATACAAAAATAGCTGTAAGAAAAATTAATAGAGATATTTAAAATAAGCATTATTATCACCTTGACCTTGAGATCAATCTGTTGACCTTGAAGGAGAGGTCAGAGTTCAAATGTGACATCCATCCATCCAGGTACAGGTCGTGGGGGCAGCAGTCAATGCAGTGAAGCCCGGACCTCCCTCTGCCCAGCCACCTCTTCCAGCCTTTCTGGGGGAACACCAAGGCGTTCCCAGGCCAGCCGAGAGATATTATCTCTCCAGCAAGTCCTGGGTCTGCTCCGGGGCCTCCTCCTGGTGGGACATGCCCGGAACACTTCACCAGGAGGCATCCTTGTCAGATGCCTGAACTGTCTCAACTGGCTCCTTTCGATGTGGAGTGGCAGGGGCTCTACTCTGAGCCCCTACTGGATAGCCAAACTAATCACCCTATCTTTAAGGGAGAGGCCAGCCACCCTTCGGAAAAAGCTAATTTAAGACACTTGTATCCACGATCCCGTTCTTTCCCACAGCTCGTGACCATAAGTGAGGGTGGGGATATAGACTAACCGGTAAACTGAGAGCTTTTATGCTCAGCTCTCTCCCTTCACGACGACTGGTACAGTATCCACATCACTGTAGCCGCAGCATCAATCTGTCTGTCGATCTGCCGCTCCCTTCTCCCCTCACTCTTGAACAAGACCTAGAGAAACTTAAACTTCTCCACTTGGGGAAGGAACTCGTCTCTGACCCAGAGTGGGCACTCCACTCTGGGCTGAGGACCATGGCCTCAGATCTGAGGCCAAATGTGACGTGATATTTTAAATCTCTATATGGTACTTTCTATATGTTGACAATACAAACAACACTTAAAGAATCATAGTTTGAGATTTGCTTTTTGCATGCTTTTGACCAATAAATTGCTGACCCTGAATGTACGGCACAGTTTAACAGATTGTTAACACAGTCCCCCCTCTGTAACCCTACAAAGTTTTATCAGAATTCATTCAAAACTTTTTGAGCTACCGGGTTTACAGACATAAACACGCAACCACACCAAAAACAGATGTATTTGGATGAATTTTTTGGCACATTAAGCATTTTTATATTTCCTTCCTATTTTTGATTAAAGTTTGTTAGCACTAATGTTATTTATTCCTGCTTATATTATCTATTACATCCACCCATTCTCTTCTCCAGGGTCCTGGCTACATAACTTGCCTCATTCACACAAGCACTTCTTTCTACCTATCACGGGTCACTTTATGTTTAATCTCTTCTGCAATCTCAATAAAACTTGAAAAGTCAGATGACACCTCACATGATTATCAAAATACAACAACAAAAGAAGGAAAAAAGATCTAACACTGATTAACATTTGCTCAGAATGATAATAGCAGGGAAACCTGAGTGTGAGTAAGACATGGAGTCAGTTTAGGTACAGAGACATCCCATCATCTTACCTCTAATCCATTAAAGGAACATGCCCGAACTGAAAATCAAACTATTTATGTCCACATCCACCCTCTGGTTATATATATATATAAAGACTAATTAACCTGTGTTTGGACTGTGAGAGAAAGCTTTAGCACTAAGAGAACACACTGTCCCATTACATAAAACACAAACTCCATACTTCAAGTTTCAAATATCATTTGGTTAGCACTTGACTTTTATTCAGTTGTTGTTTACAGCGGACATCTGTGTGAATTCCTGACAAAACCCATTTGTCTTTGTGCCGAAGTCATGAAGACCTTCTTGCTGTTCATGTGTGACACTGTGTGTGCAGCTCATACATGCGTTATGCATTGCACATTTACTCACTACTGCCCTAACAGTGACACGAACACTGAAACACATTAGCTTTGGCTATCAAATAAAAATACATTAGAAAACTTTCATTTATCTCTCATTACATTAGAAAAGACAGCAGGTGACACTCTGAGCCTTGAGAAAGGCTTTAGTAGACTAGTACACACAGATAACCATGAGCTTCAAGTTTTATTCCCTAACAGCTACAATGATTAGCACTGCTCTCTCCAGGTGCTGTTATTACACGGGCACACTGTTCATATCTCTGAAGCCCAGACCTCCCCCACCCCCTCTTTCTGCATTGATGGGTGTGACAAGAGAAACAAGAACAGTGCTCCTCTTTAAACAGCCAACAGAGTGAGTGCAGATTACTTGAGTGTGTGCAAATCCAGTCTGAGATGACAGTGTCAGAAGGTAGCGTTGCCAGCAGTCCACTAAGCTGCTGTCTAGTCTACACTTTCAGTGCAGGGAGGCAGGGTTCAGACAGAAAGGGACTCGACTGGACACTTAAACAGAAAACATGACTGAGGTGTGAGGAGGGTTTCAGGACAGGGATAGTGCAGCATCTCTCTCCTCCTTCCTAACAGTCTCAGAGGTACCATCTGCCATTTGATTCCCACATTACTCAGTACATCATGTTGAGATCAAAACATGACCATATTTTCAGAGACAACACCTGTAGACATGATTCTCTAATCATTTTTCTTTCGAAAGAAGGCTTTTCCCTCAGAGACTCTGTCTTTGGTCTCCTGCAGTTTCTCAGAGAACTTGTCTTTCGTCTCTTCCATTTTCTCATTGAAGCGTTCTTTTGTCTCCTCAATTTTCTCTGAAAATCTCTCCTTTGTCTCCTCCATCTTTTCTGTCAGTTTCTCCTTCGTCTCCTCCATTTTGTCCTGGAAGTACTCTTTAACTGGTGGCGGTGTGGATAAGTAGCCGTGCTTGCGGAGATACTGAATGGACAGTGACGTGCCACCCAGAGTCACCGTGTATCTAGCAGGGGTTGCGATCTGTAGGAGAGAAAAAAACCAAAAGACATCAGTGAGTTTAAATACACCTAATGTGCTTTTCATACACTGAGACAGAACAGCTCCAAACAAATGATCCAGGTTCAGTGGCTGTAACTGGTGTGGGAGTGGGATAATGACACGCTTGTTTAAAACTTTTGTTCCCAGTACCATTACTGGGCAAATTAGCGCCATGATTCGCCCTGTTCCCAGAGCTAACTGGGAACAGAGTTTGACCTAGTTTCTTGCTAGGTCAAACTAGCTCACATAAAGAAACTAGTCTGACCCTGTAAATAAGTAATGAACACAAGTGGAGAGCTACGTGAGTTAAATGCGATCATAACAGTTGCCCGATTCCTTGAGCTCTGTTCTGGATATTTAATGGCTACAAGTTGTAAAAGGTGGCATGCCAAGGGTATGCAATTCTGAATATATAGGTTTTAAGATGTGATTTAAAAGTGGAGAGAGAGTTTGTAGTTCGGAGATCTAGTGGAAGTGCATTCCATAGTCTCGGGGCAGAACAACTAAAGGCTCTGAGGCCCACAGTAGTCAGGTGAGCAGGTGGAACAAACAGAAGGGAAGGTGAAGAAGAGCGGAGTGTACGAGGGGGTTAGTACGTACAGAGAAGAGAAGATCAGATAAATATGGGGGAGCAAGGTTATAAAGTGCTTTGACAGTATGAAGCAGGTATGCCGCAGGGAGTCAATTTACAAGTAGTCTGTGGATTTAATTTACCTTGTACATGGCATATGCAGTCAGCGCATACCCACTCGATGAGTCTCTTAAAAGGCCAACTAGTGACTCTGGTAGACCAATCATCTCCAGGAATGGCACTACATTCACACCTCTAAGGAAGCAAAAAAAACCCATATTTTCATATCAATGTTTTTTGTTTGTTACACAACTTAAAGCTGACCTATGAAACATTCGATCATTAAAACAGTGGCTCCACATAACAGAAAACTCAATGTACCGGTGTGGAACTTTATCTTTAGGCACTTTGTTACTGCTCAGCCTGTGACAGGTGCAACTAACAGAGAGTTTAGAGCAGTCTGAGGCCTGAGCTTTGAGCTCACAGGATTTCTCACAATGCACTGACCTCATTATTTAAAACTCAAAGCACCCCCCACTGCAACAGTAGCCGAGTCAATAACAAAAGCATAATAATCTCTTGAGGATATGGCACATCAGAATTAGATTTAACATTTAGTCCTTCATAAACATCAAAATAAAGTAATTTAAGCAGAGCACCACTCACTTCATAGCAGCGTAATAGAAGGTTCCAAACCAAACAGAGGAAGTCACCAGATGCACAGGGATCATCACCTTCCCGTACTGTTTGAATGTCTTTTTGAACCTCTGGAACAGGCCGATGGACTTGTCCTGAAGAGGGTCCACCTCTGCAGGATCAGGTGCTGCTTTCTCTCCCTGGTTGTCCTGTGTCTGAGGCATTGTGGTGTCAGACTGTGTCTCCTCCTGTGCCGGCTGGTGTTTTGGTTGGTGTGCTGCTGTGCTGACGGCCGAAGTGGAGAGCCAACGCTGGCCCACAGGTGGCGACTGACGGAGGGTGCCCCAACAAAATGCTACTGGGGTCTCGGGAATGGCGATGCCCAGCAGCAGCGGGCGCACTGCCGCCACCCGCCGGAGTGTCCCATGAGTAAGGATGCGCTGCATGATCATCCTCCTCGTCTCTTCACCCTCCTCCTTTCTGCTGTGATGTTCAACCACAGACTGCAGGATCAGGCAGAGAAAGGCACTTTAAATTGTAATCTAATTAACCTAATAATCATTTAATCTATGAAATGCTCATCCACAGTCGTTGCCAATTTAAGCTGCTTATTTGGGTCCATCGAGGACTCAAAACCTAAAGAGTCAACAACAAGAAAAGACACAAAAACAAAAACCCAACACCCTTCTTTCCAAACACATGCCTAAAAATATTCCCTCAGCGAAAGATTGTTATCAAAATTATCAAAGTATTTACTTGTTAAGTGACTCATTTCAGCTCCATTTTCAGTCTGAAATGCACTAAAACGTGCTGGGCACTGTGGGTTATCCATGCTGTGTACTAAACAGCCCTGATCTAAGTCCCTTCATGCACTAGCTGTAATGTTATCTTCCCCCAAGGATGCCACAGATTAAAGGTCCCGAACAAACCCTGCTTAATGACCACAGAACCATAAACTCACCACCTAAAGTGAAACTGATGAGTGAGAGCTTCATGCAGGGAGTTCTTCCTAAAGATATTCATTTATGTTTCTTAAGTGCAGCTGCTAAGAACACAGAAACTGAGCTCAGTGACTGCTGTATGACAGCACATTTTAGCTGACCTACCTACAGTTAGCCAAACCCAAGCTATGTGAAAGTTCTACAATTAGACGGGAAGTCACAACAACGGTCCTCAAAATAAAAGCACCCAAATAGACCGTACGACGGCGGACATTCCTCGTGACTTATTTTACAAGCTGCACCCGGAAATGTTGAGTCACAGTAATGGAAGATTTTCACAGGGGTCTATTTTAGGGTGGTTGACATTGGACAGTTATGTCCTGAGGACAAACAGGGGGCAGCTTTTAGTTCCCATATAACTACGGGGGTCTTTAGCGGGTGGCGAAGCAAAGAGGCTTGACTCATTAAAGCGGACAGCTAGTCTAGCTTAGACACTGACCGACAGCCGTGTGCTAAAGCCAAACTCTGAACAGCTGCCAACTTCGGCTTCTGACGGTTAACATTAGCCTGTTAGCTAGTTGCTCTGCTAACTCACGCAAGCAATAACTAACCAGTAAGTGAATAAACAATACTACAGGGGTGGACAGAAAGCTGACTGCACTTACTGGAATTTAGGTGTTGCACTCCTCAAACCGGAGGGCCATGCGAGCTGTGTCGTTCAAGAACCACATTTATCGTTTCAGCAGCTCTGACTGCGTGGTGGAGAGTAGCATGTAACCCCTAAGTGCGCAAAGACCGACGGGAAATGAAGTTCTCCCGCCTCCGACTGCGACAGTCCAAAGATGTGCTAAAAATACATTTCCCACCGTTGATAGCGGTGGATTTTTTTTTCTTGATCATGAAGTTGGCCAGTGGTTTGTTTTTTCCTCAATGTAAACAACGTGTGGCCTTCAAACACGCACACGTTGGGCTTTGTTAATCCATTAATGTCAAACAAAAAGTTCTTGTTTACGTCTGCTTGTTTAATTAAATTATAGGCTTAACGCAGCACAAACAAAGACTTCATGTAGTCTGCAGTTATTAGCCTGATTGCCATATATGAAACACATTAATATTATAAGTTATTTTACTAGTTATTTGTATTTTGTCAACGTTGCTGTTGTAATTGAATGTGCTATATAAACATATAAACGACAAACATTAATATGACTAATCTAGGTAGATTTTCAACTTATGAAAAAAAAAAAAGATCCCGCCTAAACGCAGACAAGCCTTTCTTGGCGTAAAAATGTTTTATTACATATTAACACGAAGAAACGTGACCTTTAGCACATCGGCGTTCTGTAATACACGACTGTCACCACCAGAGGGCGGGCGGCTCACATGAAAGGAGCCAGTGTGTTTGCAATGCACAGCCAAAAGTAGCAGTATACAGTGAGTACATGATAATTAGATATTTTTTGTTATTTTTTTTTGTATATTTTGTTGTTTCTAATAATTGTAATTATGCTTTGGGTCACTTGGCTTGGCTTTAGTTATTTTCCGTTTAGTTATTTCCCGTATTTACTTGTGGTCAATAATTAGCTGACTATATCGGCTTATTAGGATTCAGTCTCCTTATTGTGGATACTCAGCAGAATGCAGATGCCCACTGATAAAGGGATGAAGAAGGGTCTCCCTGCAAATCTACAGGATGAATCTGTGATTGAGGCATAAGCACACCTGGAACTGAGCTAATCCAGTTTGAGGACAAATCACATTAATCCAATGTTCCAGAGGTGAATTTCATCTGTGGTGTTTGATGTGTGATGAACAGCTCACAGAGAAGAGGAATCAGTTATACATACCATGACTGCTGGGATACCATGGTTCCTGAACTCCATGTTCTCTTATGTAAATGTAGTTTTTTAAATATGCTGTAATAAATCCTTTTATGTCAGTCATGGGAAATATTGATACATGTTTGTGAAATAGCAGAAGTCAGTTCTCATTCACAAAGCTCTAAAAACTGAGATTTTTGCCTAAAGCTCCAAAGCTTTAGGTCTGCAATTGAAATCAAACACACGGTGACATTTGGCAGTTTCCAACACTTCTAATTGGTTGATAAAAGCACACAAAAACACTTCAAATCCTCACTGATCCACAGTTTCAGTCTTATATATTTACAATGCAAGTCCGCAATACCTATTTGGTATGTTGTCAATAATAATGTCACTCATAAGCAATACAAAACTCTTGCTATTATATTCTTTTCCCCAAAATTCAATGTAATGCATTGAGCCTTTCTTTTCATGAATGGTCTACTAGAATAGAATAGAATAGAATAATCCTTTAATTGTCCCATAAGGGGAAATTACTACAGCAGTCAGCTAAGAACTCTAAGGTAGCTGTCTGCACAGCATTGTCAAAGCTAGACAGCATAAAGACTGTTCTGATGCCTCGCCATTTCTGCAGATGCTGCACTCAGAATCTGGTAACAACAGCATGAATCCATGGACGCAAAAATACCTTGTGGTATTTTTAACACTGCAGGATGCTACCTGGGTACAGCGTTGTGGGGGAGTGCTTTCTTGGATCTCTTAATGCCGATTTATCATGGTTTAAATTCCACATGTTGTCTGGATGTTGCATATTGTAGATTACATTTTTGCCATCTTCGAATGCATCCAGCGTGATAATCGATCTTATTACACAACAAGACTTGTCTTAAATTGGTTTTATGAATATGACAGTGGGCAGCCTAGCTGGGCAACTTAGCTGGGGGCAAAGCAGTGACCTCTGGAGATGAAATAAATGAAGCCAAAGCAAAAGGGCCAAAAAAAGTGCAATTCCTCCAAAGGCTTCTTGAGGCTTGAAAGTGTGCCAGTGCCCATGGACTCCTACGATAAAATGATAATTCTTAAAAATGTTAAAAGCACATACTAAATTCAGTTCAATTCAATTCAATTTAATTTGTATACACCAATACACAACAATAGTCACCCCAAGACACCTTATATTGTAAGTAAAGACCCTTCAATGTTAGAAAACCCCCAGCAATCAGACGATCCCCTCTGAGCAGCCCCTGGCAATGCAGGAAAGGAAAAACTCCCATTTAACAGGAAGAAACTTCCAGCAGAACCAGGCTCAGGGAGGTCGAGCCATCTGCTGTGACCAGTTAGGGGTGAAGGGAACGAGAGGAGAGGAAAAAGAGAGCGCTGAGAGACAGAATATAAAAATTATGATAATGTGGCTTGCTGTAAAGTACAGTCTGTTCATGAAGTTTGTGCTTCAGTTTTGGTGAGTGGATTTCTTGTTTATTTGTCTTCTACTTAGCATGAATTAGCAGGTATCTGTGTCTTTGCATTGTACCCTTACGGTCTAGTGTTGTTGCTTAGCACTCTCTGGTCTAAAAATGGTCACTTCTCACTCCAGAAAAAGAAGATGGTGACAGCCAGAAAGATAAAGTCCACAGAAGCAACGGCTAATGTCACAGTTATTAGATCTTTAATGTATTTTCTATACTTGGAGGTTGGACTGCACAAGTACACAGTATTTGCACATTAAACGGTGCATACATTATATATATATATATATATATATATATAGATATATATATATATATATGTAATGTGTATACAAATAGTTAAATATCAGTAAAAACGGCCTGTGCAACAGTCAGAAAGCATCAGTTTTGGGTTCCAGTGCAAAGAGCTTAATTTGAATAGGAGTACACAGGTGAGTGACCCAGGTGAAATAAAATGCATGCAAATGTGTCAGCAGCACATGATATCTCACCTGTTACCAGTGCTTTGCATAACGCCAAGCTTTCTGATGCACTCAGTCACTAAGAAGCTAATGTATTCAAAGCAGTGATGATGAAATAAGACATTCCCAGAGCAATGAAGCCTCCCAGCCCAAGGGTACATTCTGACAACACGGTGTTTACTGGTGATAACTAACAGGAAAAATAATGTTAATATTAGTTTTACATCTATTGGTTTCACGTTTCTCACTATGTGTCCGTCCAGGTTTCCTGCTTTAGATGATCTCTCCTCAGACAGCTCCAGCGTGTCCTGGTTAAATGGAGATAATGGAGGCAAACTCTTCTGTGGTCTCATACATGTGAACATTTAGTGAAGAGATTTTAGAGATGTTGGAGCTGCTTTCACTGGCTTCATTTCACTTTCTGTCTTTGATTATATAAGCACTGCAATATGAGCAAGTTGAGGCCATGTAGATGCCATTTACTTATGACTTAGTGTAATTTTCAGGGCTGGTCTTCACACTTGTTGGGCGATCCCAACTCTTGAGCGATCGTGGCTCAAGAGTTGGGAGTTCGCCTTGTAATCGGAAGGTTATCGGTTCGAGCCCCGGCTCGGACAGTCTCGGTCGTTGTGTCCTTGGGCAAGACACTTCACCCGTTGCCTACTGGTGGTGGTCAGAGGGCCCGGTGGCGCCAGTGTCCGGCAGCCTCGCCTCTGTCAGTGCGCCCCAGGGTGGCTGTGGCTACAACGTAGCTTGCCATCACCAGTGTGTGAATGTGTGCGTGAATGGGTGGATGACTGGATATGTAAAGCGCTTTGGGGTCCTTAGGGACTAGAAAGCGCTATATAAATACAGGCCATTTACCATTTACCATTTGTTGTCATGTCTCCACTGGCTTTGTTGCAGTGCTACTGGTCCTAAAACATTTCACAGTTCTCTGGTGAAAAGTTGATGGCAAGGGAAGCAGTTAGATTTAATTAATGTGCATATTTGTCATCTAATTTTGAGTCTTTTGGCACAGGGCACCATGTTATGTGCATCTGTTCCACTGGAACTTGTTAGGCGACACTCTTAGATGAGGCCGATGTCTTCTGTGACTTCTGTCATGTCCTTTTGAGAAACTTTTACTTTCCCAACTTTTCTTCTCTTCATCTGTAAAGCAGCAGGTCAAAGCAGGAAAGGGATCTGTATTTATGGATTCAGACTGTCTGGACAAGCGTGCTCCGTGGCCTCTTGATGCCTTGAATCAACCATGCTCTTTGAAGCTTGAAAATGAGAGGACTAATTAATTGTCCAATATAAAATGTTAGGGTGCCCTCTACTTTCATCATGCAAACAGTACGGTGTAAAAAGTGTTCAGCATTTTGAAATATACCTCTAAATCTCTCATCATCCAGCTCTGTCATTGGTGCTTAATTTCTATATTGACTATGACCTGATCTACCAACTGTTGTTTGGTGCATCTTTCAACTGTATAACTGCAATGTCAACTTCTAGCCGTGTCTTTTGAAGCACCGTTAAATATCACAGGGTGATATAAGAAACATGCAGAATCAAAACCTTCACTAAACTTTAAAAATTTCAGTTCAGCCCACTCTCTGTGCTTCTGGCAAACCAACCACCACACTACACATGTAAAAGTCTCAGGTTTGGATGAATTCTGTCAAAACCCAGGTTTGTCCTTGATCTCTGCAAAAGGAGAGCAGAAAATAATAGAAAGTGCCAGACAACACAAACTTCACCGGGTATGACATCACCTGCTGGCTGTGGTTCAGTGCCTCGAAAAATGGCTGGCAAAATCCTTGCTCAGTCCTGGCATTCACATACACACAGAACCATCAACACCCATGCTAACAAAGGTCTAAATCTGAGAGTGTGCCAGCTGCCTGGAGAGGAATTTTTCATGTTCAAATCGATTTAATTCAATTTTATTTATGTAGCACCAAATCACAACAACAGATTGCATTGAGGCATTTTATATTGTAAGGTAAGATCCAAGTGCTGGGAAAGTTCTTCTGAACTGAGACTGACATAATCTATCACTTGGTTCGTCACGTACATACTTGCTCATGTAACTATCATTAGTTATCGAGTTGTTTTTGTGGATGTCCATGGAAACCTCTAATCTAAATGTTCTTACTGGTTTTGCTCCTTCCTTTAATAAAGACTGTATGATGAAACTCAGTCAGTTCTTATTTCCAGGCTGTTAAATACTGCTGTTCTGTCAAAGTTGCTGGCATCTTACAATGTGTCCTTCGGCATCTGCATCAGAGTGTACATTGTCACATAGTTATAACAGTAGTGACAGAGGTCACTGATCATGTCTTCATCATGCTATATATCTCCAGCATCTCCAGAACTGCAGCTCTTGTGGGGAGTTTCTGATCTTACCTGGGAACACCTGGCACCAGGATTCATGGTGGGAAGAAGGCAAGCAGAGGCCTCTGTGGCCTCTTTCGGCGGGATAATAAGCCCTGTCACGATTCAAATGTTTAAGGAATGTTTTGGGGCCCCTGTAACCAGTTTGAGGTGTTGACTTGGCCTTCAAATTGCCCAGATCTCAATTCAGTCGAACATGTGGGATGTGCTGGACAAACAAGTCCAATCCATGGAGGCCCAACCTCACAAGGTACATTATCTTAAACTATCTGTTGCTAACATCAACATGTGTGTCTTGATGCATGCTCAATCATCCAGGTATGGAAATATGGAAAAGGTTGATTGTATTCATCTAAGAGGAAGTAGCGTTTTCAGTGGATTTCTTCCACAGAAAACATGTGGGATTACATAGAAAATTAGTCAAATTCACAGACATCGTGCTAAGTGTGGCCGGTGGCTAGTGAGGTTGATGGCCAGTTTGACCTGGTCGCTGGTAACTTTTCTGATCCAGTTTGGATTGGTTCCTAGAATTTCTGCATCCTGGCGTTCCCTGGACCCTGTTGATTCCTGGCTGGTACCTGTTGCTGACTCACACCTCAGGTGCTCTATCCCCCTCGCCCCACCCCCCTTTATCTGTGCTGATGAGGTGTCAACCTTGGGAACCTGTGGCATTTTGCACGGATTTCACCTCCTTCTTCCACTACTGCTTCTACAGACCCGGTACCCATTAAGATAGGTCTGGCAAATGCAAGGTCCATTGTGAACAAAACTTTTTTCCTTAAGGAATTTTTCAGGTGCCAGAGTTTGGACTTTCTCTGAGTGACTGAAACATGGATCTCTCTGGGTGTGAGTCCAGTGTTTTTTCAAAATTATCCAGTCTTTAAGTCTGACGTCATTAGCCGTTTCTGGGTCCAAACTCTGCTTCAGGTCCCAAAGTCAAATGAACACTGTGACATCACTCAGAGTTACAAACTGTCTAAATTGTTTCATTTTTAATAAAACGATCAGTGTGGCTGCTCTATCAGGTGTAACAAGTTTAACATCCAGGCATCCATGAAAACAGAATTTGTGAAATTTAGCAGAGTTAGAAGTTAGCAGGAAGTTAGCTCGCTACTTTCCACCTAAACATGATATTCCATGTTCTGACTGAGAGAAAAAATTAAGACGTACAGCTCTGCTTTCACTTCCAACATAAATGAAGACAGAAAACTAAGCAGCAGTGATGTTTGTAGGGTTACTGAAGTTGGGCTAGCTGGTATATAGTGATGGGCTACGTGGTGGCTAGCTACACAGCTATGTTAGCATAATATAAACAAAGTGAAGCTGGCGGATGAATGCTAACTTTTTTCCATTCGATAAAAGTTAACACAAGGGTTCCTGAAGGTTAGGGACAAATGCAATTGCATTGCAGGTTGTTGTAAACAGACCAAACTTCAGTCAGGAGAACAACTGAGATAATGCATCTACATTACAAGGTTAGTAATTAAGATACTACTTTATGGGCTGGGCTGTAGTTAGATTGTAAGGTTTTAAAAAATGAGCTTTAAAATGAATAGTGTTGATAAAAACTGAGAGAGGCTGACAGTGATCACTTTTTAGGGGCTTGTTCAGATTAAATAGAACAAGATTCAAAGCATTAAAATGCATTAAAAACACAATAGCCTTCATAAATACAGAGTAGTTTGGACCCAGAAGCAGGTTTCATAGGTCATCACTTAAAGACCGGATTACCCAACTGTGGCTCATACTTTAATACCCCATGGTATTAAATTATGTCAAAATATGAGCAAGTTTTAATTGTTGGGGATTTTCATATTTATGTGTTTTCCTCTGGGAAGCTTTTGAGAAAAGACTTCTTAGATCTGTTGGACGCCTTAGGCCTCAGTCAGTGAACGGCCCAACGCATAAATGCACACAAACACTAGACCTTGTTTAATCTTATGGTTCATCCATTTGTAACTTTGAACTTTGTGATGCAGTGTTTTCAGACGACATGCCTGTTATTTGATTTTATTCCTTTTATACAACCTGCTAAACCCTGTGCTCCTGCTCAGCTCTGTTGTGTTTTTAACCCTTCGACCGTGCCCTCTGTGTCTTCCAGCACTGAGGAGCTTTCTCTATATTTTAATTCTTTGTGCCGCACTATCCTGAATTCTGTGGCCCTGATTAAAACCAGGTGATAAAAGCCCAGGTCAGACCCTTGGTTAAGTGACCAAAGTTGTGCCATTCGATGGTAGTGCAGGAGAAACAAGCTCAAGTAGAAGAAGGGCAAACTACAAGTCTCTTTTGAGATACTGAGAGAGCTGGTGTTGTTTTTAAAGAGCTGTGAAAACTGGTTGAGCAAAATATTTTTCTGACATAATGCTGCTAACTCTCACCAGCCCCGTGTCCTTTATAATAAAATTAACACTGTTCTTAATGAACCTGTCCCTCTGGAAGCTTCCAGAGAACTCTGTGATAAGTTTCTTAATTTCTTCTTGGACGAGGTTGTTAACACTAGGGCTTGTATTTCTCTTCCCTCCCAAAATCCATCTATCTTGGTCTCCTGCCCTGGCTGTCTTTGATCACTTGGAGCCTATTTCCCTTTCCTCTCTTGAGAAACTGTTTAGCAGACTCCCCTTGTGATGTTGTTCGTCCATGCCTTCTGAAGGAGGTTTTTACCACTGTTGGTCCGTTTGTCCTTAATGTTATTAATGATAATTTGACCTCCAGTGTGGTGCCGAGCAATTTTAAACATGCTGTGGTACAACCCTTTTTGAAGAAACCTGGCCTTGACCGTTCTGCTTTGTCTAACATTAGGCCGATCTCCAGGTTGCCTTTTTTGTCCAGAATTTTGGAAAAAATAGTTTACATCCAGCTGAGGCCTTCCTGGATGAATACAAAATTTTGGAAGCGTTCCAGTCTGGTTTTAAAACACACACCGGCACTGAATATGCTCTTTTAAGGGTTTTTAATGATATATTTTTAGCAATGGATTCTGGGAACCCTAACCCCAAAAGCTGCTTTTGACACAGTGGACCATAACATTCTCATCCCCACACTGGAGCAGTGGGTGGACATCACTGGCTCAGCTCTGCAGTAGTTTAGGTCCTATTCTTTGATGGAAGTTTCTGTGTCATGATGGATAATCTTACCTCTGCTTCCGCTGCCCTCCCCTGTGGGGCACCTCAGGGTTCCATACTTGGTCCTCTTTGTATTTGCTGCCACTTGAAGCTTTTTTTTTTTTTGGAGGTCAGGAGGTTAAGGCAGGCTCCATCCCTCGCTGTTTCTAAAACTCGTTTAAAAGCAAACCTTTTCTCCTCAGCTTTTAACCCAGTGTGAGCTATGATACGTTCTATCATAATCCTAAATCTGTGCTGAACAAAAGAATTTTTACATCTTTTGTTCTGAAAATTTTCCCGCAGTTTGTTCCTGAACTAAAAAATTACAACAGCTCAAAAATGCTGGAGAAAAAAGGGATGCATTTCTTTGCTGACATCCAGACAGACACTTTTGAAAAAGTAACCCCAGTGAAGAGAAATGTATTTCCAAAGAAAATGTACATGTAATACACATTTATTTTTGCTTTAGTCGTTGTACTGAAGTGTACATTTGAAAAGTCTGATAAGGCCTTGGTACACAAAGATTTGTTCTGCTGGAGGAAACATTTTTCATTCCTCAACGAAACAGACAATGCTCCTCATCTGCAGTACACCCCGGCTCACTGAATAGTTTGAAGAGTCTGAAATTGATGTGACTCATATGCTGTGGCCCTCAGTGCTCTCACATCAACCCAATGAATACCTGGAAGATAGTGTCCACTGTCATTGAAGCAGGAAATACACTAGAGGAATGGGATTTATCTCCCTTAGAGGTCCCTTAGAGCTACAGAGGTCAATTCAATTCAATTCAATTTTATTTATATAGCGCCAAATCACAACAAAAATCAAGGCGCTTTATATTGTACAGTAGATTGCACAATAATACATACAGAGAAAAACCCAACAATCATATGACCCCCTATGAGGAAGCACTTTGGCGACAGTGGGAAGGAAAAACTCCCTTTTAACAGGAAGAAACCTCCGGCAGAACCAGGCTCAGGGAGGGGCGGCCATCTGCTGCGACCGGTTGGGGTGAAAGAAGGAAAACAGGATAAAGACATGCTGTGGAAGAGAGACAGAGATTAATAACAGATATGATTCGATGCAGAGAGGTCTATTAACACATAGAAAGGTGACTGGAAAGGAAAAACTCAATGCATCATGGGAATCCCCGGCAGCCTACGTCTATTGCAGCATAACTAAGGGAGGATTCAGGGTCACCTGGTCCAGCCCTAACTATATGCTTTAGCAAAAAGGAAAGTTTTAAGCCTAATCTTGAAAGTAGAGATAGTGTCTGTCTCCCAAATCCAAACTGGAAGCTGGTTCCACAGAAGAGGGGCCTGAAAACTGAAGGCTCTGCCTCCCATTCTACTTTTAAATACTCTAGGAACAGCAAGTAGGCCTGCAGAGCGAGAGCGAAGTGCTCTAATAGGGTGATATGGTACTACAAGGTCATTAAGATAAGATGGGGCCTGATTATTTAAGACCTTGTATGTGAGGAGCAGGATTTTGAATTCATTTCTGGATTTAACAGGAAGCCAATGAATGGAAGCCAAAACAGGAGAAATATGCTCTCTCTTTCTAGTCCCTGTCAGTACCCTTGCTGCAGCATTTTGGATTAGCTGAAGGCTTTTCAGCGAGTTTTTAGGACATCCTGATAATAAAGAATTACAGTAGTCCAGCCTGGAAGTAATAAATGCATGAGCTAGTTTTTCAGCGTCACTAAGAGACAGGATATTTCTAATTTTAGAGATGTTGCGCAAATGGAAGAAAGCAGTCTTACATATTTGTTTAATATATGCATTGAAGGACATGTCCTGGTCAAAAATGACTCCAAGGTTCCTCACAGCATTACTGGAGGCCAAGGTAATGCCATCCAGAGTAAGAATCTGCTTAGATACCATATTTCTAAGATTTTCAGGGCCGAGTACAATAACCTCAGTTTTATCTGAATTAAGAAGCAGAAAGTTAGCAGCCATCCAGGTCTTTAAGACATTCCTGCAGTTTAACTAATTGGTGTGTGTTATCTGGCTTCATGGATAGATAGAGCTGCATGTCATCTGCATAGCAGTGAAAGTGTATGTTATGTCTTCTAATGATGCTGCCTAAGGGAAGCATGTATAATGTAAACAGAATTGATCCTAGCACTGAACCCTGTGGAACTCCATAATTGACCTTAGTGTGTGAAGAGGACTCTCCATTTACATGTACAAATTGGAGTCTATTAGATAGATATGATACAAACCACTGCAGCGCAGTACCTGTAATACCTACAGCATGTTCTAATCGCTCTAATAGGATATTATGGTCAACAGTATCGAACGCAGCACTGAGGTCTAGCAGGACAAGCACAGAGATGAGTCCACTGTCAGAGGCCATAAGAAGATCATTTGTAATCTTCACTAAAGCTGTTTCCGTGCTGTGATGAGCTCTGAAACCTGACTGAAACTCTTCAAATAAGCCATTCCTCTGCAGATGATCTGTTAGCTGTTTGACAACTACTCTTTCAAGGATTTTTGATATGAAAGGAAGGTTGGAGATTGGCCTATAATTAGCTACGACAGCTGGGTCTAGAGATGGCTTTTTAAGTAAAGGTTTAACTACAGCCACCTTGAAGGCCTGTGGTACATAGCCGATTATTAGAGATAGGTTGATCATATTTAAGATTGAAGAATTAATTAATGGCAGGACTTCTTTGAGCAGTTTTGTAGGAATGGGGTCTAAAAGACACGTTGATGGTTTGGAGGAATTAATTATTGAAGTTAACTCAGAAAGATCAATTGGAGAAAAAGAGTCTAACTTAACATCAATGGTACTAAAAGTAGCTGTAGACGATATTACATCTGTGGGATGATTATTGGTAATTTTTTCTCTAATGATAAAAATTTTATTTGTGAAGAAGTTCATGAAGTCATTACTAGTTAACGTTAAAGGGATTGTTGGCTCAGTAGAGTTCTGACTTTTTGTCAGCCTGGCTAGAGTGCTGAAGAGAAACCTGGGGTTGTTCTTATTTTCTTCAATCAGGTCAGGTAACTACAGTGCACTATTTAGAAAATACCTGTAATGTCTCATAGTAGAAACATTTCAGTATACCAAGATGTAAACTCATAATCATATTTATTAGCAAACTGGTACCTACTGCAGCACATTTATAGATATGAAGCGGAATTTGCTTCAAAGTGGTGTTTTTGGCCACGGCTAACTGTGTTGGTCTGCTTTAGTGATGTAGTCATCCTTGGAGTCATTTTTGACCAGGACCTTCAACGCACATATTAAACAAATATGTAAGACTGCTTTCTTCCATTTGCGCAACATCTCTAAAATTAGAAATATCCTGTCTCTTAGTGACGCTGAAAAACTAGTTCATGCATTCATTACTTCCAGGCTGGACTACTGTAATTCTTTATTATCAGGATGTCCTAAAAACTTGCTGAAAAGTCTTCAGCTAATCCAAAATGCAGCAAGAGTACTGACAGGGACTAGAAAGAGAGAGCATATTTGTCCTGTTTTGGCTTTCCTTCATTGGCTTCCTGTTAAATCCAGAATTGAATTCAAAATCCTGCTCCTCACATACAAGGTCTTAAATAATCAGGCCCCATCTTATCTTAATGACCTTGTAGTACCATATCACCCTATTAGAGCACTTCGCTCTCGCTCTGCAGGCCTACTTGCTGTTCCTAGAGTATTTAAAAGTAGAATGGGAGGCAGAGCCTTCAGTTTTCAGGCCCCTCTTCTGTGGAACCAACTTCCAGTTTGGATTCGGGAGACAGACACTATCTCTACTTTCAAGATTAGGCTTAAAACTTTCCTTTTTGCTAAAGCATATAGTTAGGGCTGGACCAGGTGACCCTGAATCCTCCCTTAGTTATGCTGCAATAGACATAGGCTGCCGGGGATTCCCATGATGCATTGAGTTTTTCCTTTCCAGTCACCTTTCTCACTCACTATGTGTTAATAGACCTCTCTGCATCGAATCATATCGGTTATTAACCTCTGTCTCTCTTCCACAGCATGTCTTTATCCTGTCTTCCTTCTCTCACCCCAACCGGTCGCAGCAGATGGCCACCCCTCCCTGAGCCTGGTTCTGCCGGAGGTTTCTTCCTGTTAAAAGGGAGTTTTTCCTTCCCACTGTCGCCAAAGTGCTTGCTCATAGGGGGTCATATGATTGTTGGGTTTTTCTCTGTATGTATTATTGTGCTATCTACTGTACAATATAAAGCGTCTTCAGGCGACTTCTGTTGTGATTTGGCGCTATATAAATAAAATTGAATTGAATTGAATAGTCTGGTGTTAAAAAGGGAGGATTATGGGAGCTTTGGCTGGCTGTGGTTGGAAACACACACAGTGATGACAAAGATAAGAATAAACCAGAATAAACCGGCTTCAAATGGATACACTGGAAGGATTCTGCAAAAATACAGCAGTAATTTTATATCCATTTGTCACTATGTTCAAGTCTTGTCATGTTTCACACAATCATTCAATCAAAAGTTCATATTAAAGTATTGCTTTGCGCAGTTTTAATGTCAAGCTTGAAGGTTCATTTAGACCTGCAGGCAAAAAAGCACCGAAAGACAAATGTCAGACCTTGTTTTGTACCAAGAACATTCATATGTAGCAGTTAGTGGAAGCATAAATGCACAGTGAGTTGGTTTTTGAGTATACTTAATAGAAAAAAAGACTATTGTGCTCATGAATATACACTGATTAGTGTGTAATTATACCACCAAGCAAAAGAAGAAAAAAGAAAAAAAAATGCAAAGAAGACAATGCAACCAGCATCTGGATAAAATGTCATCCTCGTCCTCCTCACCTCAACCTCATCTCCTGAACTAACGTCAGGGCTCTAACACATGAAAACTTGCATAAACATGCTTATTTAGGTATATTTATCTAGTGGTGAAATTTTACACACTGTAACTTTAAAACCTGGTTGAATGTAGCTGAAATCTGGATAGCAGGAGATCAAGGGCATGCACAGAGAAAACAGGAGTTACCGCACATCTGGAAAATAAAGGTAGACCCATGTTTGGGCTGTCTTGACTCACTGAGTCAGACTGACTACTTGTAGAACAATCTAATGGATACTGGCTGTGTCTATTTCAGATCCTGCACCTTTTACGTTTTCCAGCTAATTGCTAGAAAAAGAAGGAAACTGATTTGGCCACGTGTTTCTTGGATTTAAAAAAAAAGGGAGAAAGGGCTTTATGTCATCACTTTTCTTCTGTTCTACTTTGCACTAGTGATCCTTTTCTACTTTTTTTTTTTTTTTTTTTTACAAATTTGTAGCAACTGTTTCTAACAAGCACCGGTTAAATGGAAGCCTGTGTATCAAGGGAGTGTTTGCTGAGCCACCAGTGGCACGGATGATGGCTGAAGGAAATTATAGAGCGATATACAATCTAAAAAGTGAACCTGAGCAATCTCAGAGCAATTCACACTGTGTGAATCTGCTTTTTGTTTGTGTGGATGTGTTTTTTGTTGCCAAGGTTCTTCAGTCTGCAGTACCCAGACAGCGATGGACAATAGATTAAAATTGAGTCTGTGAGGCATCTTCACACCTGCTCAGAAACTGTGCAGTCGAGGGAGATTGTTTGGAGATATGACCGTTTAGAATTCAAGTGTGTTTATGGCTTTTTCTGCTGCACAAAGCAATGACGCTCGCATAAAATGTTTAGCTTTCTGTTTTGTTGTGCTAGCGTTATCTCTGTCTGCAGGCTGATAAACCTAAGAAGTCACCACTGTGTCAAAGCTGTGAGGTTTTCTGCGTTGCACTGAAACATAAGCTGCTCCTGTGGAAATGAAAAACATTTTAAGTAGCTGACTCATAATAATTTTCAGATTTTTGTGATTGCTGATGGATCCATTAATGCAGTTATTAATATAACTCATGCATTCAAAGCTGTGTTACGTGATGTAACACAGACGTAGTGCTGCTCATTTCAATGTATAAAAAGCAGTCTAATTTTCTGTTTGAGTAATAATTTTTATACTTTCAAACAGACTAGTCACATTTACTTACTTGGAAATGGGACTTCTGTAGACTGGAAATAACATAACAACAAATTCTGCTTTTCATTTGATTTAAAACCTCAGTACAAATAAATTTATGTTCTCAATTGCAAATTTTCTTCTTAGTTTCTTAGTTGAACAGTGTGAACTTCATTTTTGTAAATTGTAGGCCAGTCAAAATGCTTTAGACTGGAAGTCACATTTTTAACCATATACTCATGCTGCACTTTATTCTGTACACTTTAAGCACGTCACAGTCATGTGAGAGCCTTTGTCTGTCCACCCTCACTACTTTTATAAGAATTAAGAGGGTAAGTAGCAGCCAGGTACTGATAATCAATGAGTATGAGTTTTGGCCCCAATGTTATTCTGTGCAAGGCTTAAAGATACTGCAAAAAACCAAAGAGGTCCATCTCTACAGGCCTCACTTAGCATGTGAAATGTTTAAGTTCATGACAGTGTAATTAGAAATAGAGAGAACAAGTATCGCTGATTTGGAAGGGTTGCCAGGAGAAGGACTCTTACAAGAATTCAAAAATAATCTTCTTTGCACAGATGAGACTAAAGTGGAAACATCTGAGCATAATGCATAGCACATTAAGTGAAAACAGCCTATCAGCACAAACACCTAATGATTTGAACTTGCTTTGCAGCCATAGGATCTGGGCACCTGGGCATAATGAACTCCTCTGTATTCTAGAGTCATCTATCTGATGGGTAAAGCTTGGCCAAAAATGGTCACACAGCATCACACTGCAGATCTACAGCAAAATGGCTAAAAAAGAATAGAATAGAATCAAAGTGTTGCAATCATTCAGTCAAAATCCAAACCTCAAAACAGTTGAAATGCTCTCGTTGGATGTTAAGAGAGCTGTGGACAAGTAAAACTCAATGAACTGAAGCAATATTGTACAGAAGGGTGGGCTAAAATTCCTCCACATTGATGTGACAGACTCATGAAGTCATACCAAAAGCAACTACTTCAAGTTATTGCTGCAAAAAGGGGGTTCTACAAGCTACTGAATTATTGGATTTATTTTTTCATAGGACTACAGAGTCCTGTGAAAACTTTTTTTCCACAACTGTATCTCCCTCACATTCACAGTTAGAATCACCAATTAAGCTAACAGTCTTTGGACTGTGGGAGGAAGCCAGGGTACCTGAAAGAAAACCACACAGCCACGGGGAGAACAGGCAAACTCCACAGGGAAAAGCCCCGGCTAACAGGAGGAACCTTCAGAAATGTTCTTCCTTTGGGATGACAGTGCTCATCACTGCACAGCTGTACCACCCGTAACTTTTAGTCTGATATTTTTCTCCTAGTAAATTTGCCTTACATGCACTTTTACTTTAAATCTTCATCAGTCATCACCAACTCCTGGTGTTTAGGAACATGACCCACTGTGTTCACCATCTGTCTCCCACTTAAGGCTGGAAGGGTTCTTTGCTGTAGGTCAACCATCAGTGTTAAACTTGACAGGTCTGTGGTCAAAGTGCTCGTGCTGTAAAAAAAGACCAAAGAGGCTGAGTCATTCAAGAGTAAAGACGAGGAGTAGCTCACCACTCTGTGAATGACTGCGTGGGCAAATAGTTCAACATTTTAAGAACTCAATTATCATTTACAGAACATAATGTTGTTAAAAGACTCTGAACACACGCGCGAGGATGAAAGCCAGCATTGAATGGACCAGATCACAGATGTCACATCTGTGATCTGCACTTTTTTTTTTCACATAACTAGAGGACTTTTATGGCATGTCAGTCATTGCAGTCTGTTGCCATTTCTTTTTCCAGTGTTTCCAGGGCCGTGTGTTAACAAGTGACATAATAGATGAGTGGTGAGTTGGCCTGAGCTGGCCAGAATCTCACTAACGGGAGTTCCCTTGAGTACCCAGCATGCTGTGGGTCTATGAAAACTGCTCTAGCTCGAATGTTCCAGCTTAAAGAAAGCGCCCACAGGGTCAAACCCGCGTGATGTCAGGGTGATCATGCTTGCAAATTAAATCGGCATCATGGGGATGCTTCACTTTTTGGTTTGTTTTTAACATTACCTCAAGATAGATAAGACATTTCAGTATGCTAAGCTGAACTAAGATGGCTCAATGAATCTATTAAGTCTCACAACAGATGTTAGTTATTTAGTGAACAAACAAGCATTTATCTGCTTCTGATGCAAGTTACAAAATGAGCTCACTCCTCTTTTATGTTGTAATTTCAAGATGTTATCATTTACTTTGCCTTTGCTGTCGTTCTTGGTGTCTGCCTTTGCCTTGAGTGACTTATGCCAACTCTTCAGTCACAGTAGCCTGCACGGTAATTTTGAGCTTCCTGCCATACGTGTTAAATTGGCACCTAGCTGCTTCTAAGATGCATCAGTGGATTTTAAAAAACCAGCACCTGCAATCTTTTCTTTACATCAAGAGCTTATTTTGATAATTGCAGACCTTTTCTTTCCACAGCAGCCGCCTCACACTGCTGAGAGTTTGTTCTTGCACCTGTCAAGCACAAAATGATCAAAAGAAAGGTCCAAGGTGTGCAGTGCTGGACCATGGTACAGTGACAGGCTCTTCATCTATTATTACCTGCACTTTGACTTTCTCTGGAACAATTCAAATCTGCTGAAAAGCTCTTTGCTGTAAAAATATTTCAATAAATCGTGAAAGCTAGCTAATGCTAAAGTTAGCTAGCTAATAGTTTGGTTAAGTTGGTTAACATCAAGGCACCAATAAATTGGCAATAAGATGGAGTCTGTTATCAGTGGTTGAGTGGGGTCATGTTGACAATTACATTCAATCTGTTTGGGATAATACAACAATTAAAAGCTACAGTAAGCTGCTCCCTTTTCCACAAGGTGTCACCATCGCTCTGTATATTTTGAGTTTGGTAGATTTTCACACCAGACACCCTTCCTGATTTACCCCCATGAGATTTGTGGCTACTCCTGGGATCAAACCCGGTATACTTTGCTTAGTAGTTAGAGGTGTAAACCTCTAGAGCCATAATACAGCCGTTAACTGTAGTAAGTATGGGAAATTTGTTCAGCAACCTTGGTTTCATTTTAGAATATAACCAGAACACAATCAGTGAGTAAGCAGTCGAGTCGAATCCCCGACTGTAAAGAGATTCATCATAGACCAGTTGCATTCACCGGTGCTGACACTGCTTGATTTCAACCTGTTGACAATCTGTCTGCATTTATACATTTAATGGCAATCAGGTATAAACTTTCATTGGCCTGTCTGAGAGTGATTGAAGTCACACTGCGATTGTTTGGAAATAGGTTGCCTACCACCAGGCAACCAGTGTAACTGCCTTGAGATTAAAAGTGGTTGCAAAAATCAATTACTCACCACAATTTCTTGCAATCAGTTGCTAAATGTGAAGGAATGTGAATAAATCTGCGGATGAATGAACAAGTTTAAAAAAACAAACACCTACTTACTGGAGAAAGTAGGTGTTTTAAAAATTCTGGATAATTTTGAGACTAAATATGACAATTTTAAGGTGCTTTTTGTAAAAGTTTCAGCACCAATAAAACTGTTATGAGGAATTGGGAATACAGCAAGGCTTTTTTTTTTTTTTATCTAGGGAGGTCACTGAACTCACTGTCATGTTCATGAAGCAAATGTGAGATGACTCGTGCTTTATTACATCATTGATTATCATACTGTTAGCATTAGAAGATGAAAAACCAGGCCCAGCACAAGCCTGGTTGGGTCCATGTATTCACGCTGTATATGGCAAAATTGCAGCCTCAGCAGAGGTGCAGATGATCACTCAAAATGAAAAACTTCATAGTTTTTAAGTTGCTTAATGATGCTAAATGATGCAAATTCTTACCAGAAAAAATGTCGAATAGGGAATTATAAACCCTGAGGTTCATCCTGCTCAGTATGTTCTGTTTCCCTGATGAAAACCTGATCAAATGTTCTAGTTTCCCATCATAATCTCATTGCCTGATCAAAGTTTTCAGAGCTTCACAGCTCTGATTACGTACCCTCGTACATTAGGAAATCATTCCGCGGCATGAAGGAGCTGGTAAATAGAGAACCATTTTACATAGCTTAACCAAGAGAACATTTGTTTTTGTAAAAAGACCATTCTGTTCAAAGTTTACCTTTGAAAAGAAAATAAAACAAGCTGAAAGTTAATATTGATTACAGCTAAAAGGAGAAGCAGTCAGGGGCATACATGACTGAACAAAGTATGCCATATTTGTTTGAACTACGCTTTTATATTTTGTCTTCAGCTGCCTCCACGGCACCAAAGTCAACATTTTATTCAGTAACACTTCATCATTTTTCACCTTTAACATCGAACGAAAACGAGGTTAGACTGTGAATGAACAGACCACTGCGTCGACAAACTTTATGTATTTGGGCCACTCTTTCCTTTGCTTTGTTTCCACTGTAGCCACATAAGGAATAAATATTATCTGACCAAGGACTTCCTGCTCAGTTGTTTTGTTTTTTTCTGACATTTCTGCTCTGAATGCACAATCAGTTGATGTAAATGTATCTGTAACTTGCTGTTACTACACAGGGTAGAAACAGAATCCATAAAGCTTCCATGATCAAAAATCCTGCCCTTGGCCTACAAAATCTGCAGAAGTCGTTTTATAGAGATTACTGAGGTCTTGTTACTTTTTCTTCTTTTCTACTGAAAATGTGCTCATATGATAACTTCTAGCTCCAGTGGATTGAAACAGGAGGACTTTTTCCCTTGCCTGTTGCTATAGGAGCTCTATTGATGACAGTTTTTTATAGCCATCACCCACACACCTATCTCAGAGTTGATTGAACTAAATCAGGCCAGCCGTGCTGGAACCTAAAACCTGGAGTTTCTTTTCTCAAGGTTTGTCAAGTTAGAGCTCAGGATAGGCTTGCTAAACCTGCTTTCTGTAGTACATTCTGGAATAGATGGGCATGCCAGACTAAATTAAAGCTAAACACTTTGAATTGAGCAAGTATCTATTTTAACTTGCTACTTCTTGCAAAGAAGTAGCAAGTTCCAGAATATATATTCAGACCTTTAACTGATGTTCAAAGTGGAAAATGGTAAATAACAAAAAGTGGCTACTTACTAATCTATGTGTGAAATGAACATGTAAATGTAGCTATTTCATGATTTCCTTGAAATCATTTTCATGGAAATACATTGTCAAGCAAATTAAATTCATTTTATGTTTTTTGATTTGAAATGAACCTATATAGTCACCAATGAAAGCTCTGGAAGGAATCACCTTGTAACAATTAGCCATTAACATCTTCTGTGGTTTAGGTTAAAATGTAATAGTTGCCATATCTTTAAAAAAAACTGTTTGGCGATGATGACACTTCTGTGCTTTCTCTGCATAAAAAACACAAAATATATTTCCCGTTGGAATGCATTACTTACAAATTTGTGCTCACTAACATGAAATAAATACATAGTCATTTGTGCACATGAACAAAAAAACCTGATTCTTGTGAATTGCAAAAAAGCAAGTTTACTGTTGGGTCCAAAAGTTGTTTGGTCAGTGTGGATGGTTCCTCCCTTCATAATAGCTGCACGGTGGGAGATTGTTGTCTTTTTTACTCAACTGTTGGACTTTTTCAAAAACATAACACCAACAAAAAGCCCCTCGTAAATCCAAACTAATATTAATTAGGATCAAGCAGGGGATAAATGAAGAACTTCAGTGACAGAACTTCTCTGATTTATCTGTTCACACCATTAAAGTGACCAAGCAGCCAGGCCTGTAGAGGAAAACATTGCTTTAATGAGTGTGAAGAGTGCTGTGGTGTGTCGTCACACCTAATTAGTTTTCCATTTCTCTTAGTCTGGCCTTGCTGATCTTACTTTCACCCAAACTCGAGACTGCAGCTTGAAGCCTTTCATATTATGGTGAATTTTTAACTGGAAAGACATGGACACTGTTTCATATATCCAGTGAGATTCAGTCTGAACAGAGTGAAAGTGAAAGGATTTATTACCAATTACTTCAAAACAGTGAGAGGGATTCTTTCTTGCGTACAGCAATGAATGAAATATAAAAGTACTGTTCCCTTGATAGTCCTCTTGGATATGATAGGTAACCATCACATTTTTACAGTGCTGCTTCTTCGTCCGTCCTCTTTGCTTTACTCGCAGACAACAAACTGGATGATGAATTTGGGTGATTGCTGTTTGGGTAGGTTTCACTTTGAAACAAAGTCGTTCATATAAATTCTCTTAAGCTCATAAAATCCAGATTAAAGACCATCATCATCTACTGACGTCCTCACTGTTTCAGTTCATGTGTTGTACCTACCTTTAGCTTGTGACCATCTCACACATGATGTTTTTCATTTGCAAGCTGGCAAGAAGTGCAGCTGATGCTTTAAGATTGAGGGTATCTTCCTGCTTTCCTTGGTCTTAAAATGTGAACATCAGAGGATACAGCTTAGGTTCACAGTGAACTTAACCTGTGGCAAATTTAAACAAGGGAGCATTAATCACACGAACTTGATGGAGCATCCAGTCTCTCAACTCTTATGTAAAGAGTAGAAAGCCAAACTAAAACATTCATTTCTGCCTGCCATATGGGTGTTGGTGCCAGACAGGCAGATAATTCAGAAACTCTTGCATGGTCCAAAAAAAGCATCAGTTCTCTGGGGTGAAAATCCCTTGCTGATGTCAGAATGCCCGGAGAGTTTCAAGCTGATAAAACGACAACAGTAACACAGCAAGATTATCAAAAGTGCAGTTAACTGATTTATGAAATTATGTAACATTTTAATGAGGTTTTACTTCATTCTAATCACATCTAACATCATCACACGGCATGAGCTGTATGGGTGGCTTTGTATCTCCAGCTGGGTTCTGAGTGACTGATCCGAGTTAAAAGTTCTGAGGTTATATTTATTGTTTTACTAGTCAGTCTGCTCCCACATGGCAGCTGAGGAGACTTGGAGGTTGCAGACAATATTAAAGAAGGACTTTACAGCTTGGCCTACTTTTACAGGCTGAAGAGAATGTTTGAGCAACAATATGCTTGTCTCATTCACATACGTATTCTACAAGAATTCGTAGAAATATAGCAGGAACATGTATTCTTTTAATTCAAGCACTGAAAATAAATGAGCTTTTCTTTTCCTAATCAATGCTGCAGTCCTCTGGGTATAGCATTCTGAGAACTATGCTCAGTCCTCCACTTCTCCAGATTTTTCTGATAATGACAAAGTAGATTATACCTACAAAGCATCTGAAGTGTCAGAGAGTCTTTAAAGTCAATACTGGTGATTCCACAAAGGAATCTCAAGGAGACTGAAGAACAGAAGGAATTCCGGTTACCTAAAGATGTGTGTGACACAGATGCTTGTTTAGCATGTTGCTAAACTACAGCCGTAAACAACAAGTTGGCCTCGTAACCTGGTGAATGTTAATAAGTATAAAGAAACTTCTCACGAATTTGTCAAGGCCCAGACACTAACATTTTGTCCTAGAGGCAGTAAGTGAAGCAAGAGTCATGTTGATTGATCGGTAAAGTGAGCTGGTGAGTCATGTAACAACTCGAATACTAACTAAGTCTAAGAACATTCAGAACAGCTCGAGGATACATACCAAGACTACAGGCGGGTCTTTCTTTAGCTTCAAGATTTACTTTCATCGATTTTGCCCTCAGCTTCCATAAGGCTCATTTCACTAGCCTGAGATAAGAGACCTGCTTCCTGTGAAGTGGACTTTTATAGAGCATCTAGAACATCTGTGTTCATTCATCATCTGCAGAGGCCTGATTTCAAGCACCACTTATTGGGCCAGATCAATTACCTTCTAGTGAACACAGAGTTCTCAGGAGAGGGACCCTGCTGAAGAACACCTGTATTTAACCTGAGAGGGGAAACTATGACACTAGGTACTCAGAATGCCCGGCTGTTCCATTAGCCCTTTGTATCCTCTCTTTAGACCTCTATCTGGTATCATTACCATTCATAGTGTCTTGCTGGTATCATTATGAGCAAATGGTTGGGTTTCCAGTTGCCATGCCAAACCTTTTGGATGCTGTCTGTCATTGGTCTGTCATTACGTTGAGTAGAATTTTTTGGATTTACGTATTTGTTTTGTATGCTTTTGCAGCACAGTGTTTTCTAATATTTTTGGTTTTAATCAGAAGAGATTGGATTTTTTTTGGGAACGCTATTTTCAAAGCTACACTGCCCTGGACACTGCAGGGCGAAAAGAAGTGACCCAAGACTATATAGCTGACTACTATACATGTCACAAGTTAGAACCTCAGTCATCCCTGCAAATGACCCTTTTTATTTCTAAAATTCAGTCACACTGTTGTCAGGTTAGCAGATGATTGCTTTCCATGTGAGTTCATGGTGGACTGTAGGACAGCAAGGTATCCATGTCATGTTGCTGCAAAATAAGACCAAATTATTACCCCTCCCCACTGTGGTGTTAGGTTTTGATGGTTTTTATCAAAGAGCATTGCTACAGATGTCTTGTTAAGCCAAGCTAGCAAAGGAATTGATAAGAATTTAGTGATCCCGATCCCATTATCAATATCACGTATCAATTTGATTTGATTCATTTTGATTCTCATTGGCTCTCCTTTGAGAGTCACTACCATCACAGCATATAGGAGACATTACCAAAGACTGCTTTTGTTCATTGGCTGAGCCATTCCAGGAACCACACTCATTTGTCCAGTCTGCTGTTGTTCACTTTATATAACTGTCAGAACAACATTAGCCATGATGATGCACTGACAGACAGTCACACTCATGAGGTGTAAACAATACCAGCTAGAATGCTGTCATAGAGAGTAATGAATAATGCTTTTGGCAATAGAACAGTGTGTAAATGTTAATATGTTCCATCTGCTATTCCTGGCCACGCTGCAGCAATCAATACTAAATGGAGATGTTTTTGTTTTGTTAGTCAGCCCTCTGAAACACCTTCAGTAATATTTTGATTTAGATTTGGGCTCTTTAGGCATATATTTCTGGCAGCAACGACCTGCTAATTACCAATTATAAGGCACACTAACCCTGATATACTTGATACACTTGCAACTGACAGCTGACTGACAGTACCGTTGTCAGTTAACTACCCGAAAGACACAGAGGAAAAATAAAGTTCACTATAATATTTCCAGTGTCAAGTTTTCCAGTTAATCCCTTATGACCACAAAATATTAAACAAACAATGTCATTTATGTCATCATTTAGTTTGTTCTTTCCACACCATTGCTGATTACTCCTTGGTGTTAACCATCACTGTATGAATTTAAACTCCATAACCGCAACCAAATGATAAAAACGATTTACAAATGATAAAATGTTATGAGGTATGGTGCCAAAGTAGCAGTTCTACAAATATTATTAGTTTTTATTCATTTTGCAACAATAGATTACTCGAGAGAGAATGTGTTTGCATCCAAATAATGCTGACATTTTCATTTTCTTGTTTTATGGCATTAGGCTCCTTTCTAGTCCCACATAAGCGCAGGATTTAGTCATGTCATAAAGAACTGTGAAAATGTGAACCAGTAAAATTTTCTATTCCAAAACTTCTTATTATAAGTTTTAAAGAGACAACAATAAGCATGGGGCCTAATTAAATAAATGTGTTAATCTAAAAGACAACACATGATTACAACTTCTGAAGGGTCAGGATCTCTACTTTTCCAGGACAGGACAGTATCTAAGAATGAAAGAAGAGAGTAGTTTAATTGACACTAAAATGCAAGAACACCTTGTGGGGTTGCTGTAGCTCAAGAGGTAGAGCACATCATCTACTGATTGAAAGGTTGGTGGATCAATCCCTGGCTTCCCCTAGTCTGCATGCCAAATGTCCTTGGGCAGCTACTTGATTCATCCATTGGAGTATGAATGTAAGCACTTAAAATCATAGATGCGAACGTGTGAAAATGGCATGCTGGATTAAGTGCTTGAACTCTGGGAGAGAAGTGCTATATAAAAGTCTAGGAACACATACCAGAAGTCTTAACCTGACTCTCATTTATTTATATTTTGCTTCAAATTAGTCAGACTTCCAGACTTATAATTTTTAAAGTGGTCTTAAGCAATAGTTCTCCAGGCTTTCCGAAGGTCTTTCAAATTTTTTTTTTTTTTTAACTGACCTATGAATCATTCAGTTAAACTAAAAAAAAATGAACAAGTGTTTTAATAACATATAACAGACAACTTAGCAAAGTACCAAACACAGAAAGTGCCTTGAGATACAACTTTATCTTTAGGCACTTTGTTGCCAGCAGCGTTTTGCAAAAATGTATCATTTGCCTGGTAAAATTGTATTTTTGCACTAACAAGGTGATCACCAAAGAGATGTTAGCTGAAAATATGAAGAATACATATGAAAATATCTCAGCAGTGTGTCCTTAAAAACTGACTCTCTGTAGCAGATGAACGCTATCTAAAAGCCATGTCCTTAAGAAACAGGGAAAGAAAATCCATCAAACATGATCATCACTTGTATTGACACCTCTTTGGAGCTCACATTTTTATTTAAACTAAAAAAAATATGAAATTCAAGTTCAACACCACATCTTTTATCTACTTAGGTTGTGCAATGCAATAATGCTTTACTTGGCCGTGAAACTGTTTGACCTGTGATTGACAGACAGGTTATATTTTGCCTCTGAAAATCAGGGCATATTAATAAAAACAGCTGTAAATTACTAAACAGATAATGTAATACTGTTGTTATAAAATTAAAGCTGACAGTCTGCATTTCGATAATGTCTGGATTGTTTAATTTGAATTCTGCAGAAGCAAAAATTACAAAAATGTTTTTGTAACTGTCCAAAAAATTATGAACCTCACTGTATGTGTACGCTTTACAGAAAACAACCAGCATGTATCAAAGACCTGAAGACTTTAGTGACACTGTACATTAATAGAAGAGCTTGAACTAAGTCATGCATGCACAGAAAGTGGTAGAGATCACTGCACTCAGGGACTAGCCCACCAAACCACCGCCAGCAGCTGTATGACAAGCTGACACCAAGCTCCTGTCTGCAGTCACATTTAACTCGAGATAAAGCAGTGTTATGTAAGCGTGGTGTTATGTAAATGGAATGCCTTTTAAAGCTACACGGATGAAGCTAAATGAACTGTAAATATTTCCTGGTAACTGAAGGAAGGAGGGAAATCTTTAGAGATGCATGTGCATGGCACATGCAAAAGGTTGATCTTGGAAGCTTATTACTAGTTATGTATCAAAGCATGTAGAAATATGTTCATGGAATCAGTGGAAATATTAAACAATCCTTGTGGATATGCAGTACATAAAGCGCCTTTTCCATTAGGTACAAATGGGAAAAGGGCCATAGTGTATGGGCACTATAGTGTAATGGTTAATGCATAAAAACACACTACAAGTTGTTTTCAGTGGAATTAAGGGTTATGAGGCAGACAACTGACACCCAGACTTGTTGCTGCTATAAACTGAAGCTGAGCTGGCCTCAACTTATCTCAGACACTCAGTGAAGCACTTCAACACTGTTCTACGTTTGTTGCTTGTACTGTGGTGTGATTGTATTGTTTGTATCTTTTTACACTGAGTGAGTGAGTTATAATTACACAAAAACAAAGGAGCAGTCATTAAAGAAAAGGGCAATCAATAAATTGTGATCAGTTTAATTTTTATGCTTAGCTTCCTGCTTGAACGACGAAATAAGCACTTCAGAGTTCAGCTTACAGCCTGAAAAGGAACCAAATGTACAACAAAACCTAAAGGATTTAGAGTGTCTGTAAAGTTGAGTGGGCCAAAGTCCCTCATGAGACGTGTGCAAACCTGGTGATGTTTTGCTTGAAATCCTTGAGATGCAAATAAATGTATAACTTCTATATAATTTGTTTTTTATTGTTGAATTTTTCTGTATATTCTGTCTCTCTCTATTAGAATTCCCTCAGTGTACGTCTTTAAGATGAACATCAAATGGGAACCAAAGCTGTAACTTCCTAGAAGACAATCCTTGCTAACATCTGTATTCAGTAAAGACACTGGTCTCCAATTATTTACTTTTTGTAAGGTGCTCATTTTTCAAGGCCAATACTGGATGGCGGTAACACTGCTGTCTTTCATGAAATTTATACAAGTATTTCAATTTAAAAGGAGCCAATTGGTCATAGAAGTGATTATAAAAGTTGGGACTGGGACACTGTCAAGAGCTTTATGGTCGCTCATTTTACACGGGAATCTGTTGTTTTACTTTCTGCACAGAGAGAATCTGCTTGCTTCTGTGAATGAAGATCAAAAACTGTTGGTTCTGATTGGTACAGCAGAGAATAGAAAATAGAAGGGGTAGAATGAACCCTACAGGGTTAAAACTCCAAGAAATACAATTTGATGCTGATTGGCACTTTAGCTGATGGGCCAGTAGATGGCTGGCCTTATAACTATGCTTGTAATAAAATCCTTTTAACCTTGGTAAAATCTGTTCAACCTTGCATGCAGAAATTAGCTGAATGTGGCTTTACAAGTCTAATCTTTTGACATGCAGTTCAGGACTCTGACAAATAACTTATTTTATATTCATTTCCATAAGTGAATTGAAATTGTCAGAGACATCAAGGACACACCCTCAGGTGGCCCAGCCAGGTTGAAGGCCCAGAGTTTGCGTGCAGCTGCTGGCTGTTGAGACAGTCACGTCCAATAAGTAGCTAGGACTCCTGTTAGACAATAAACAGGAGTGAACTTGGAAGACTAACTATGTCTACAGGAAGGATACAGCCCAGGCTTTACTTTGAGTGGAGGCTGGTGTTTTTTAACATCTACACAAAGCTGCTACAAATGCTTTATCAGTCGATGGTTTCTACCATGCTTCTCTATTTTGCTGTCTGCTGGGGGAGCAGTACGAACAAGAGGAACATACACCAGCTGAATAAAAACCCCAAAAGACAGGCTGGACCCTGTGGAGGCAGACAACACTGTCCAGATTTAGGTCAATTATGGACAATACCACCCATCCTCTGCACTCTGCCTTCATACCACAGAGGAGTACATTCAGTACATTCACTGCTGTCTCAGGGCTTCTCCACAGAAAGTCTTTTGTACGTCAGGTGATTAGACTGCACAACAGGAGGGTAGAGAAGTGGGCTGGGAGTTAACCAGAAGAAGGAATAGAAATGTGCAGGAGCACTTTACAGACCTGATGGACGTTAATGACAGATATTAATGAGTGTATTATTATTCAATATATACTTGTTATTTGATTTAATCTCTTCTTTTTAGTCAGTTTTAAAACTGTGGGTAAATGACCAATACTTCAGTCATAATTAGTACAAATAAATTAGGTTTTATCATGAAGAAAAAGACAGATAGAGTTTGAACAAGTCTAACAATCTTGAAAGTCAGTAACCCGTGATGAAGTCATTCATGTTTAGCCAAAATACTCTCAGTGAACCACCAACATCTTTGGTTAGAATGTCTCGATGGGGCATACTGACACCCCATGCTGTCCCCCCATTGCACGCCCCGTTTTCTGATTTATCTTTCGTTTGCATTTCTCTCTATATACGGTACTGTGCAAAAGTCTTCAAACGCCCTTTATCTGCTTATAAATTGGGAAAGGATTTTATAGAGAAAGGAATTTATATAAGCTTAAAAGCAATATTTGCTATGACCACATTTATTCTTCAACACAGAGAGAGACACAAAGACAACTCTCTTAGGGACCACCCTTGTCATTTCTCCAGGCTTCTATTCAATTCAATTCAATTTTATTTATTCAGCGCCATATCACAACAATGGTCACCTCAAGGCGCTTTATATTGTAAGGTAGACCCTACTATACATACAGTAAAAAGTGCAGAGGGGTCTGTTAACACCAGTGTTGGGTAAGTTACTTTAAATTAGTAACTTAGTAACTCAGTTACTTCAAGTTACTCGTTACTTTCAAAGTAACTAGTTACTAGGGAAAGTAACTTTGGTTTTACTCAGAATTCTCTTGTTAATGTGTTGCTTCCGTAACTGGATACCCAGCCAGACTGCCAGTCTTCTAGCTTGCTTACTTGCCACAAGTGCACTGTGCCACCTACCAATAGAAAGGAAAAAATAATGTGCACATTTCCACGAGAGAAATCCCACGCCTGGACCGTCGTTGACCGCCGCCATGATTCTAGCCTGCTTTTTACATCCAACACAAAAACTGCAGTCGTGGTGCTTTTGATTGTACTCGGAACTTGGAAATTCTGCCTTCTGAATAGGAAGATGTAGGTAACACCAGACTGCAGATGAGCTGCATACAGAGCTGGACTGGGACAAAACAATCGTCCCGGGCATTTTGACTAGAGACCGGCCCGCCATTATAGGAAAAATCATAAAGCCTTTGAATGAAAATAAACACTGTTGTGACAGTGATGTACACTGTTCTGATGGTATATATGTATCAATCTATCAATCGTTTGTTGTAAGACTCAGATAATTATTTTTTTAAAAGCGAGACATTTTAAATGAGAATAATAAAGAAAAGTATTTCCTTGTGCCCCCCTTTCTCTGTTAATGCCCTACATGGACCCCTGGCAACACTTTGCCCTGCACAGTTACCAGCTGTCAGCTACGTAGAAAAGGATCCTGGTGTTATTTGTCTCTCAGAAACAGTTCATAACTTCCCTTCAACTCATTCATGTCACCTAAAAGGTAAACCTGTTTCTACATCACCTGTTCAGCTCTGATGATTCAGTAAGGACATCTCCTGGTTTCATCTGCATGTTTCCCTCTCACCAGATAACCAAACCGATATCATGACCAGCAGCTTTACAGCTGTGGCTCCAACAAACATCAGCTGATACTAGAAATTAATATTAAATAAATTCTAACAACAGCTGATCAAGCTTAAACGCGCTGCTGTTGTTTAACGCGACATCCGCTGGTTTCCTCTTTCTGGCGCAAAGTGGGCGATAAATAAACAAGAGAGAAAAGCCGATCAGCTGATCATTGATCAGTTTCGTGATTGAAGTAGAAACGGGAGAGAATGAGAGAAGAAGAGGCAGCTGTGCAGCTTCAGCTTTGTGTCTTTTTCATTGTAGCTGAAGTCCGGGACAAACTGTGTTCCTTTTCACCTCAGTACGAAACGCGTAATATTTCTCTGATACCAGCATGTACGGACGGTTGCAACTCTAATAATTAACCGTATGAAGAAAATAAAGTTCAACATCAGTAACATAGCACCCACACAGCTGTATAGAAACTCCGTCATGCTAGCTAGCACGCAGTACGAAAATGTCAGCATACCGAAAATAAACTCCACCTAAACTTGGTTTATATCTGACTGATAGACTGCAGGTCATAACTTCTTACCTGAAGTTCAGTTCACCTGACACGCGGACCGGCGGCCGCTTCGGGTCTCTCCTCTTGCCTCCCTTTTCCTTCATCCACCTGCTGGCTTCCACCACTTGCTAATGTTATTGAATCTGTGGAAGCTCCGCGATATCCACCACACGAAGTAACGAGTAACGAGCCTATCTAAATCCCAGTAACGAGTAACGCGTTCCTGGTTTTGGCATAATAACTAGTTACCGTGCTCGTTACCACAATAATAACGTAGTTACTGTAACGCGTTACTTAATAACGCGTTAGTCCCAACACTGGTTAACACATAGTGAGTGAGAAAGGCAACTGAAGAAGAAATACTCAATGTATCATGGGAATCCCCCAGCAGCCCACACCTATTGCAGCGTAACTAAGGGAGGATTCAGGGTCACCTGGTCCAGCCCTAACTATATGCTTCAGCAAAAAGGAAAGTTTTAAGCCTAATCTTAAAATTAGAGATAGTGTCTGTCTCCTGAATCCAAACTGGAAGCTGGTTCCACAGAAGAGGGGCCTGAAAACTGAAGGCTCTGCCTCCCATTCTACTTTTAAATACTCTAGGAACAGCAAGTAGGCCTGCAGTGCGAGAGCGAAGTGCTCTAATAGGGTGATATGGTACTACAAGGTCATTAAGATAAGATTATTCAAGACCTTGTACGTCAGGAGCAAGATTTTGAATTTAATTCTTATAGGAGATCCAAAGCTCTTCTTTGAATGTTGGCTGCCAATTGTTCAGTTAAATATCAAATGATCCCATTGTACCACTAAAGTTGAGGTCCAGGCTCTTAGGGGGGCAATCATTGACTGACAGTAGGTATGCTTCACTGCTTTTACATTGTGTTTGGGATCATTGTTGTGGTGAAAAATGAAGCTGTTACCAATCAGATGCTTTCCAAATGGTATTGAATGGTGGATGAAAATCTGACAGTACTTTCATATGTTTATAATTCCATTCATTTTAACAACATCCCCAACACCACTGAGTGAAATTCAGTGCCAAACCATGACAAGGCCTCTACCATGTTTTACAGATGACTCACTGTTGTACATTTCTCCTGTCCTCCTCTGTGCATACAGACAATGATTCAACCAATAATTCAGAAATTTTTGCATAACACCTGGTTGCTACTGATCTTTATTCCAGTTCTACTTAAACATATGACTTTCAGATACTGTTTTCTTCATTCATCTTTTGTCCACCACATGTCCAGTTTCCTAAAATATTTTTGAAGGCACACCACACGATGCCAAAATATGCCAAGTTTTCAGGTAATTGCTCTTTGGGAATCGACTTGTTGTTGAAAATATACTTTTATGCTTGTTTAACTTTGTTATTGTTTGCATTTTTCCGCAAATTCAACTAAAGAAATGGGAAGAAACGGCACAGAATTGCACAATTAATCAAATGGCAATCTTGATCACGATTCTTGCGTCCCACAATTAAATGAGCATGATTGAACGATATTTAAAATGAATGCTCCATCACTTAAAACGCAAAGCAAAAACAAATCAAGTGTTCACTAAATCAGCCACGGGCGCGCAAGTGCCAATCACGGCTAAATCACAGCTTGAAGTTTCCTGGATTAGTCTGGATGAGAAATATGACATTAAAAGACAGATCACAACTAAATTCAAATTTTTGACACAGAAGGTGCAGAGCTTGTCCCTTGAAGCAGATCATTTGTTGTTTGCTTCAGATTTAGTGTAAGTGATGTTAATCAAGAGCAAACTGCAGTATCATTAATGCATGAGGGTTAAGAAAAACTGTGATGTGTGAATCCTCCAACATTAACTCAGACATCCAGAAAAGCGAGCCGTAAAGTCTGTGTATCCATCCATCTCACCAAACACGATCGCATTCTGTTTGGTCAAACATGTCTGTCCAGAAAACACAGTGAATAAAAAAGGTGTCACCAAAAGTCAACCTACTGCACAAATGATACTGGATGCAATTATTCTTTTTTTCAAAATGCCAAAACCTGCACTGTATGCAAAACATAACAGGGGAAAAAAGAGAGGAAATTCAGAGCTGTGGACTACTTTCTTTTATCCAGGGTATAATGCAGGCACAATGAATAAAGTTAATTTATAAAGGTTAAGCAACAGGAATGTAGTGCAACATAAAAGTGGGAGTAGTGCTCTGTTGATTAAACACTGTGTTTGGTTTTGACAAAATTTTTTAAATTTACGTTTTTAATATTTTTCTTCTAAGAGAAATACTGAATTCATAGGTGAAGATGTGACGGCTGTGGATCATTAAGCGGTTCATCAGAGGGATGGCTCAGCTTCAGCAGTTTAGAGACAAAGTTATGGCTGAGATGGTTTGGACAAAGGGGCCTGAAGAAGAAGCTGTCAGGCAGGAGGAAAAGAGGAGGAATTCCAAGAGTTTCTGATGTGGCTCCTGTGACATCACCCATTAGTTAGTTTTAAAGGCTTTAGCTGGGGACGTTTGCCATCATCATCTGGGTGTTTTGAAACTACATGTCATGAGCAAGAGGTAAATAAGACTGAGAAACCGAGGAACACTACACATTTATATAATGCATACTTGTCAGTCAGCAGAAAGACTAGGTATCTTTTACAAAATCCCCTGCACCTTGCTCTCTCATCCTTTTTCACTGCAATGTGGGCCATAATTTATTGAATTCAATATTAAGTTGAATACGGGGAAAATAGGGATGGAAGCCATAAATTGATTAAGAATGTGCTTACTGAGATCCCAGATCAAGTTAGACTGTTTTCACATTAGCAGAGAAACACTGCAAAATTAAACTGCCTGTTATTGTTGGAATAAATCACTGAAACATCAGCATGAGACCCCTTCCTAAATTGTAACAGCTTAACCTTTAGTGTAGTCGGGCTGACACTGAAAGAATAACACCTGCACTACACATTGGCTGTGATACTCATTATGTCTGGCTTCAATTATTTCAGGAGGACTAAACAAGCCTGTGCTCACAAACATTATTGGGTTTTTTTGTTGTTGTTGTTTTTACAGAGGCTTGTTTTGCTCAGTGCCATGTTTCAGTCCTTACAACTAATTATGAAAAACCACAGCAGAAGTAATTTTGAGCTCCTTCTCACATTCAAACTTTGCCACACACATTTGTTCTGCAACCAATCAGATTTTGTATATCAATTTTAAACTGAAACAAGTAGTGTAAGATCGGCAATGTCCATAACAGCTAACTGTCAAATCTCTTCTTTGAGAGGCCATTAATGACTCTTGGGCAGAGATTGTGGAAGTTTTGGAAAAGAATGTGAAGACTTTCATCATATAGGAAGTAACAAGGGAATCTTTTATGTAATTATTAGAATTATAATAATCATTTAGAGGAGGAAAATTAGCCATTTATAGTTTGAACCAGGTGAATGAGAACAAATGGACCTTACAAGAGCAACCAGTATAAATGTTTACATTGAGATAAGCACCGTGGATGCTGGAGCATTGTAAAATTGTTGTTGTTATAAGAATAATATCTAATTTTGAAGGAGGAAAAAAGGACCAGTCAGAGTCAGAGTAGTGAGCAGTACTCACTGCATCTGAAACTCACTGAGCATGAGTACAACAAACTCATGCTCAGTACCAGTATACCACACTGACTTTACTCCAGTTTTGCACTAAATCTTTATGAGCAGTCACACTGTATATATTTAACAGACGTGTAGGTGAATAAAAGCTCATTCATAAGCTATTAAACATACTCTTCACCCTCATGATTTCAAAAAGAGAGTGGGCTGACGAGCAAAGCCGAAGAAGTGATGCAGTTACCTTTTTAGCTGCCTGCAAATAATATTGATTGTATGACTTTTTAGTGCCAAGAGTTTGCATGTTAAGGATGTTCAAAAATCATTGCTATCATAGCTGTTTCAGTGAGAATGAAAATCTTAAAAAGTTACCTACACATCATCAAGGGCTACACAAAAATAAGTCGCATTACCAGTGTACATATTGGATAGCTGCTGGCAAGTCTTACTTCCCCAATTTTTTTTAAATTATTTTTTAAAAATATATCTAATTCAGCAGATGCCATTTTAAGATAAATCCCTGTAAAGGTTCAAAAGGGGGCAAGTGCCTGGCTATCAGACTTCCCCTGATTACAAAAATTGTCTGAACTTGCTTTCATCTGTGACAACAATGGGGCACCAGTGGTGGAGCCGTTAGTTCTCAGGTTTTCTGGAGAATGCCAATCGATTTGCACAGTGTGACCTCAGGTCCCACTGAGGGGTGTTGGGAACTTATGCAACCCTCACGGAGTTGGTTTCTGACAGTTTGGTCAGAAATATGCACACGAGTTGCCTGCTGGAGGGTCTCTTGCAGTGTATGATCCTTTTCTCCTCACACAAAAGATAGTGATCTTGTGGCTGAGTTGATGCCCTTCTACATCCCTGTTCTGCTCCCCTCATGTAACAGCACTGCTCTTGGTACCTCTACCACATTCTTGTGATTGTGGTGCGAGACACAAAAAACCTTCTTGCAACAGTACATATGAATATGCCATCCTGGAGTACAACCTGTACAACCTGGGTTTAGGGGACTGTCTAATGTTACCACGAAAAGAAAAACTTGACAAACGTCAGTCACTGAGTTGTACCTGCTGTCAGCTGTACCAGGACTGAAACAGATTTTTTTTTCCGTTTAGAAAAAGTGCCCAAATATCACAGAGCACTTTAATTCGCCTTCTTTCATCAAGGATGTTGAAACAGGGCCAATTATTTTCTGTTGTTGTGTGTTGGCTAGCAGATTTACATGACGAGAACAGGAAGTGTTTAAGAGTTGTGACTGTAAAACAAAATCTTATCATACTTTAATTTGTGTTATTCAACCAGTGTTGGAGCCCCAAGATTTTCTTACATTTTATTATATTTAAATAACAAAAAGTGTATGTGATGTGATGAAATGGTCCTACAGTAGCAGCAGAATTTATTTTTATTCTAAATGTTTTTAAAGATAAATATTGCAGATGGATATATATTATTGCTGTATTAATAGATGTATAGCACAACTCTTTCATTAAATACACATGATGTTATGTAAAATCATATCTGAACATTTAATTTGTACTTGATATGACATGTACTTTTCGATTCTGTTCTGAGACATATGAGGGTAGAGACACCAGCAACCATAGTCAATCGTCTTCCAGGGGCCAGAGCAGGCGACACTGAGGGAAATTTAAAACTGCTGGCTAAGGGTAAACATAAATTCAGTAAAATTATAATTCATGTAATGACAGCTGGTTACGTCAATTGGAGGTCGTTAAAATCAATATTGAATCGGTGTGTAACTTTGGCAAAACAATGTGGGACTCTCTAGTTTTCTCTGGTCCCCTCCCCAATCAGACCAGGAGTGACATGTTTAGCCGCATGTTTTCCTGAATTTGCTGGCTGTCTGTGTGGTGTCCAAAAAACGATGTGGGCTTTATTGATAATTGGGAAAATTTCTGGAGGAAACCTGGTCTTTTAAGGAGAGACGGCATCCATCCCACTTTGGATGGAGCAGCTCTCATTTCTAGAAATCTGGCCAAATTTATTAAACCCCCCAAACTATGACTATCCAGAGTTGGGACCAGGAAGCAGAGTTGCAGTCTTACACGCCTTTCTGCAGCTTCTCTCCTCCTGTTATCCCCCCAAAACCCATCTCCATTGAGACTGTGTCAGCTCCCAAACAGACAAAAAACAAACTAAAAACCAGCAAAAAGTGACTCAAACATAAAAAATCACAAAGAATGAACAATACAGTATCCACATCTGAACCAAAGAGTAAATCAGTGAAATGTGGATTATTAAATATTAGGTCTCTCTCCTCCAAGTCTCTGTTAGTACATGACTTAATAATTGATCAACAAATCGATTTACTCTGCCTTACAGAAACCTGGTTGCAGCAGGATGATTATGTTAGTTTAAATGAATCAACACCCCCGAGTCATTCTAACTACCAGAAACCTCGAAGCACAGGCCGAGGGGCGGTGTGGCAGCAATTTTTCACACCAGCCTATTAATCAACCAAAGACCCAGACAGACTTTTAATTCATTTGAAAGCCTGATGCTTAACCTTGTCCACCCCAGCTGTAAAACTCAAAAACCAGTCTTATTTGTAATCATCTATCGTCCACCTGGGCCTTACACAGAGTTTCTGATTTCTCAGACTTTTTATCTGATTTAGTGCTCAGCTCAGATAAAATAATTTAACATCCATGTAAATGGATATTAAAATGACAGCCTCAACACTGCATTTAATCTGTTCAACTGGCTTCTCTCAAAATGTTAAAGAACCCACTCACCACTTTAACCACTGTTATGATTTAATGTTGTCAGTGTTTTGTTTTATGTTATGTTTAAGGATTTGTTCTCGTTTCCTGTTTTATTGTGAAGGTCTGCGTCTCATGTGAGTGTGTTCAGTTTTACCTCTGTCTCGTTTTGTTGATTATTCCCAGCTGTGTTCCCCACCTGTGTGTAATCTCCCTGTGTTTCCCTGTGTGTATTTAAGTCGCGTCCTCTGTCTTTGTAGTTGGGCTGGTCCGTCTGTGTATCCACCATGTCTCATCCGTGTGTTTCCCTGCTGCCCAGCGGTCATCTGTTTTCTACTCGCTGTTATTCGTGTTCAGGTTTGTGTTTCTGTTCAGGGTCAGTAGTTTAGTTTTCCCAGTATAGTTTAGTTCTCCGTTCACCATTTTGTCCATCTCTTTTGTTGTGTTTAATAAATCACCCTCACACCTTTACAAGTGCCTGCATTTGGATGCTCCTTTAATTCCCACACGGCTCATCTCACTCGCCGTGGCAGTACGGACCAGCCAGATATGGATCCAGTGGCATTCACCCCACCCACGGAGCTTCGAGAGCTCACTTGTCTTTGCCTTAGTGGCACCAGCCATTTTTAGCCAACCTGATTGTCCATTTTAAGATAAAACCTCTTCTCACCCACAATCTGGTATTAATCTTCTTTTATGTTGCGGCTATGAGCCGGGTCGTAACACCACACTCTAGATCTTGTTTTAACATCTGGCACTGAAACTGAACATTTAACAGTGTTTCCTGAAAACCCTTCTTGTCTGATAACTTTTAAATTTACAATAATTGATTACACAGCAGTGGGGAGTAGACTTCATCACAGTAGATGTCTTCCTGAAAGTGCTGTAAATAACCTTAAGAATATAATTCACCCACTGTTGTCATCTTCAATGCCTTTAGCAATTTGAAAAAAAATTACTCATAATCATCTCAAAGATGTAACATTATCTACAGCTACTCTTAGTACCATTGATATTCATTTAGAGTCTTTTTCTCCATTTGATCTTTCTGAGTTAGCTTCAATAATTATTTCCTCCAAACCATCAACATGTCTTTTAGACCCCATTCCTACAAAACTGCTCAAAGAAGTCCTGCCATTAATTAATTAATGCTTCAATCTTAAATATGATCAACCTGTCTCTAATAATGTACCAATGCAATGTACCACAGGCCTTCAAGCTGGCAGTAGTTAAATGGTTACTTAAAAAGCCATCTCTAGACCCAGCTGTCGTAGCTAATTATAGGCCAATCTCCAACCTTCCTTTCATATCAAAAATCCTTGAAAGAGTAGTTGTCAAACAGCTAACAGATCACCTGCAGAGGAATGGCTTATTTGAAGCGTTTCGGTCAGGTTTCAGAGCTCATCACAGCACAGAAACAGCTTTAGTGAAGGTTACAAATGATCTTCTTATGGCCTCTGACAGTGGACTCATCTCTGTGCTTGTTCTCAGTGCAGCATTCAATACTGTCAACCATAATATCCTATTAGCACAATTAGAGCACGCTGTAGGTATTACAGGTACTGCGCTGCAGTGGTTTGTATCATATCTATCTAATAGACTCCAATTTGTTCATGTAAATGGAGAGTCTTCTTCACACACTGAGGTTAATTATGGTGTTCCACAGGGTTCGGTGCTAGGACCAATTCTGTTCACATTATACATGCTTCCCTTAGGCAGCATCATTAGAAGACATAGTATACATTTTCACTGCTATGCAGATGACACCCAACTTTATCTGCCCATGAAGCCAGATAACACACAACAATTAGTTAACCTGCAGGAATGTCTTAAAGACATAAACACCTGGATGGCCGCTAACTTTCTGCTTCTTAATTCAGATAAAACTGAGGTTATTGTACTCGGCCCTGAAAATCTTAGAAATATGGTATCTAACCAGATTCTTACTCTGGATGACATTACCTTGCCCTCCAGTAACACTGTGAGGAACCTAGAAGTCATTTCTGATCATGTCCTCCAATCCACATATTTAAAAAATATGTAGGACTGCTTTCTTTAATTTTCATAATATCTCTAAAATTAGAAATATCCTGTCTCAGAGTGACGCTGAAAAACTAGTTCGTGCATTTATTACTTCCAGGCTGGACTACTGTAATTCATTATTATCAGGATGTCCTAAAAACTTCCTGAAAAGCCTTCAGTTAAACCAAAATGCTGCAGCAAGAGTGACTAGAGGGACTAGAAAGAGAGCAGATTTCTCCTGTATTGGCTTCCTTCATTGGCTCCCTGTTAAATCCTGACATGAATTCAAAAATCCTGCTCCTCACATACAAGGTCTTAAATACTCAGGCCCCATCTTATCTTAATGACCTTATCGTACCATATCTCTCTCACACTGCAGGCTTACTTATTTTTCCTAGAGTATTTTAAAAAAAAATGGGAGGCAGAGCCTTCAGTTTTCAGGCCCCTCTCCCATGGAAACAGCTTCCAGTTTGGATTCGGGAGACAGACACTATCTCTAATTTTAAGATTAGGCTTAAAACTTTCCTTTTTGCTAAAGCATATAGTTAGGGCTGGATCAGGTGACCCTGAATCCTCTCTTAGCTATGCTGCAATAGGCGTAGGCTGCTGGGGATTCCCATGATGCATTGAGTGTTTCTGTGTGTTTGTAAACACATAGAATTGAATAGTTACTTATTATTAATCTCTGACTCTCTTCCACAGCATGTCTTTTGTCCTGTCTTCCTCCCCTCACTCCAACCAGTCGTGGTGCTCAATTTTAAAATGCGGAGAAGGTGTTCCTGACCGCAGGAGCAGCGAGCTGGGAGTGGAGAATGTGATGAGCTGTGGAGTTAATGAAAGCAGCTTTCTTTTTATTACTTTCCACTGTAGTCTGACAAATGAAGCTTTGGCTCCTAATTGATGCCTTTACCGAGGAAGCTTTCAGGAAACAAGCATTGTGAAGAGAATTAATTATTCATTAATTTAATTTATTCTTCTTCAAGCCTAAGCCTATATATCAATATTCTTTGTACTTCCCTGTTCCCCCTGAATTCTTTGACTTCTATGTTTTCTGTGCAAAGTTTCCAAATATTTCTCCTACTGGCCCCTGGGATCCAGCATATAGTCACTTTTTTATTGCCTTTGGACAGAAGTAGGCTGTTAATTTACAGGTTGTTGTCATGTTTCCAAACTCAGCTTACCTTGTACACATAACAGTAATGTCAGTCTCTTCAGCTCATTGGTACAAAAAAGGAAATGTTAGTAAAATCGATTTGCTAAACATATCATTTAAACATCGAAAATCCTCCGTCAACTTACATAGAATTTTTGCTCCTCAGAGAGGTTCTGAAGAAAAATGTGGAAAAGAAGGCACATGTCAAATTAGTCTTGAAAAGATAACTCCTAATCTGCTGTTAATTCTGTGCTCAGCATGCTCCAAACAGCCATTGTTTCAACAAATGCAATGCTTTCATCTGAGTACTGGAGCTGAAGAAAGGCAGCCGCACAACAAAGAAGCCCAGTAAATCAGCTAAAGCACAGTGAGAATGTGGCAGAGGAGTGATTCCAGTCATTCGTCTTTGTTTTCTCCGTAGACGCTTTTACCACCGGAATAAAGTGAACTAAAAAAATAAGCAAAGTAAATGGAATATTTCTTATTTTAAGGTTCAGTGTCTCTCAACACTGCTCAACATAAACTCAATGTTGCTTAATTATAAGAAGAAACAGATAAAAGATAAAAACATGGGGAAACATAAAATCAATGCACGTAACAAAATCAATAAACCAATACTTGGGAGCCAAACCATTAAATGATTTATAACGTGCTAAAAATGAGCCTGTGAAGTGACCTGAGTAATGGTGTGAAATGTTAGATTTCTTAGACATAGACAAACTCTTACTCCTGCGCTATATTTTGACAGTACTGCTAATAGGATGTTGCTGTAGTCTAATTTGATGAAGATTTCATTAAGATGAAAGGATTAACTGGTTCCTCAGCTCCAGTTTAATATATGGATGCTTCAAATTTCAATATGTTTTTAAGATGAGAAGTTCCTGCAGTGGTGTGATTTTCAAAACCTGGACCCAAATCCAAAACACTATCAAGATTTCAAACATTCTTAGCATTTCAGACACAGCAATAAGAAATCCATCCATCCATTCTCTTCCACTCGTGCTTATTGGGGTCGCAGGATGGCCAGAGTCTATCCCAGCTATCATAAGGCAAGACACCCTGGACAGGTCGCCAGGGTTACAGGACTAACACAAAGAGACAATCATTTTCACTCACATTCACTCCTGTGGACAATTTAGTCACCAATTAACCTAACCCCACTAACTGCACGTCTTCAGATTGGGGAGCTGCAGTACCTGAAGAGAACCCATGCACACATGGGGCGAACATGCAAACTCCATTCAGAAGGACCCCGGGTGGTGCAGTTGAACTCAGAACCTTCTTGCTGTGAGGCAACAGTGCTAACCTTGGGAGCTGTCATATAAAGTCTTACTACCAGTAAGTCAGCGTTTCCTATAGTCTTTAAGTAGTATTCACTTTGTAAGAAGCAATAATGTAAAAAAAAAAAAAAAGTAATTTAAAATAATAATTTTACCATTTCAAGTGTTAAAGTGCAAGTAGATTAGAAGGACCGCACAGGAAAGGCTCAGTGAGATAGTGAGTAAATCTCTGGGGTTCTCTGGCTTGCTTGTGACCTTCTTTTATTTAAATAAAAAGTCGTACTTTAATAGTATAGGATCCACAGTATTTCATAAGGTAAAGGCTTTTTTATGTAAGTATTCATGGATTAAAAAAAACCCAACATGCTGAATGGTTTGATGAAAGCCATCATGTTTAAGGAGCTCTGGTTAATTGTGGATGATGAGGAAGTTGTTTACATAAAGGATGCTTCTGACATGTCAGTATTAAAGACCTTCCACCAGCACGTTTCAAGTATTAACACAGTTTTGATGTTTTTCATGCTGAAAAAGGTAGAAGTGCTGACATTTGCTTTGTTGCTGTGAAACAAAATGCAAAGAGAAGAAAAAGTTTGATGACTCACCACTTGAAAAGACAGAGTGAAAAAATTAACATCTCTCTTCTGCGCTGTTAGATAATTAAATTGCCCTATAGTGCTTCTTTGGAGCTTAATAGTTTAAAAAATAAACAGCTCAGTGGTAGGCTTTGCATGCATATCTCCTTAACCAAATTAGTATTGAAATGCTAAATCGTGGTTAATGAAGCCACCTTAGAAACCCCCTCGAATACATCTTCAATTTAGTGGATTTAGCAGAGTGATACATGTATGCACAAATATACATGTATCAATTATAGAATGTCTTATAGAAAATGCCATAATTACTGCCTGTTATGGCACTGAAGTCGTGGTGTTTTCTATTAGCTGCTAATCCAAATTGAACAGAACTTGGTTGAAGTGGAGAGGATTCAGTGCCAACACAGTGGAGGAAGAAGACGGATCAGTCATCCATTATTGTTATAGGTGCATTAGAGTTGTACCTTGTGGCGTTCGAACAAGTTAAACAAAATTTGACTGGAGTTCAATAACATTAATTACCGGAAAGCACAATGTCTAATCAGTAAGAACAGCCAATCTGCTGCACTTACTAAAATAGTTTTCAAAGAAAAAGCATGTAGCACATGCTTTTACAACACTAAATGTGTCTCTGCATCATATAATCCCTCAGTGAGACTTTTTCTTGGTATTCTTGGTCACAGTTATACATCTTCAAGAGACTTTTTGTTGAAGGAAAAAAAGCCCCATACTCTGGCAGAAGACCTGAGGCTGTTTCCACTGCTTTGTGAACATCTGTAATATATTTCTTGATTTACAGAATACAGCATTCAAAGAAACTGCATTCAGCCACATGATAAAGCATATTTTTAGCTCTGTAATATTTGAGCAGTGTCATGCAGGTCATTCATAAAGCAATGCAAATGTCTACATCACATGCAGGAGTGGATCTGATCAGGAACAATCGGATAAAAACAACATGCAAAAAAGCAAAATAAAATAAATAGAAATTTAAATACAAGTGAACAAAGTTAAATAATCATGTACAGAAAAAAATGTTGTCACGTCCGGTGTGGCAGACGTGTGGAGTTTGTAGAAAAGGACCCAAAATGCGGCAGCTCTGGTGCAGGTGAGTATTTATTTACAGGAGTGGAAACAAACAGCGATGGCGGGGGAACATGAAACTGGAACCTAAACTGGGCAGAGCTAACAAAACAACCTGAACGAAGATGCAGGGAGGTACGGGGAAATACACCGAGAGGCGGACGGAGAGACGCAGGAAGAGCGAGGTGAACAACACAGACGAACCAGCAACGAGGACAGGTGAACACACACTATAAATACACACCAGTAATCAGGGGATGGGAAACAGGAGGGAAACACACCTGGGAAACATAACAGCTGACGGGGCAGGGGAAACGTAAACAGAACGCGCTGACATAAGACAGAGACCTTCAAAGTAAAACAGGAAACACATGCACGTAATGACACAGACTCAGAGACGCGGACTAAACATAGAGACCTACTACACTAAGGGGATGCACAAGCAGGGAAGACACCAAACAGAGGGAACACCACTAAACCCTAGGAAACCCAAAACAACAGTCATAATACAAACCAATAACACTGGGTCACCGACCCAGGACCATGACAAATGTGACCTTCCTGGAATAGACTTCGAATCGATATGCTTGCTTCTTTGTACTCATATTTACCTGCATGCATACTGGGATATGTGCAAGGAGGGAAAAAATAACCCAAAAAACAAATACAATCAATCATTATTTAAATTGGCAGAATTTTAGCTATTTAGTCACCAGTGCATCCCGGTAAGGGTGATGTCTGTTCTACAAAACCATATACTTTAATTTGGATGTCGGATGACTCAGCGGGCTGCTGTTTATTTTTTATGCAGTACAGTGTGTAAAGGACTGTTATTGTTTCACCATCAAAGGGAGAAAAAAGAACAGAGATTTTATTTATTGCAATGTTATTTCTCCACATTGGTATTGCTGAGGACAGTCCGTTTCCTCTTCCTGATTACCATGTACAAAAAACTAAGCAGCCGCCAACCAAAACTAAACCATGGAGGTTTCGCGTTTTGGTGTTTTCTCCCAGTAAAAAGCCGCTGACGCTTCATTCATCCTGTATTCTGTGATATTTTTGTTGCTTTTGATCTGCATCAGTTCATGGTGAACGTGTTTTCTAACACAAAAATAAAATGATTAATTCAATAAGTACTGCACTTTAATGCAGTCAGGCTCTCAGGTAATCTGTATTGCTCTTGAATAGCTACTCTTGCTATTCCCTGCTGTAATCCCTGCTGCACGTATTGGCTTGATTTACTGTTCTGCCTTGTTTTGCATTTGCCTGAGACCAGGTTTGAAAGGAAATGAGCTGACAGTTCTGTCTAATATCAATCTATTCTGTGTCTTTTTTGGGGGGAAATAAATTCTTTAAATGTACATGTTTCACCTGTTCATTCACTTATTTTAATTTATATACACCTTGAACTTACACAAAGAATGTCTTTGTTGATAATGATATTGACCTTCCTCACAGTCACTTTTAATATTTATATGAGAACACCGTATAAATAATGGCCATAAAACAAAATAATTGACTATAAACTAAACAAGACTTCTGCCTATCTCTGAAACCTTTTGCACATTCAGAACATATCACATATAACCATGATGACTCTAGAAAATCATGTACACTTTATTTATGTTATTAAGCCTGACTGAAAAACAGCACATCGGCAACATTTCCTTATGATTGCAAGCAAAAAGCCATTTTAGGCATGGATAAAAGGGCTATATGAATGTGCTTGTGATTGGGTGAATGAGACTTGCAGTAGAAACTGAGTAGAAATGCACTATGAAAGTACCAGCCCATTTACCTTTTACCATAATTAAAAAAAAAAAAAAGTAGCTCACAACTGACTTTATCAGTACCGAGTGTGTGTGTGTGTGTGTTTGTGTGAAGGATGATTAAGGACGATTAAGTGTAGCAGTACATATTTAGTCACAGTATGAACTCATAGTTTGTTTTCATATTTATTCTGGATTAGAAATGACCAGTGGTTGAAGAGTAAAGCCTTTTTCTGTTGAAAGGCATTCCTCACTGTTATTAATGGCTTCATGCACGGGTTCTAAATATTGATCGTTATGATCTAAAGCACAACATTTAATTTCTTGATTGAACTTCAATATCAGTTAAGCTCTAACCATTTCATTGTAATCACTAACTGCATATCAATAAAGGAGAAAACACTGCCATTAATTAAGCCATTGACATTGCATCAGATGATTTGCAGATGTACATGGTGGATCAAAGTCTGGTGGTACTTTTCTGTGTTCATAATTCCATCGATTTTTAATAGGATCTACAACTCCACCGGATGAAATGCAGTCCCAAACCTGTCAAGGCCTGATACTCAGAACTATGAATCCTGAGTTCTTGCCAAATGATCTATTTCATTTTGTTATCAACAACCCTTCAAATTATACACAAGAACAAGATCTGAAAGTCTACTAAACTTTGGATGCCTATCTGTATTTTGTGTCAGGATGGATTCAATTCAATTCAATTCAATTTTATTTATATAGCGCCAAATCACAACAAAAGTCGCCTCAAGGCGCTTTATATTGTACAGTAGATAGCACAATAATAAATACAGAGAAAAACCCAACAATCATATGACCCCCTATGAGCAAGCACTTTGGCGACAGTGGGAAGGAAAAACTCCCTTTTAACAGGAAGAAACCTCCGGCAGAACCAGGCTCAGGGAGGGGCGGCCATCTGCTGCGACCGGTTGGGGTGAAAGAAGGAAAACAGGATGAAAGACATGCTGTGGAAGAGAGACAGAGATTAATAACAGATATGATTCGATGCAGAGAGGTCTATTAGCACATAGTGAGTGAGAAAGGTGACTGGAAGGGAAAAACTCAATGCATCATGGGAATCCCCGGCAGCCTACGTCTATTGCAGCATAACTAAGGGAGGATTCAGGGTCACCTGGTCCAGCCCTAACTATATGCTTTAGCAAAAAGGAAAGTTTTAAGCCTAATCTTGAAAGTAGAGATAGTGTCTGTCTCCCGAATCCAAACTGGAAGTTGGTTCCACAGAAGAGGGGCCTGAAAACTGAAGGCTCTGCCTCCCATTCTACTTTTAAATACTCTAGGAACAACAAGTAGGCCTGCAGTGCAAGAGCGAAGTGCTCTAATAGGGTGATATGGTACTACAAGGTCATTAAGATAAGATGGGGCCTGATTATTTAAGACCTTGTATGTGAGGAGCAGGATTTTGAATTCAATTCTGGATTTAACAGGAAGCCAATGAAGGGAAGCCAAAACAGGAGAAATATGCTCTCTCTTTCTAGTCCCTGTCAGTACTCTTGCTGCAGCATTTTGGATTAGCTGAAGGCTTTTCAGCGAGTTTTTAGGACATCCTGATAATAAAGAATTACAGTAGTCCAGCCTGGAAGTAATAAATGCATGAACTAGTTTTTCAGCATCACTCTGAGACAGGATATTTCTAATTTTAGAGATGTTGCGCAAATGGAAGAAAGCAGTCTTACATATTTGTTTAATATGTGCATTAAAGGACATGTCCTGGTCAAAAATGACTCCAAGGTTTCTCACAGTGTTACTGGAGGCCAAGGTAATGCCATCCAGAGTAAGAATCTGGTTAGATACCATATTTCTAAGATTTTCAGGGCCGAGTACAATAACCTCAGTTTTATCTGAATTAAGAAGCAGAAAGTTAGCGGCCATCCAGGTCTTTATGTCTTTAAGACATTCCTGCAGTTTAACTAATTGGTCTGTGATACCTGGCTTCATGGATAGATAGAGCTGCGTGTCATCTGCATAGCAGTGAAAATTTATGCTATGTCTTCTAATGATGCTGCCTAAGGGAAGCATGTATAATGTAAATAGAATTGGTCCTAGCACTGAACCCTGTGGAACACCATAATTGACCTTAGTGTCTGAAGAGGACTCTCCATTTACATGTACAAATTGGAGTCTATTAGATAGATATGATACAAACCACTGCAATGCAGTACCTGTAATACCTACAGCATGTTCTAATCGCTCTAATAGGATATTATGGTCAACAGTATCGAATGCAGCACTGAGGTCTAGCAGGACAAGCAGAGAGATGAGTCCACTGTCAGAGGCCATAAGAAGATCATTTGTAACCTTCACTAAAGCTGTTTCTGTGCTGTGATGAGCTCTGAAACCTGACTGAAACGCTTCAAATAAGCCATTCCTCTGCAGATGATCTGTTAGCTGTTTGACAACTACTCTTTCAAGGATTTTTGATATGAAAGGAAGGTTGGAGATTGGCCTATAATTAGCTAAGACTGCTGGGTCTAGAGATGGCTTTTTAAGTAAAGGTTTAACTACAGCCACCTTGAAGGCCTGTGGTACATAGCCGATTATTAGAGATAGGTTGATCATATTTAAGATTGAAGCATTAATTAATGGCAGGACTTCTTTGAGCAGTTTTGTAGGAATGGGGTCAAAAAGACACGTTGATGGTTTGGAGGAATTAATTATTGAAGTTAACTCAGAAAGATCAATTGGAGAAAAAGAGTCTAACTTAACATTGATGGTACTAAAAGTAGCTGTAGATAATATTACATCTGTGGGATGATTATTGGTAATTTTTTCTCTAATGATAAAAATTTTATTTGTGAAGAAGTTCATGAAGTCATTACTAGTTAACGTTAAAGGGATTGTTGGCTCAGTAGAGCTCTGACTGTTTGTCAGCCTGGCTACAGTGCTGAAGAGAAACCTGGGGTTGTTCTTATTTTCTTCAATCAGTGATGAATAGTAAGATGTTCTGGCTTTGCGGAGGGCTTTCTTATAAAGCAGCAAACTATTTCTCCAGGCTAAATGATGATCCTCTAAATTTGTGACACGCCATTTCCTCTCCAGCTTACGAGTTATCTGCTTTAGGCTACGTGTTTGAGAATTATACCACGGAGTCAGGGACTTTGGATTTGAGGCCTTAGTTTTCACAGGAGCTACAGTATCCAGAGTCGTACGTAGTGAGGAGGTAAAATTATTAACAAGATAACATGGATGACAACCCCCAGTCACTGTGCAAGAGACTGCATTCATGCCTAACACAGCATGACCGCAGTTTCAAGCAATGTGTGCATGGCATCACATGAAAAGCCACTTATCCATATCAGAGTTGTGGTTAGGGCTGCGGGCGAGCTCAGTGGTCCTAAAGGTACCCCACTGGACCGACCATCTCAGGTCCTTTAATGCACATTTTTACTGTAAAAATTAATAATTAATCCTCCTTGTAATTTCTTTTGTTACTTTTTTTAATGTGTACCTTCTGTATCGGTTTTTAGTTTTGTACATTGTGTACTGGCTTTTGAAAAAGTTTGTTAATCTTGTCTTTGAAAAGTCCTATATGAATAAATATGGCCTGCTTGCTTCCATCTGTAGCTACTGTTTCAAAAGTAGATCAGTTTCTTTGTTTTCAAACAAGAACAGCTTCTGTAGAAGGTACCAATCAAATCACGTATTTGTGATAAATCACTCTCAGCTATTTTTGCAATCTAAAGTGGAAAAGCAGTGAAATAACAGAAAATGGAAAATCCTAAAGTATAAAACAACCTGTACAATATGTGTAGTAGATTAAAAGATTGAACCTCAAGTTAGATAAATCTCAGAATAACACTGATTAAACTGTCAAAAAGTAAAAGCCCACGGAAACATGCATTTAGTATTTTTTGCTTCTTTTGCTTCAGTCACATAGCTGCAGTGCAGGTCTGTTCCTACAGGATATAGAAAGGAGGTGTATGTGCACAGATTTGGACTCTAAACCCCCTCCCAGAAGGATACAGTATGCACTTGCATTGACTTGAAGGCTAACCCAACAAAAGCACTAAAAATCATTCAGAAATATCAGCTTCATTTCATTACCACAGCACTCCTGGTCTACATCAAGTCACATCTACAGTAAGCGCTGAAAGATGGAGCTTCTCACACACACAATCCTAATCAGCATGTGGGAAGCTCAGTGCTGCTGGCTGCTGCTTCCACCAGCCCGCTGTGAGCGAGAGCAGGCTGGAAATCGCTGAAAGTGGCTGCGTGTCGTGTCAACACTGTCAGAGCTAAAGAGGGAGTTCCTTATCCCTCCTCAGTCTTGCTCGCTTTCTCTTCCTTCCCCTCTCTCTCTCTTCTTCTCCCTCTCTTTCCCTTGCTCTCTCTTTCTTCCCCCCTCTCTCTCTTCTTCTCCCTCTCTCTCTCTCTCTCTCTCTCTCTCACAGCTCAGCATCTCCACTCTCACGTTGCGTAAACCCACCGGTCTGATCCTCCACAGAGGCACCATCCAGTCCATCTGTGGCACTTGTGGAAAAGATTTGAATCACAGATACCGCTAGAGGTGAGTCATTTTTGAATCTCTGTCTGCCCCACTCTTTATGTATTTCCAGCACAGCTCAAAAGGCATCCTGTGTTTTAATTATCTCTTTTATCAAAGGCAACACAGATACATAATTAGCTGATATTACGGGATGACCAGAAACTATGATTTTATCACTGTCACTACTTTATCATTATTATTGTTATCCTCTCAGATATCTGTATGATATTTGTGTGAAATCTGTGTTACAAAGTGCAGTGAATCTACTGAAAATCAGTGCAGATGTTGCAGCAGCATGATATTTGTCATATTTGGACGACATTTATTTGTTTATTTCTTTATTGTCAGACTTGATTCAACTACCAGCAGCTTCATCAAAATCCATAAATCGCACTGCATTATATTCTAAACTTGTACGTCATCAGCAAGTCTGCAGCCCCCTAGTACACACTTTGCTGATTTTAAACTCTGCAGCCCAGTAAATACACTGTACAGCAAAGTTGTCACATAAGCTTCTGCCTCAAAGCTGTGCAGCAACACCTGCACTCAGTCATGAAAGAGGCTGCCGGGAATTTTATCCTGCAAGCAACTTTGTCTGTTGGGAACTGAAGCTGGGTGGTAATATGCATCGATTTCTTTTGCTTTTGTTATGATTTGCGCAGGAAATGAAATGTGCGGCATTGATTTTACACCAGTGTTAGAGCCTGAGTCAGATAAGGTCTCTCTTTAAGCTGCTGGAGCTACTTCCTATGGAAACACAAAGCCAGATGCTGCTTAGTCCAATGGCACACTGCCAGATGTTCAATTGCTGCAACGCTTAAGTTCCTGCATCCATGCATTGATCACAGTGTCACATAACTCGCTGCCAGGAAAAGCTGTAAGGAAGTTTTATTTCAGCATGCTGCTGCCCAGCTGGTGGTAGGTTATGTGTGTGTTATGTCAGCCTTGTGTGTCACTTAATTAGAACAGAAAAAAAGCAACACTCAGTAAAAGCTGATTCATTAAAATTAAGAAAACGTGACAGATTTCCACCCTCATTTTGAAAGAGATGTCCTGATTTCTTTGGTCTAATTGTCACTGTAATAACTGTCTGAAGAAATATGATTTTCTCACTGAGCTTAGTCACCACAGGGGCAAAGCAGCAGCAGCAGCGAGTGTCTCTCTGTGTGAGACGACGAGCTGCCTTTTCATTGACTGACCCAGCTGTGGCTTCTGATAAATACATCTCCTGCTGGGGGAACAAAAACACGCCTCTGTGCACAACTATTATTTGGTTTGCATAATGCCCCGTTCATCTCTTCTACACGGTTTTCTTTGGCATTTGCGAGTCTATGATGAGTATCTGCGCTGAAGCTCATGTAACTAGAGACTCAAAAGCCTCCGCTGGCTTTGACAGAACACGCTGGCAAATAGCCGCGTGGTTATTACTTATATGAAGACACAGATAGGAATCGGCTTTCAGGCAGGGCTGAGTGATTCAGTTTGATGATTTACAGAATTTAATTAATTTAAATTGCTTGTCCATCAAAGATTGTGATGGGCCGTTCACGTCAAGGTTTCGTTAGAAGTCTCAGGTCTGCTATCTGCCAATAGAGGGGATTAATGCATTAATGTGATAAAAGTGCATTAGTTTGTTAGGAATTGTTAGCCATAACCAAATAGTCTGTAAAACCTTTCCCAGCTGTAAGCAAATATAGTCCAATGGTATAGAAGTCTATATCTCATATAATTACTGTGCAGCTTCAGTCACCTGTAGAAATTATTTCTTTGTGTTATAGTCACTGCCAGATTTCTTCTGTCGCTATATTCAATTAAAATGCTATTATGTTACCTATAAGTTCCTCTTTCAGTAGAACTGAGGACTGTATTATACAAATGAACAGAATTTATAAGCATCTTGTTGGCTGTAAATATGTAAAGGTAAATAGAAAATTTTATTTTCCAGAGTTTCATGTGCATGAAGGATTTTTCAAAAAACATTTCTCTAAACATCAGAACATCTGTACTTTATGGAAATAAATAATTATTTTATGCCTTTCATTTAATGCTGTGACTGTCCTTTTCAGCTGTGGCCATTAGTAGTGTTTACACGATGCTGACAGGTTTTTAAGCACTGGAAAAAGAAAATGTAAAATAAGGCAGAAATGAGCCCAGAAAAGGAGGCTGGAGGAAGAGGTAACCCAGCAATTTCCTCAGCAGCCTGTCTCCGTATTTCACTGTGCCGCACCCCTGTCAAAAAGGATGAGCGTGATCCTATCAGCCATGAAAAAAAGGTTTCATGTACGTTGAGTCTTTGCTAAAGTCTACAGTGTAGTATCAAGGACACAATGCAAAGTCATAACAGTATTAATATATGGTATAATAGATATTCTAGTCAGCTATCTTGACACATAATTTAAATAATCTTTTAAGTGTTTCTTTTGCTGGTCACAAGTAGTTAATTAGCAAAAGACTTGAAGCAGTTACAAGCCAGGCAGGGCTAGGGCTAGGACTTGAATGGTGATGTTGCTGTTATTTTGGGGGATTTGTCTGAGAGGGAAAAAAGAAAAAGAAATTAACAGTATGTTTGTGATAATGTAGCCATGGAAACCTTTGAAGAGGCTCCTGACCGTAGTGAATTTGCTATCATCCACCCCGCTGCGATTGGACACGGTCACATCATGAGATCAGATGCAGATTGAGATTGTCAGTGTTTTGCTCGGTTAGTCGGGGATCAGAGCGAGAGGAGCTCCGCCAGCGGCATCTTGGTCTCTGTTTCACCATGAGCTGTCCAAGCCCCGTGTTCTGCCTGACCGTCTTTTCAGTCAACATAGCAATCAGACAGCCTGAAATTTGACACCTTCATATACATGTCATAAATACCGTAAGGGAAAAAACTCACTCAGATACAGAAAATAAAGTTGACATGCTGCATATTCTTGGTATTTTTACTTAAAGGAAACATGAAGCTTCATTTGTATTACTCACATGCTCATAATTGTGTTTTTGAGCAAGGCCAGACAGGCATTGAGCAAAAGCGGCAATAAAACAGTGTGGAGGAAAAACATGTGCCTCTACTGATTGTTTCTCTAACACTGACAAATACAAAACAAGGCATGTGTTAATATTCAGCCCACATGGCGCATATATGCATATGAAATGAAATCCACATTGTACAGCTTTAAGTGCACCAAACGCTCATTAACTAAATCTATAAAAACCGCATGTGCTAATAATGTTTATGTGATGTTGTAATTGTGCTTGTGTGGTATGGACAGTGGTTTCCTGCTTCATGGCATATGAGTCATACTTATGATCTTTCTTCAGGCTGCTCCCTTGTTCATACGGGGCCATCACAGCAGGCAGTTCCACATATTTGAACAGGGACATTTTTATGCCAGATGCCCTTCCTGACACAACCTCAAAGGAATTTGTGTCTCCTCCCAAGATCAAATCACTGAGCTTTTGCTTGTTAGGCAAATGTATATACCACTATAACTCATGGAGCCATAAGTCATGTGAGAGCTATCAAATTAATAAACCACTTTAAACATTTGCTTTCTTGATCATAAAGTACATTTTTAAAGTGTTGACAGCGTGGACAAAAACCAAGCAAACATGGATATGTCATGTAAGGACAAGCACTGAAATATAATAGGAATACTGCTGCTTAGATACTGATGTGTGAAATGAATTTGCTTGCCTGGAGTTTGTTTAGGTGTTTACTTATTATCAGAATTAATCAGAATTTAAAAAATAAAAAAAAGTAAAACAATAAAAAGCAATTAATTCTCCATTAAGCAGCAGTGTAGAGTGAGACTCCCAATTAGCCGTACCTGATTGATCATTTACCTTGGACAAGACTAACCTAAAAAATTCTGACACAATATCATCAATCAAAGGCTTTCAAAACTTTCCCTCTAAAAGGAAAACCTGGCAAATTGTTGGAAATTGGAAAAGGGAAAAACAAGAACTACTTCGCAGATGCCGAGACGAACATACAGAGCGCCTAACAGAAAAACAGTTACAGGATGAGGAGCTCTGAAAGCTGAATCCTTTAAAATGTGTGTACTAAAGGTACTCACACCCAAAATATACTTGGCAGTTAGAATAATTATAATAATAATAATAATAGATTAATTATTTTTATTTTTAAAGGACTTTTGAAAACATTGTTAGAAAAACTGGAAAAGGGCTCATAATATCAAGATGTACATAAATACACACACACTGATACCCAAGTGAATGATTTAGGTGCAACCATCTTTCTTATGTCACCTAAATCACACCTACAGGAACGAACCAACAAGCTGTGACCTTGTTGATTCGTTCCTTTGAGGACATTGGTCCAATGTGACTGAAATATGGAAAAATGGATGTGATGGTAAGCTCACAAGAATCTAGCTGCCTTGAATGCTCAGACACTTACATTTTTTTCTACTTTAAAAGTCAGCATGGCTGGATCTTTAAAGGTTACATGCATGGAGGAGTCATTTTGACGAATATGCCAAATGATGAAAATGGTGTCCCCGTCTTCTTGGTTGTTAAGGTAAATATGGCACTCTTCGATCTCACCGATAGGTTTTTTTTATCACTTTGTTTGCTGCACACATGAGCTATAATAATTCTGGTCATTTCTTCATATAAGTCAGGGTAACATTTATTTATTTATTTTGCTTCAACCATATTCTTCACGTCTTTCCACTCCCCGTGTCTTGGGAGTAGATGAAATGCCAGAAACCTCTGCAAACAGTGGAGATTCGCAGGTGTTTGTACGTCTGTCATTACTGCGTGCATGCAATTAGATTTAATTACATTTGTGCCAGGGCATATAATTGTTGTTGTCTTGCTCTTTGAAAGGATAACGTTGGGTACCCAAAGGTACATAAGCTGCCACTTGAAGAGGGTTGTTTTGTATTTTGATGTTATCTCCCAGATGAATACTGAAATAATGTTCTACCCAAACTATATAACAGGAGTTTAATAGCTGTTCTTGTATTTCATTTGGCATTCAGTTCACAATAACATTAAATCTGAATGTGTGGGCTGAGAGGTGTTAGCTGTAATATTCATTCATTTGCGGTTATTTATGGATTTTTGCTCTGGTTATCAGGTATATGGGGAAATTTGTATGTTTATCTATGATTATATGATCCTTTTACGTTGGAAAAGATGATTAAGCATTTTTTTTGCCTAATCAGTTGATTACTGAAAACTCAAAACACTGATGATAGTGTGCATTCTTGGTGAGGCTGTGAAGTCAGACAATCATTAGCTGTCAGCGAAGGCGTTTCATGATGTCTCTCTTGATGCCACAATCAAGGCACCAAGGACTCTTTGTTTTGTGACAGTAGCACAAGATCCCAATCAATAACCGACCTCCCCCTGGCACTATTACCACAGAGTGTTGGTGGGGGACCAAAATGGGCCAGGAGAGAAACACAGAGCCCGAATGAGGAGAACAAAGAGGCAGAGATAAAGACAGGGAGCCCACGATCGGAGGAGCTGAAGGCGAATGTGGGTATTGTAAGTGTGTGAACACACGCTCGCAGAAATGACAGCTACATTTTGAGTCAACACCAGAAATTATGAATGAGAGCGAGTGGGGGATCGACTCGTAGTAGAGCACGGGGTGTTTAGGTACAGAATTGGGCACTGATGATACCTGAAAGTGTGGTTTACACAGCACAACGGCTTACATCTTTCCATCTGCACGTTGCTGTCCGCCTCAAACATTGCATCCTCAAACTGCAACACAAGTCACTTCAGATAAGCAGGAAACATAATATCTAAACACTCTAATACAGGCTGCACAGGTGGCAGCAACCTGCACACATTTTCATAAGATCATTTTTTGTGGGTGTTAAATGAAAGCTCCTCTGGGCTTTTTGTTTTTCTCTTTTTTTCTTCTCTTATTAATGAGTCACTCTCGCCTGTGCCACTGACTCATCAGCAAACCCCAAAATGTTCGCTCTTAGACTTTCAAGTAGTTTGTGGTTTTCATGAAATACTGAGAGGCCTCTCTTGTGCCTCTCCTAATGTGATGCGACTATTAGGAGAAGACATTCAGGACACAGGATTATGGTTTTGTCAAAAATGTTTTCTGCCAGAATTTATGAAAGAGAATTTAAAAAAGCAACTTCACTGAAGCCATATGAAAATGAAGTGATCTAAAAATATCGCTGCAGGGGAGTGATGAAACTGTACTGAGGCCTTGCACGTAGTCATAACACCTGCACCTGCATTTCTGTATGATGGAGGTCCTATAGCGAGTCCAAACTAAAATCGGAATGAGAATACTTTAATAATCCTGAAGGAAATTATGTACAATTATCTAAAACTCGCCTTTAACAATAAATAGAGTACAGGGCAATAGGTTCCAGTCTTATTGATTTCATTCAAAATGACACTTTATAAAACAGGCAGCAGGTTAAATTTGTTGTGTGAATCAGATTTAAAAATAAAATACCAGTTCTTGTAAAAGAAAACTATAAACATCTATAAACATACAACATTCATACAGTGAAGGATTTTTTATTTTTTACATAAAACATTTTTTTATTTGATACCCAGCTGAAACTGTAAGTTGTTCTCTTAGAAAGAAATGAACAGTCTCTCAATGTTCATGGTAGTCTCATTTTACTCAAAATATTTTTATTGAGTGATTGTGGATACAGTTTACAAAAAAAAAGAAAAGAAAAGGGAAACGAAAAACTCGTTACATTGAATACAAAACAGAACTTCTCATGTTAGAACATAGGTAAAGAAAAAAAGAAAACAAACAAACAAACAACAACCCAGGAGGGGCGATTGATACTAACAAATCCTTTCCTTACAAACCACACAGAAGTTAGCTTCGACACCACTGAGCTTCACATTCTCATTAACACAGACACACATCGGACCTCTATGGAATAAGCAAAGTTAGTCAGTTAGTCATCCTTAAAATAAAGGTTAGAGAAGTTTGTCAGAAAAAGACCCCAGATTTGATCAAATGTGCCCTTTTGGTTCTGGATGGAGCAGTGGATCTTTCCAAGACTGGGACACGACATGAGATCAGCAAACCACTAAACATGGTAGTCTCATTTTAATAGAGAGACATAATATCAACCAAACATCTGGGAAAAAACACAGTACATAAAGCTTATGAATTGATTTGCATGTTACTGAATGAAAGAAGAATTTGGTCCTCAGCAAAACACGACTTAGTACTTTAGTCAGATGTTTCTGTTCCTCTTTACAGAAACTCTGCAAATCATTTAGGTTTCTTGGCTGCTGCTAAGAAATTCGCAGCATGAGCTAGGCCATGCTATGACCTTAACATGGGAGGCTGTAGAGACTGGCTCACATTTGGAGACCACCAGAAGTGTGTACTAATGGACATGGAGTTTTTGACGTTTCCACATTAGCTTCCTTTTTTCAGAAGTTGGGTTGACAACAAAAGAAGATAGTATCAAGTCCCACTCATGTTGGCTCACTGCTGTTGATGTACTAAAGACTAAAGATATCTGAAATGTTTCATTGGGCTCCTTAATAACACTTTAACTGCCATAGCCGATGAGTATTGTTTGTGACACATACATATTCCCTTATGGCCACATTTAATCTTCTTTTAATTCTTTTCCCCATGAAATAGAAAATGTCACACGGCAAAGTCTTGATTTTATGAATATGACAATGATTCCAGGGGGCTTCGGTGTTAAGATCTGAATTCAACATAACAAGCACGGCTGCAAGACAAATCTACTGAAATGATGTGACGCAGATAATCAACAGTATCTCAAACACCTGTCATCGAGAGCTGAGGCAGTTCCTCAAGTATTTCGTTAAGGTTTTTGTAGTTGTAGAAGTTACAGGTGGGATATTGTACACATGTTTACATTTTATGAAACTCACTTGGGTCATGCCTGAAAGAAGCTTTGTGGTACTGAGGTCAGTTTTATTTTTGTGTTCTGCAGTCGACCCATTGTGGCTGATAGTTTATTGATTATTGTGACATTTTCTAAATAATTCCAACATAAATTATATTTTTCCATCACAGCGATAGCATCGCATCAATAATCAGCTTAAGATAGCTGTCGTTTAAATTACCACTTGAAAAACTGAACTGCAAGTCCTGACGTTATTCGGTCGGCCCATTCTCCTCATTTTTCCCAGTCAGGTTGCAGTAGCAGGCATGACTGCTATCTGGAGCATGTTTATATGTGGATACTGAAAGTACAGACTACATGACTTTGTCTCCAGTGTCTTTCTTGTGGATCCCGTTAAGCTGTTTGGTTAAGGTTCACACATTACTGTTAACTAGTGCTAATTACAGACTAACGAAATAACTGAGAGCAAGCCATATCATTTATCAGATAATTCATTAAGATTCTACAAAAGTCAACAGCACTACACCACAATTACGATGCAGCGCTTCATTTCAGTGACTTGAGTTAGTGTAGGTAAGGCCCAGCAGGTTACATGTTTTCCCACCATCAGTCAAAGCAGCAGCATGCCTAATTTTAAGCCTTCCATTAATGAATGTGTTTTTAAATAAAACCTCGAACACTGTGATCCTTTTTAGACATTTGGGGTGGTTGTAGCTCAGGTGGTAGAGCAGGTCATCAACTGATCGGAAGGTTGGTGGTTCGATTCCTGGCTTCCCTTAGTCTGCATGCCAAATATCCTTGGGCAAGATACTAACCCCAAATTGCTCTCCGATGCATCCATCGGAGTGTGAGTGTGTGTGAATGTTACTTAGAAAGCACTTAGGAAAAAATGTGCTTGTGCGAATGGGTGTGAATGGGTGAATGCACAAGTTGTGTAAAGCGCTTTGAGTGCTCAGAAGAGTAGAAAAGCGCTATATAAGAGCCAGTCCATTTACCATTTACCATTTGGATTTGGAGCCCGCCTCCAATGGCCAATCAAGGAACTGCAGATTTTGACACTTCTGTCTGCCTTATTTTTCAGGTTGCCATTAAAAGAGTCATCAACTATTTTGTTAGGTACACGTATTGAACTGTTTTTTAATTCAAACATAAAACCAGACAACCACATCGGAGCAACTGTATATATTTTCAAGACGAACTGCTGAAGTTCAAAATGAGCATCAGAATAAAGATTTACTGTGAAACTGAATGTGCCATGGTTGCAGGTACCTGCTGAGATTTTCCTGGACATCCAGGAAATGGCAATTCTGAAAAAGAATTTACAAACTGAGCTGACAGGAAAGCAACAGTAACTCAAATACGCACTTCTTACAACCATGGTATGCAGAAGCACATCACATAACTCACAACATGCCAAACCAGGAAGTATATTGGTGCCAGTAGCTGACTTAGCTGTTAGCACTCCTATTAGCTAAGAACAGGAAACTGAGGGTACAATTCATATGGGCCCACCAAAAGTGGAATGGAAGATTGGAAACATGTTGCCTGGTTTGATGAGTCTCGATTTCTGCTGTGACATTTAGATGCTAGAATCAGAATCTGGCATGAACAACTTGAAGAATGGATCCATTCTGTCTCTGTCAGATGACAATGAGTTCACATTACTCAAACTCAACAGTCACCAGATGCAACAGAGCACCTTTGGGATGTTGTGAATTGGGAGATTTGCTTCAAGGATGTGCAGCAACTGCATAATCCTTGTTCAATTTATGCATAATTAACACAGTTCTGATATGCAAAAGGCTTCCAAAACGGTACAAGCAAGGTGTACCTAAAAAAGTGCCCAGTGAGTGTACTGCATGCACTGACTCTAATCCTTGAGATTAACATTAATCAACTCATGAGAGTGTCTAAACATACAAATAAGAAGTAAAATAATGCTGTAGCTTCTAAGAAACTACAGTGCAAGGATGGATGAATTACACTATGAAACATTAAGTTTGGACATTAAGAGAATAATTAGTATTGTCACAGGATTCAAACATTTGTTTTTTAAAGGTTTTAAAACATTAAAAGGTGTTTAAAGCTTTCATTAATACATTTTAATTAATAAAGTCCTTAAGAACCAACTTAATAAAGGGAACCCTGCAACAGTAGGCATTATCTCAGATTCATGGGCTCATAGTTAATATTAATGGACTGGGATTATGGAAAACGAAAATTCCCTTCTGGATGAGCCCTGCCATTTTCTCACAAAAATTGTTCATGAGAGTCTTTTTAAAAAGACTCTCTATTTAAGCAGCCCTCTGACTCCTTTGAGCCCTGGGACTGTGCCCAGGGGCTGTACCTGAGGCCTGTTTAGTAATCCATGCACGAATGTGACTGAATTCTCTGCTGTGCTCTGTGTTCATGTCTAGCTCTGTCTCAAACAGAAAAATGTTTGAACTAAAATTTCAGTTTTTCATAAAAGCCAGCAAATAGACAACGGATCTTTCACGAGCTTGCTAATGATTTTTTTTTTTTTTTTTTTTTACAAAGCATCAGTTTCCAGTTTTCAGAAAACACTTTCATCTCCTTTGCTAGCTGAAATAATCAATCTTCCTTCTTTACGAAACTGAACATTAGAAACAGAAATAGTCAGAGCTGGTTAAAGAGTCATCAGTTTCCCTATATCTGGTAAATGTTGTGAGAGATATTTAAAAGTATTTAAATGTGCCAAATCATTAAACCGGTGTGAGAAGAAACACATCATAGAAAATATTCAAACATATAGCCACCTGCCTCATATTGTGTAGCTCCATTTTATGTTGCCAAACAGCTTTGAGCCACGAGGGTACAGGTCACAGGACCTTTGTGGTTTCTGGCAGCACTTGTTGGCAGCATATCCATTGGACAGGGAGATTGGAGGTCCATGGATCAGTATTATTCTAGCACATCTTGTGGCAGCCCAATTAGACTGCAGTCCAGGGTCAACAGCTTGATCTTTTTGTGGTCCTCTGTCCTTGAATAGACTTTCTCATAATTCTCTAAAGCAGTTTTGAGCAATAATTCTCCAGGTTTTATGAAGGGCTTTCTTTGAGCATTAGCTTCTTTTTCACTTTTGTTTTTACTCCAGCCTTGTCCACCAGCAATAGGAAAATTGGAAAACAACAATGTGTACTTAACAAAAGCAGAGAAAACTGTAAAACTGTAAAAAGGACAAAATGTCTATCTGCAGTAGATAAACTGTATCTGAAAGCCACATCATTGGGAATTAGAGAAAAGAGAAAATGTCCAGGAAAGAGCTGACACAGGATCTGTTTGTCTAAGACTCATCAGAAAGGGTCTCAGTGGAATTTTGTCTGTAAGGAAGGAGAGGATTTCAAGAGAGAGGCATGAGTGTCTATAGACATCTTTAAAACATGGTGGAGGCTCTGTGATGGTTTGGGGTTTCAGCCAGTGGTGTTGGGGATCCTAAAAATCTTAGAAATAACAAGAAAGCTTGCCTAAGAGTTCACCCTATGTTGAGGAATTGAGGTAGTCATGCCAAATATTGACTTTGATGCTTGTCACAATTGTGTAAACTCTGTTTTTGCCTTATATAACGCCACATACGTTTGCAAGTGAAATGAGAGGTGGCTCAGGACTTCTGCACACTACCATATTCCTGGGTAGGACTGCTGCCTGCTGGGTGGAGCGTGCTCTATCTGTAACAATTTTACAGACGGGTGGCCAGTGCGTGTCAAAGTGACATCCACATGAAAACCCAGCCAAGAAGTGCATACAACAAGATGATCAATGGTAATGACTTCACCTGCCAATATATCTAAAGTTGCTCTAGTTGTTGTGGATTTGAGTGATGTAAGCACTTCAAAAGGTTAAATGTAATGTGTGAACATAAATTATACTTTTGATTTTAAATGGCTGTGTCTTATATTTGAATTGCTTAAGATAACTGTTGTGTTAATTGGTGATGGAAAAACTGAATGCCAATTGTGCTGACATAATTATTTTTTTTCCTACAGTTAAAGTACATGGATAGAATTAAAATGTCTTAATGATTCTCAATGTAGCTTTTTCATTTAGCGCTGCAGTAGTGGTTAATTGCTGTACCTGCTAAGCTCATTGTGCCACTTTGGAAAAGGATTTAGATAATGGCATTCTGCTGAAATGAGACAGAACGCTACGGTGGACATAATGCTGAATTTAGTTTATCGCTTCACTTCACTTGAACAGTTTTATTTTGATATCGGTGCTTTCCTCAGTTCCCATTCGGTGTCTAGACGTACTAGCAATGTGTGCAAATTTATAAGTAACTAAAAGCGTGTCATTTGACATTACCGCAGGGTCCAGTTATGAGGTCATGTGTTAAGAAACAGAGGAATCACTTAGCTGCATGAAGGCTTTAACAGTTTGTTTTTGTTTTTTTCTGTCTGATTTCGTCATATTAGTGACTCTTAACAGTGAAGCTTTCTTATGTGCCCTCTAACTTGAGAGTGTGATGTCAGGTCACTGCACCAGTTTAATTTATTAGGAAAGAGAAACGTTCAAAACAAATGCCAATGAAATTTGTTGTAACTAAATTTTAGCTCACTGATCAAAGTCAGGAACTAATTTAAAAGCCATCTTTTGATGATTGTGGCTGTTTTACATCATTGTAGTTAAGTGATTTTCCTTCAAAATGTCAGCAGCCAGCTTATCATATAACACATCCAACCTAATTCAGAGCAGCCATATGACTACGTTCACCTACACTCATATGTCTCTGCTGCTTTCAGCGTGGCATTATTGTAAACTGGCTTGAAAAGGATTGCAATATTTTACACATTGCTTGTCTCTGTGTTAAATGTGTTCAATTTGTCTTGTGAAAATGTTTGTAAATTAAATAAAGTATGACGTTATTAGCAGGGATGGGTTACCTTAGCATAAAGGATGGGAGCACAGTGAAACCACTAGCTTGCCCAGTTTTACCCAAAGGCAGGAAAATCTGCAAACCAGTAGCTAGCAAAGTAACACATTATTGTGCACTGGCTGTATCTTGTGAGTTTACCAGTTTAAAACAGAAGACCTGGCCAAGAATAAGTCCGCCACTTAACCTGTAAATGTCATGATTACACAAATTAGGTGAGGTTTCTTCTGTTTTTTTCTACACAAGTGAGGCTGGGAAGTGCTGGTAGGCTAGCTGCTTCCTGTTCTCCAAATCAAAGCTAAGTCAAGCGTAAACCAGTCATCTGGTTGTAGTTTTATTTTTAATGTACTTCTGTTGCAGTGTAATTCACTTACTCAAAGTGGTTACTGTCTTGGTTTTATGGAACTTTCCTAGCACCATTTCTTGCTGAAGCAGGCAGGACTAAAACCACTTTTTATTGTCTGATCAGCACCAAGCATTAGAAAAGGATGTTGATGGAGGCCAAACTAGGACCACACACAGGAGTTACATTTGCAAGGAACCGAATACTATTTGTATATTGTTAAATAAACAAGGTGCTTGGGGTGAATCATGTTTGCTTGCAGCATGTGTAATTGAAGCTGGCATAATATTAAGTATGATCTCAATATTACAAAGCTTATATGAAGCATGACACAGTCTCACGTTCTTCTTCTTGTTTCTTCTTTCAGCCTGCTTGAAAAATGGCCTCCAGGTAAGAGTTGCGATGATCCAGACCCGACCCATAGCAGAGATGAATGTGTCTGATGAATCCTCGTACCAAGAAGAGGTGCTGCTGGGTAACTCTACCTGGGGCTACTCCTACTATCATCAAAACTACACCTTGATCCCTCCACTATCAGAGAAGGCTAGCACCTCCAAACCTGCAGCATGCGAGCAGGTCCACATCGCTATCGAGGTCTGTATGGCTGCGTGTAGCACTTTGGATTAATTTATTTATCTCGTGATTTCTTCTTGGCTACCACTACCCCGACTGTCTCTTCACTGGTCTGTATTTTGATCTCCTCTCCTAAGGTCTTTCTGATCCTGGGTATCATCTCACTGCTGGAGAATATTTTAGTCATCACAGCCATAGTGAAGAACAAGAACCTACATTCCCCCATGTACTTCTTTGTCTGCAGGTAAACTCCTCAGTGGTTTAGGACATAAAGGGGAAAATAACATAGTAATGTACGAGAACCACCCAAAACCATTTTAATAAAGTGAGCTTCCCAGGTGTAAAAGATTTTGTTAAACAGCAGTTTATTAAAATATGCTTCTATCCTTCAGGGCTTACTCTCTGTCTTGGTGTAATATAGCCATTCCCCATGGCAAAATGCAATATAGGTCCCAAGTGAAACCTTGTTTCGCTCTTGTATACATATTAGTGTAAATGGATACATGTAGGATTAGACTACATCCTAATGTAGCCATTATAATTGGATAACAATGCATGCCTCCCCTCAAGGCCCATATCATTTGAGTTCACATTGTTATTTTCAAGCCCTTCTCAAACGACCATAACAACGCTGCATCCACACAGGAAGCATTTTGGAGGAATGTGGTGACCAGAGACCACAGAAAGACAATAAAATGTAACAGTCATCACATTGCAGCTTCAATGCAATGTGAATAACCCCCTATGTGGATGGATTTTAGGTATCTGCCAGAAACTGAACCAAGAACCTTCTGAGTAGCCTATGTTGATGTAATTAATAGACATGAACCGTTATCAATTATGTTCAGAAATTATGCTCAGAAAGGTTCTGATTTATCTTTTGTTACACAAATGATTAAAGTGGTTCAGTCCTGCTTTGTGCAACTGAGACAGCTATCCAGGATTAGATTGTTTCCTTCCTTTCTGTTCTAAAAAGGTCATCAATGCTTTTATCGCCTATAGAATTGAATATTGTAATGCACTTTACTCTCCTCCAGAGGCTACAGCTGATGTTGCCTAGCTTTAAAACCACAGAAAGAGAAGCAACCACAACATACCAGTCCCTCCCTGTTGCCCTTCACTGGCTAACAGTAGTTGTTATTGAGAATAGTCTGGCTCCTGCCTGCTCTATGAAGGCTTGAGATCCTCTGGCAGTGCTCTGTAAAAGGTTCATGAATAAAGGTTCTGGAAAGGTCATGAAAGGTTACCGGGCCTTTGCCTACTAGGCCCCTCAGCTGTGGAACTGCCTGGCAGGAGATGCCAAGCGAGCTATCCTACTGGTCTCTTTTAAATTGAAAGCAAGGAGAACACAAGGAAGCATGCCAGCAAGCAAACAAACAAGCAAGTAAGAAAGAAAGAATAATAAAACAAGTAACCATAAAAAGCAATTTAGATGGCTTACAGGCTCAGGTAGAGCTAACTTTTGTTTTGCAGAAGTGTGACTTCAAGGTGACAGTCTAGAGTCTGCTTCTATGTGATTACACAACAGGATTTTTTGCCAGAATTCAAAGAAATAATGAGTTTCAATTTCCAAACCTTCTCATTCATGTAACAGATTAAAAAGCTCAGTTGCGCAAAAAATATTTTTCTTTTGCCTGAAGTGGAAAAGTTGGCTTATTTATAAAAGCAAAGAACAGTTGAAGATAATTGATCATCCTGAGCTTGGCAGAAGCAGATTTCCAATATAATCCAATGTGAAATCTAATTATTCTTTCCACTTAAAAAAATGTCATGCACTATGTGTTGCCAGAGGAAACATGTGAACTCTTGAAACTGACATAAATCTTTTATCCTGATTATAAATGGTTAAATAAAATGCCACGTAAGCAGGGAGTTACAAAAGAGGCTTTTTGATCTTATAATCTTGTGCCCTGCTTAGACTAATCATTAGGTAACAGCAGATGATTTAAACAACTTATGATTAACCTTCTTTCTTTAAATTCGTCTCCAACCCATAGAGAGCTGTGGACTCAAAAATCATGACATATTTGGGGCAGCTGTCACATCAAAACCAAGTCACACTTTTAATGACCCTACTGTATAAATCAGAAAAATACTTGGATGTCTGTTTTGACATCAGCACCAATTTCTTGTGACTTTGTTTGGATCTGTCTTCTGATTTGAAAGACTTAATCCTCTTACTAAGACAAAAGCAAATGTGTTTCAGTTGGTGCCGGCAGAGACACAGCAGACATTCAACTCAGGCTTTCAATTTCTGGCGAGCTGTATAGTGCTTCTGTTCATGTGGTTCTGAATGACTCCCACGGCGTAACAGTGAGGTACAGCGAGTTACTGCAAGATAACACTATTGTTATCTTTTATTTCAAAATCCCTTTGATTCATGGGGAAAAAAATAAATACATTCCTACTTAATGTGTTGTTTTCTTTCTCTCTATAGGTAAGTTGTGAGTATTTGGTGAGTCAGTCCACGATGTTGATCATGATATAATATGCTGCCTTGGTAACCAAGACAATAGAGGAGAAGCCCGTTGCTTCCTGTGGGCTGTAATTTTAACATATTACATGCCACCTCCACTCAACGTGGTGTTAAGAGCTTGCGCTCATTTAACATATTTCTGTGAGACTCGGCTGTCATTTTCTCTGGCACTTGAACAAATTGCTTTGCAAACAGGGTTCAACTAGATGTCCTGGAGAATATGTTATTGTAATTTCATAAATTCTCATTTGAATACATCAAACACCAAAATGGCACCAAAGTATAGAAAAACATCTTAAGCTACGTGTTTTAAATATCACCTCTTCTGACCAAGAAGCTTTTCACTCATTATACAAATCATTTGTCAAGTCAGGACATGGAGTCCAAACGTGGAAAGCTGTGGAAAATCTAGAAAACTAACAACAGCCAGATTGTTGACCTTGCTCTGCGACACCTCTCAAATAATATGTCAACTAAAACTAGACTAAATTTAGTCCAGGGCAAACAATTCAGAGTTAAAATTGGGACTAATCAAGTTCTGAGTGGTGAATCTAGAGCACTGTGAAAAAGTACTTGCCCTATTCCTGATTTTTTCCCCGCTGGGATAGGTTTTTTCTCTTGATAAGCAAAACAATAATGAAAAAACTACAGAGTGCATTTACTCGGGTTATCTTTATCTAATATTACAATTTATTTGAAGTTTTACAAACGTACAAAAATAAATCAAGGTAATCCGGGAGGGGCAAATGTTTTTCACGGCACAGTACATACTTACTGCTCCAAAGAAGGTACTGTCTTGCTTTTAATGATGACATGCCCACAGTGATGAGTAAAAGTGAGCAGAAAATATTGTGCAGTTTTGTTGCTTGCACAAATCTTCACTTAAAGATGAATGATAACAAATATAGAGATAGCATGTTAACATGCTTGTGAATGTACAGATATATCCATATGCAGTGCTGGGCACTCCTGTTAGGTAGAAAGCTGCATCAGCATGGCTGTCACACTGAAGAGGGAAGGCACAAAAGGTCCCTGCACAATTAAAAATGCCATTGGGTGGCTGTAGCTCAGGAGGTAAAGCGGGTCATCTACTAATCGGAACGTTGGTGGTTTGATCCCTGGCTCTAGTCTGCATGCCAGTTATCCTTGGGTAAGATACTAACCCCAAGTTGTTCTCCAATGCATCCATTGTTAGATAGATAAAAGCACTCAAGCATAAAAAGAAAACATTTTTGGGTGAATGGGTGAATCAATAACATAAATTTAAAAAATATATATGCAAAAGTTAGCATTGGCTAAATTTATTATAAAAACAGTAATAATTTCCTTTAGCCTTGTTTTTCGCTGGAACATTTAAATGGCAGAGGCATCTTCTACAGGCCCGAATACGGCATCTCATAAGCCCAAATATGGCATCAATTTGTACATACCTATGGAACACATATAAAAGGTTTTGATAACCATTAATATATTAGCATCATTACTTCAACTGTATTACTAACTGCATTAACCAGGTTAGCATGGGATGAGTTGTTTATACTTTAAAAAAAGGCTCCAGTGTGAATCAAGGGCAGTTAAGTGTGGAGGCCGTGGTCCATTTCCTACTTATTAAAACTAGCTCTTGGGACATGGAGCATCACCTCATCTCTGGTGTTGAAGGAGCCTGAGATAATGATAGTGATATATTTGAGATTGAGCCTAGATTTAGCCAGGCTCACCTCAACGCATGGCACAGGCTCTATTATTAGTCTCATGGAGAGAGGCTTCACTCTCTTCCAGTCTGGTGTTGGTGAGAGGCAGTCCTCTTGTCCTCTATTCAATTCAATTCAATTCAATTCAATTTTATTTATATAGCACCAAATCACAACAAAAGTCGCCTCAAGGCGCTTTATATTGTACAGTAGATAGCACAATAATAATAATCCTCTGTGGACAAGAGGGTTGTTTGAGTAACTGACTGTAATTTGTGCTCCTGTGTCTTTTAAAAAATGTTTAAATTTGTATTTTTTTAACAAAAGCTTGAATTGATCACAACCATTAGCTGCCCTGCTATGCACAAGTGTGCTTATGTGTCTAATGACAGCTCAGAGTACCCAGTCTTTTTGAGTCACTGGCCTGGATGCTGCAGTGTCCCACTGCCCCATCTCAGGATTCAATAATCCTTCTGGGGGTCTTTAGTGCTAACATGGGCAATGACACAGTTGCCCACAGTTTGTCCATAATGAACATCATCCTTTAGCATAAAGGCATGCATAAGTGCATGTGTCACCACTACACTCCAGGATGCAGGTCAGTGACCAGTTGACAATTGACTGAGCAGATAAGCCGATCCCACTCATCACTAGGTGGTGATGAGTGGGAGGGGAGGATGGTTGAGGATGGTAACGTATAGTGAGGGTGCACTAGCAGACCCCCATCCATGAGGTCTTCATTTCCCGAGTCCAGCAGAACTTTGATATCATTGCAAGGGAAGCTGAGAAATTCAATCCCAATCATTCATGTACCGCGATTCCATTTCCGAGGTGGCTGTAGAGAGCTGTGGCCTGTCTGTTCTGGCATTAATCCCTGAGCCAGATAGTGAAAACCAGAGGTGAAGAATAATTTGAAGGAGGCATGTGCCACCCTTAAGTTATCCCCAGTGCCACCCTAGTTTTGCATATGACAATGTTGTTTATTAAAGTAAGCGAGCACTAACATTTTGAGCCAAGGTACAATTTACATTAAATATAAATTCTAAAACTGAGTATATTACATTGTGTTATACATTAAGTTTGGACTTCAAACTATTTTCCAGTTTGTAAATTTTATTGACAGTCCACTAAAACCAAAGTTATGATAAAAAATATATATATATATAAGCAATGCTTTTTTCTGAATATCATCACGTTTAGTGCAGGAAGAAACAGTAAAAACAGCATTTTCTAGGTACAGCATGAAAAAAAAGCCAGAGAAAAAAAGCTACTTCTTTCCTGTTGGTGGAAAAATGTACCATGCTGACCAATAAAAAATGATATGGCAAGATGTGGGATTTGGTTATTTAGGAAGAGGGGAAAGTTTTGGGAGAGAGAGAAAGATATCGACAGCCAGTTTTGAGATGTTAGAGATTTGTGACGTTTAGTGTGTTTGGAGTGTACAGTGTGTTGTGTTGTCTTGTGTAGTTGGTGTGTAGGCTAGTCGTTGTTTTGTTTTGTGTGTCAGTGAGGGTACTAATGAATGTCACAGTTGTTGCCAAAAAGCCACCAAAGGCAGATTGCAGTGTAAACGCTGTCTCCAGGTGAAAAACAAGAGGAGTGATACACCTCCTGCTGCAGGGTTTAGGCCTGTGGTGTTCTCCTGTGTCTTGTGGTGGACAAACAATTTTTTGGAGTGACGCAAATATTTTAAATGGTTGTGCAAAAGACGGCAGATGCAGTGGCTGCATTTTTAGATAAATAGTTGCATATAACTTTGTTGTTTACAAAATTTGTGCATTTCAAGTTATGAAAATATTTCACTAAACATGTTTGTGGTTTTTACAGTGAAAGAATATAACCTTTTCCTTACTTGGCTCATATGTTTTTGTGTGATTTCAGTTCAATTGTGTTAGTACAGTCAATAAAAAAATAACCGTAAATTCAGACAGATGAGATTGTGCTAAAAAGAATGATTTTGCCATCCCATTTGACTTCCATGCCACCCAAAGAAAATTTGCCTAGATCCACCCCTGCCTCTGTTCACACTATGTACACTATGTATATACTTTGACCATCAGCCACCAGCAGTTATAATGTCACTGTTTTAACCATTTTTGCTGGGGAAAAACATCAAATTTTATATGTAAATATACATAAATAGCATAGATGTGTTGTTTATCTTTAAGAACCTCTTAAAATATTAGTATTATTTAGTAACAGTATTTGGAAACAGCATCAAGCGTCTGTCTGTCTGCCTGCAGTGCAGTTTTTTTTTTCGCCATACCATGACCACTTTTAACTGGGGGGATAAGATCCATTTTTCCACCATCTTTGCTGGCTTTGTTGCTTGTGCAAAGGCTGTGAGTGCATGTGACTGTCAAAGCATTGCCTCAACTGCACCCCTGGAGAATGTGAAAGACTGTACTCAGGCATTAAATCAATTAATTGGTTTTCCCAGTATGACTGTGAGAAGAAAGTGTTTACACAACAGGAGGGCGAATGCAGCTATTCTGTCGGCTCCTGAATACACAGAAGGAAGTGCATATAGAAACATTTATTTGAACATCTGTTTGTGTAATGAAAGATTGTATAAAGTATTTTGTTTTTTTGCAGTTTGGCAGTAGCAGACATGCTGGTGAGTGTGTCCAACGCCTGGGAGACCATCATCATTTATCTCCTAAACAACAGACAGCTGGTGGTGGAGGATCACTTTATCAGGCAGATGGACAACATGGTGGACTCCATGATCTGCATCTCTGTCGTTGCATCCATGTGCAGCCTGCTGGCCATTGCTGTGGACAGGTAATGATGGAAGGGAGTATTAGCACAAATATATCATTTTTTCCTGCTATTATTTCTTAATAGTTTCCTTTTGAAATGTTTTTAAGGGAAGTGAAGTTTTAATTGAAGGCTCTAGTCACAATTAATCCTCAGCCATCAGCCCAACACCGCCGCCCCCAGTTTCCTGATAATGTTCTTGAACATAACTGACATGTTATAATTTATAACAACAAAAAAGGACCCTGTAATTTTATGATAAATAAAGGGAAAATTGAGGCTGTGCTTATTTGGCACTCCTTCAGTTAATTCCAATGAATGAAAAATACCGCTTGCACTAAATCTTAGTTGTCAATGCTGAACAGAACAAAGTGCTTTTGTTGTCTTACTGTGTGAATGAATGAAATTTTAAGATGTGTAAACCAGCATTGATGCAGTTGAATTTTTTGTTTTAAATTGACATTTTATTTCTTAATTTCCACCTTCTTTCTCTGATACACACAACAAATTTGGTTTATTCATCATGGGGATCACTGCTTACTCTAATGCAGGGGTCCCCAATCCCAGTCCACGAGGGCCAGTGTCCCTGCAGGTTTTAGATCTCACCCTGGGTCAACACACCTGAATCACATGATTAGTTCATTACCAGGCCTCTGGAGAACTTCAGGACATGTTGAGAAGGTAATTTATCCTTTTAAATCAGCTGTGATGGATCAAGGACACATCTAAAACCTGCAGGGGAGGTGGACTGGGATTGGGGACCCCTGCTCTAATGCATCTGTGCAAATGTTAACACAGATGGAAAATTTTATTCATTCTTTTCCTTTTTTTGTATGGTTGTGAAGTAGATTTTAAATCCCTGAAATGTGCAGGTATGTTCATCGTCACCATTCGTGTCTTTTTATGGTCTTTTCACATTGAAAAAAAAAAGATCTTTTAATTTCATCTGAGCTTGAGCTCAACTTGGAGCCAGAATATTTAACAGCAAAGCTGTATTATTAAGAGTTGAATATTTCATAGGCACCAATGCCACACTGGTAATTTCTTGATCTCTTGTGCTTTCATTTCGGCCTTTCTATTTCAAAAAGGTCTGTCTCAAATCTCCTAATTCGGTGGGTTAACCTACCATGCAACTCTTTGGACTGTGGGTGGAAGCCAGAGAACCCACACAGGTTTACGGAGCACCAGTGTGCTGCTCTAAAATTTTCTCTGACACAGTAATTTTATAACTTCGTAGTTTTAGAACTGAACAAATGACAATAATTGGAAGAATTGCAATAAGGCCTTCAAACCATTCAGTGCCTATGCTTTATTAGGTCTTCCTGATTGCACACAACCATTCACAGCTACATTCAGCATGTAATCACTATTTTTAAAGTGTGCCTTTGTTACCATTGATTACCATCTAATCAATTGTTTGCTTAATAATGAACATAGAGTAACTGGAAAATTGTTCTTCTTTCAATGTTTGTCAGACATGTTGATATTTGATCCATATACATTTAACTAGAGTTGGATGTCTCGAGACCGAGACCGGTCTCGAGACATCCTTGGTCTTGTCTTGGTCTCGACGGACTTTGGTCTTGGTCTTGTCTTGGTCTCGGATCCTTCGGTCTTGTCTTGGTCTCGCTGTCTCGATCTTGCTGTCTCAGATCGACATAGTGGTCGGGAGATTTGGAGGCGACAGTATCCAACGTAACGTTCGATAATGTGTCATGCGCAAAAGCATCAGAGCCGTGCTTAGAGAGTGCTTTGTAGTGAATCAGAAGAGTTGACTCTCATTGAGCAAGAGCCGGCTCCTCACTTAATTTCCTTTCGCTGCTCAGCTATCACACAGTGGCTCAGCTATGCTCCAATCCCTCCATTTTCTGGCCAATCACATGCGAGGATATAGGATAATATCATTATGTGAAAAACAGAGAGGGTGAGAGACGCGACAGTCAAGTGGAGCATGCGTCTGTCCTCTCAATAAATGAGTAAGACAGTGGTGAGGTGAGGGGGGCTGTGCGAGTGCATCGCAAAAACACATAAATATGCCTGACACCCGTAAACGAAGCAGCATCTGGCTGCAGTTTAAAGACTTTTTTGCCTCGGTCTCGGTCTCGTCTTGACTTTGTCTTGGTCTTGACTCGGTCTGTCTTGGTCTTGGTCTTGGTCTTGTCTTGGTCTCGATACCCTCTGGTCTTGGTTTTGTCTTGGTCTTGGTTTAGGCGGTCTTGACTACAAGTCTACATTTAACTAAGTTAAATCTTACTCTTTCTAACATATAGGTATTCCTTTTGTTCCCTTTTCCATGCTTGCTATTCCTTCGTATACTGGAGCACGTATAAAACTGCAAACATTGCACAGATCATCATACTGGATGATACTGTACCATGCCCAGAGGCTGTTTGAAAGAGGTGGACTCGGGTCCATATTAGGCTGTATATGAATCAGGTATAAATACATGGTGTACAAGAATCAGGAAACTTGACAATATAATATTTATTTGGTTTCTCAGTGACATTTAATATTTACTAGATTGTCTCAAAGACATATAAATTACATTCATACAAGAGGTTACAACAGAGCCACTGAAAAATAAAATTGTACCTTCTATGTATAAATGTACGTTATGTGTGATCAACAACTCAAGGTTGCCTAACGTTATCCTCATTGAATATTGAATGGCTCAAGAATAAATGTCTCACTGGAGTTCACGTGTCCTGTAGTCTGGTTCCCTCTCTGTGAGTTATTGTATTCAGTGCGCACACAGTCCCCGTTGTGTTTAAATGTCAAGTTTTTTTTTGACTTGAAATGATTTTGTAATTCATTAGTGAGCAATAAATGTTGATATAAAATTAGAGGTTACTGAGGTGGATACTATGTTATTATCCACAGGTACGTCACCATCTTCTATGCACTGAGGTACCACAACATCATGACGGTGAGGAGAGCTGGCTGTATCATCGGGGGAATCTGGACCTTCTGCACTGGCTGCGGAATTGTCTTCATTATCTACTCAGACTCCACTCCTGTGATCATCTGCCTGATCTCTATGTTTTTTGCCATGCTGCTCATCATGGCCTCCCTCTATAGTCACATGTTCATGCTCGCTCGCTCGCACGTGAAGCGCATTGCTGCCCTGCCCGGCTACAACTCCATCCATCAGCGCACCAGCATGAAGGGGGCTATCACACTGACCATCCTTCTGGGGATTTTCATCGTCTGCTGGGCTCCCTTCTTTCTCCACCTCATCCTGATGATCTCTTGCCCACGGAATCTCTACTGCGTGTGCTTCATGTCCCACTTCAACATGTACCTCATCCTCATCATGTGCAACTCAGTGATTGACCCGCTGATCTATGCCTTCAGGAGTCAGGAGATGAGGAAGACGTTTAAGGAGATCATCTGCTGTTACAGTCTGAGAAACGTCTGCACGAACATCTGCGCTCTGACTGGTAAGTACTGAGAAATAGAAAAGACCAGTGAAAGGATGGGTAAAATGAGCTGACTGAATATAACGCTGGAATAGAAATACTACTACCTGAGGACTGGTTCACTGCACTTCTCAGCCAGTACAGTGTACCATCAAACAAGCAACTATTGAAAAGTATAAGCTGGAAAGGAGACTGGAACATTGAGTAATGCGTCCACCATGTACACAAAAAGGCGAGTTTACTAGATGCATTATTTTAAGGCTTAGTTAGGATCATCTAAGGTCCAAGTCCATGATTCATAGTAACGTGCGTCACACAAAACTGTTTGTGGCCTGCTTTTCATTCTCCCTGACATTTCTTTTATCTTTTTTTTCTTTGGCCTTCTTTTTTAATAGGCAAGATTATTATTCTCCTTTCCCAGAATATGGCTGATGCAGTAGCCAAATGGATAGACAGGATATTTTTTCTTTCAGTGCTGCAAGAGTGCTCATATACTGGCTTTAAATTACAGAATTGCTGCCAAATGTACCTGAATGTACCCTTTGTTAATTTAGACGGCTGGATGTACTTCCTTGAACATTAACCTCACATGCATAAATGAACAAAGGCAATGAAGACAGCAAAAGTTGGGGAAGGTGTGGTAAGAATTATCCACATCCATATGTTAAGTGGGTTTTTTTTGCTTTTCTTTCAAGCTGTGACTACAAATTAAAACAGCAATTTTACACATCAAAGTCTGTTTCCCAGTTATGGAGAGTACTGCTTCAGTTACACAAGTAAGTAAGTAGTATCTAGTTTTTTTTTAAGACCTTTAAGCTTTAAATTGTGAAAATGTAACAGTCTACCTAGAACAGTATGTTCATATCAGCGCAGTGCATTATGTTTTAATTCACTGTCATTTATGAATTGAATATTTTCCAATATTGAATGCAGAGTCACACATAAATCAAGCGAAATTCAGCATTTGTATTTATTCAGATTTTGAATATAATAATCAAAAATCTTTCCACATCTTTCACAGAGCCCTCTACCAAATCTGTTTGAGATGCTAAATAATTATTTTGAATTTCAGGAGGGTCAGAGAAAAAGAGTAGCACATCCTCTGCATGGAAGATTCTTTGTCTGAATTTTCATTCACTGGGTGTTCCATCAGGGCCAGCAATAGTTGTCCAGTTAAATCTAAAAACAGACATCAATTAAAACATTACCAAAGTGAAAGTGATCTCTCAGACATCATTCATGTGATAAAGGATTTCATGTTGGCTGAACTAACCCTGTAAAATGTTGCAGTTGCCTATACTCTGTTGAAGGTAGTTGGTTTATTAGGTACTGGAATCTACAGTTTCACTTATTTTCTTTGGCGTGTACATGTCCTGTTAACAAAGACTGGACATTGGCAAACTTAGAGCAAAAACAAAGACAATTTTAAGATGGCAAAAATGGCAGTTCCTCTTGGTGCCACCTGGATAGACTGGATAGTTTCACCCCTTGCAAGAAATCTATGTTGAGCATTTAATGGAGATTAATGATCACTACAAAGTTCCTATGATGCACGGAGCGCTTCTTGTGCACCACTACTGTATTTAATCATTAACCATTATTAAACTCTGGCTCTCTCTCCTATAGTTTTGCTTTTGTCCTGTCTCGCTCTGCTCTCTTCTCATTCTGCTAACCCCCAATCAATCATGGTAGATGAGCCTGGTTCTGCTGAAGGTTTTCTTCCATCAACATTAATTGCTTGCTCATTGAGGGCCGTGTGATCGTTGGCGTGTCTTTCAAACATTGTAGGCTCTTTATCTTACAATATTAAGTGCCTTGAAATGCCCTTTGTTATGAATTGGTGCTATATAAATAAAATTGAATTCACTGTAATGCCAGAGTATAGTAAAGTATAGTAAGATGCACAAGGCTGTCAGCATATGTAAAAACATAAAAGACAGGCAAAAATAATTTAGGTGTATTAAACAGAGGAAAGTGGAGGTTTGCAGCAAATTGGTCAAACATAGAGAAGGTTATGAAATGAAGCGGAAAACTGGCAGCTTATTTTATATTTCAAGAAAGTCAAATCCTGTCATTTCCCAACAGTTTCAGCATCATCTATAAATGTAAGATCTCTTATCTTTAAAATCAGACCCTCTTATGGTCTTATGAACTTTTTATGGATCTGCACAGCCTGGATGGCTGCCTTGGGTGATCTAGGGCTTTTTCCATCAACATCACATGGTTTTAAGGATTATAGGCTTGAAATGATGCAGCCCTATATTTATATTGAAAACAGTGAAGCAAGAAGAAAACAAGCCTTAACGTGAACATATTGAATACATTGCACTGTAGGTAAGTAATGACAAGGTCAAACAAATACGTCATAGATCACATAGATTACTCTTTACCACAGAAAGTAAATTTTATTTTTCAAAGCTTAACAGTTCTTTTTTACTTTGTGACTTTATGAACAAAAACAAAATGTTTTTTTCACTAGATCCTGTAGGACCATACAGCCATCAAAGTAGCCCTATGTATTGATTTAACAGAAACGACTGACTTCAGCATGGTAGACTACCATCCAGTTTATTGGCTTTCTCACTAGCATGACTGTAATCTTTCTTTTACTCCTGGATTTTTCTGCTCAATGAACCTGTTGCTGGAGAGGATAATGGTCAAATGAGCCAGCTACCATTATATGCAACGGCTTTAATGCCAAATAGTGTCATTTTGTCGATTAGAAATTTTGTCTTGAGAAATCTTTAGTCTGCCTCTGACGCCAAGCTGGAAAAACTGAAGGAAGAAAGGGAAGCATTTGCTTTTAAGATTCAAGAGATAACTTAGGCCCTTAACTACAAAGCAGGATGTGGTTTGAGAGGAAAACTTTCTAACTTTTTTTTCCTGGTGACTGCAAAGCAGTTTAATTTATCTATAGCCTTTTGTGTCGTGGCAAAATCTTCAAAAGAAACCGATTAAAGCAGTAAATCCTTGCAATTGTTGACTTTGTTCTTTACTTGCTCACAAATCATTTACTACTAAGAACACAAGTAATTTACTCTATTAATGTATTAATTATTTGTTCCTTTTAGCCTGTATTGTGTTTTTAATTTCTTCACTCTTAAGAAAACAGGTTGTAATAGAGGACAAACAGGCAGCTCTAGAATGATCTATATTTGCATTTGGGCATCTGGAATCAGCACCGCTCCTTTTATATGGAATTCTTACGTCCAGAATTGGGGGATTCTGGGTTGACTTACTGAGCTGATGACCACTGCCATAGCCATGTAACATGACTGCTGATGGGAGGCTTTGTGAAACCAGATAACAAGAAGATATCTTGAGTATGCCTAACTCATTTCATAGTAAAGACCCTGATCAGTGGTAGTACAGGTCTAACATTTGGGTTGACTTAAAAAGTGCCACCGAATGAATGTAAAGCAGTGCCATTAGAAAACAACTGTTTTCATATTTTGAATATATAAAAGCTACATAAGTCAACTTATAAAGACATATTTTAAAAAAAGGGGCACCTTCCATCTAGTGATGCAGAAGGCACATACGGCTCAGCAGAAGCACCATGTGCAGCTGTAAAAGTGATTTCATAATACTAGTGTGCAATGATGGCAATGTGATGGAGGTAAAATGTTGCCTAACACATCATGAAAGCCCCGAAAAGGCCAGTGCATTGCTTTAATGCAAGAATACTGACAGATTTGAGAGGTTATCTACCTCCTAAACTCAGGTGGTTACAGAGTGGTGACTATCTGACCAATCTTTATGATTCTTATAGGTTTTAGCACATCTTCAGGTTTGTTATAATAGTTTGTCATTTTAGAAGGAAAACATATTTTGGACTAATGCCACTCAGATTGCATGCACATGTTCTAAAGGAGGTATATGAGCACTCTTCGACAAACAAGACTTGCATATTGAGCTGATTCTTTTTCTTTTCATACACCTAATGGACTCAGTGTTCCTTTGGTGGATTATGTGTTTACACCCAATGCAACCAGACCCACCAGTTGCACATTATTTGTAAATGGCCTCACTGCAAACACCTTGCTTGTTATCTGTACACGGGAGAAGTTGTCTGCCCTGCTAAGCTGAACTTTTGAATGACATCACTTGTCATCAGCCAGTTTTCTGCCTGCTGCTGTACGCCCTGTGCTGCATTAGTGCTACACTTAACAAGCAAACTTCTCAAATCCGCCACTGCCTGGTAGCACAGCAGTTTCTGCTATGATCTGAATGTAAAGTCACTGCTCTATTGTGTCACTGTGACCCCCAGTGATCATTTCATAATGTCACCCTACTGGGTATGTATAAAGCTATGTAAAGCTGCTGTAAGGCTGCACTTGAAATGTAAAAATGAATGTACAAATAGCTTCACTATACCTTCTGTAAGCGTGTGTTGGTGGTGTCTACCTCCAAACTGAGAAGCTTGACAGATTTTTACCGGAAATGCAGCCATCTGCTGAAACTGCTCTTTCATACAGAATGCTGCTGTGTGGTAGATACTAAAAGAAATGAGTTATTTGCTGTTATGTATTAGTATTTATTGCAAAAACAGAAAGTCGTTTATATTGTTGATGTTTTCAGGCTGATGCATTTTGGTTTGCGGATTGAAAGTAATATAAGAGTTGTTTTAAGAGAAAACAACAGCGCTAAAAGGATGTTTTTCTTTGTTCAGTCTTGTAATTGCCTTACTGTTATTTCCTTTAATGTTTATTGCAAGTACTTTGAAAATGTAAGATCAAAAAGAGCATATGAATATGTGAAAAAATGTATAACACAATGAAAAGTGCTTTGAATATTGATGTAAAACTGTACATTGTTTTGTCTTCATTATAAGTTTAATTAGTAAAGAAAACAAATATTTTGCTAAGTGTACATCCATTTCCAGTGTAGCATTTGTGCAGTTTTGTTATTCATTGTTGCTGATTATTGTGAAGTGCTCCGTTCTCGTTCCCACAAAAAGCAGCAGCAACAACACTGAACATTATATGTTCCTGGATCAAGGTTTAGCTTGTGTTTTGATTGCTAGTTGCATGCTAAGTTCTGTGTATATGTGCAGCGACACAATGCAAACAGCTGTGGGATCATGTTTCATGTTCGGTGATGGCATGAAGAAATGTAAACGTGAGCTTCAGTTCAAATAAGTGATGTTTTGTTGGCTTAAGATGACTTATTTTTATTGTGTCTGAATAAAAGCAGATAGCAAAATGAGAGTGTTGTCAATTTATTTTTCACATTTGTAAATGTGGACATCGTGTCACTCAGATTTGAGAAAAAATGCATGTTCATTGGTAACAGGCTCTATAAAATGGATGCGTTGGGATGTTAGCACAGGAGGTTCATTTCAAACATGAATGCATTGACACTTGGTGTGAAAGTAGGTAACATCCAAGTGTTGGGAGAAATGAGGAGACAGTGGATTCAAGCAAAACAGAGAGGAGATCGACGGACAGTAGTCAGAGTCACAGTGCTTATTCAAATACACAGGATGTCTCTAAAGAATGCCCTTTGGAGAAAACAGCTGCTTAGTGGCAACAAAGTAATCCTTTCACAGTTCACTCTAAAATTTGAATATTCAACTGAGCGAAGGACACTTTGATGAAAAGCTAACATTTGACTGGATAAACAGACTAAAATAAAATAAGCAATCAGGTGTCTCTACGAGCAGAGCTTCCAGTCAGAACAAAGCAGCATCTTCCTCAAGGTGTGCCTGAGCTCGGCAATGCGGAAGGCGTATATGGCTGGATCAAAGAGGGCATGGCTCGTCAGCAGCGCCACATGCAGCTGGAACAGCGATCGGTAACACTCGCAGTAAGGGTTCATGGGGCACACCATGATGATGACGAGGTGGAAAAAAAATGGCGACCAACAAACCACCAGCGTCCCAAACAGGATAGTGACGGTCTGGGCCCCTCTCATGTTGCTCCCCCACCGCTGCTGGTGATGATTATTCCTGCCACCAACCGGTAACGCTGCAATCTTTCTGGCATGGATACGTGCCAGCATGAACATGTAGACATACAGCGAGCAGATAATCACCAAGGAGATGAAAAACAATACGACGAAGCAGATCATGATGAGCTTGAAGTCAAAGAACAATATCATCAGCACGCCCAAGCCCCCGCATACAGTCCAGATGATGCCCAAGATGGCCCCAGTGCGCTGCATTGTCATGATGTTGTGGTATTGGAGTGCATGGAAGATGGTGATGTAACTGGAAGAGAAACAAATCATTTCATAATCTCATAACTTATCACAGGCTGTTGAGTGACTATGTTTAACTTCACTGCAGATTCCTCACTTCCAATTCAGCTCGGTTGCCTAAATTTAAGACATTAACTGAGCCTTGACATGATACTGCTGTGCATTACCAAGTTTAAGACATTAGCAGGGAGCGTTGTGCCACAAAATAATCCTAAATGTATTTAATCCACACTGGATAACACGTTTTGTAAAGAGTCAAATGTTTTTTTGTTTTCTCAGGAGATGGTGAAACCCAAAACAGAGTTAAGAGTTGAATGCATATTAGCCTCATAAGCATTAATTGGGAGACCAATTATGCAAAAAATGTGGGACATGGCCATGAATATTATCATTAGCTTGTTGTTCAGCCCAGAAGTGGACAAAATTTATTTATTTTGCTCATTATACTCTCCTAATTCCACTGCTAGTTAAGCTTTTTGTGACTGGCTGCCTCTTATAAATAAAACGTTTTAATGGGGGGCAGGTGACGCTTCTATACTCACAACCAGAGGTGAAATCCTGAGATGAATATATGAAGGATATCAGCTCTCTTTTAGAGAGCCAAAAGTATTTTAAAAATTGAAGTCTTTTCTTTTGGCTCACAGGGATTACTTGGAAAACTACTGAAGATGGATATGTTTCATATGAGCATTTAGTATTTCAACTGTAGATATAACTGAAAAATAAGTGAAAGTAAGCAGAGTTCCCTTTCTTTCTTTCTTTCTTTCTTTCTTTCTTTCTTTCTTTCTTTCTTTCTTTCTTTTTTAAAAAAAAGAGCTATAAATAAATGTCCATATGTTGCATTCTCTTTTTTTTTGACTGATTTTAAAAGATCAAATCACAATGTGTTGGATATTTTCAAAGCATACTGTCTGGATTTGGATAGCTGCCTAAAAGGTGGGGAAACAGTATCATTGCAGTAATAAAGTATTCATGATTTTTGGGTAGACGTGATGGAAGCCACTGCAGAAAGCCTTTAACTGTACATCAAAGAGTCAGAGCCCAGTGGAAAGCTTTTTAAATTCTCCTTATATAAATATCAGCAGAGGATAAATCATTATGGGGCCACAGATCCATAGAGAAACAATTTAGAACATCCAGATTAGCAGCAAACAGAATAAATCATTCGTTGTATGGTAAATATAACATGGTTGTGGGTTCCTGTAAGTAACAGTCAGTTCTTTCTTTAAAAGGGTTTTCAAATAGCCCTAAGGATTGTTATGCCTTAGAAAATGAGATTTTGGGGGATGAGTAGCCTAGAGTGGAATATATTCATCTTGCCATGAAAACCATTCTTCACACTATAAAATAAACCATTTTAAAAGATATTTCTGTTTCCATATCCAAGAGCTCCATACATACCGGTCCACGGCAATGGCCAGGATACTGAAAAAGGACCCCAAAAATGACATGCACAGCAGGGAGTCTATTGCATCGTCCAGCGTGGTCTCAGAAGAACCTTTCTTATTCAGGTGTCCCACATCAGCAAACACAATCATGAAGTTTTCCAAGGTTTTGGTCAGGCTGGCGATGGTGTGGAAGGCTGCCAGGCTGCAGATGAAGCAGTACATTGGCGAGTGGAGGTTTCTGTTCCGTATGACAGCTACCACAACAAGGAAGTTCTCAGCAAAGCTCACTGCTCCGATGGTGAAGAAGACGGGGTTGGGAACCACCACCTCAGGACAGTCCGATTGGTTCAATATAGAGCCGTTCATTGTTGGTCAAGACAGTGTTCGTCCAGGATTAAATGCTGATTAAAGGCAGATATTTACTTTGGGGCTATTTTGCATTGTAAGTTTATTAAGTTTACATTAATATTGTTTCAAGAATTGGTTTAAATATGAATATTTGCAGTACATTTTAAACTGCCTTCATTCTTACATTTCCAAAAACATATTACCTGCTGATCTGTTTTTAACATAGAGATCAAGTTTAAAATGATACCTGTGACTTAATGAGTCCTATAAAGGTCTCAAAATTTAGATTTACACACTTTGCAATATCCTTCAGCTTTCTTGATGTGAATAATTTCATGAAATCATGACAAAAATATTTGCTGAAAACCTAAGAAAGTCAACAAAAAGTAACAATTGTTTTTTTTATAGATACAAATTTGAATTTAAAACACAAATTAACTTTTTTGCTAATGGTATGAAACTTACTGACTAAATTTATGGACAGCTGCCAAACAAAACAATGGAGCTAAACTACAAAAATACAGGCAGCAGGTGTACATATATAAAAAAGGTAAAATAATAAGGTCACATGCTACATAATGACAAAATATTAATGTTCCTTTTCACTGTCTTTCTTTTGTGTTGCTATTAAAAAGAATGAACATTAGTTTATGGTTAATTAGATCAGACTGTCACAACCTTTGACCTATAACCTATTTATCCAAGAGGTGAAAGACTTTGTGACTGGGTTTGTAGAAGTGCTATAAAGATTAAAAATAAATTTTAAAAATTGAAATAATAACTAGTTGCAGTAGTTTTCACTAAAGAAATATGACCATGTTAGGTCAGATTTGAGCTTTTTCTTTTAAGCTAAGCTTAGACAATATATCATGTTTTAGTGAGAAAGTAAAATTGTAGTATACAGCTTGTTTGCAGTAAAGAAACATTAATGCAAGATGAGAAACGATAGAAGCAAAGTGGTTCTGAGTTTGGAAATAATTGCAAAAGTTCATCTACTGTTACCTTAAAATATAATTGATTTTTGTTGAGTGAAATAAAAAAATAAAAATATAAAAGACCAAGAAACAAAAATTGCTCCACGTGTTACAGCAGGAGTTTAGTCTGACCTCAGATGGAGGCTGTGGGTTGTTTTCAGTTGTCCTCCTCTGGGTAATCGCAAGAGCGAAGGTCAGGTTTAAGAAAACACGCACAGGGCCGCTGAAAACAGGCAGCTCGCTGCAGCTCCCGTGGAACGAAGTATCTTTCTCGTATATGTCCAGGTTTAAATCGTGGAGTGCTGGCTCCGGTACACCTCAGTCAGCTGTGGCCACATCAGCCTCTCTGCTGTTCACATGAGGGGCAGCCAATCGATTTTTTCTTTCTGTTTGTTCAGAGCTCACAGATGTTATTGCCAAACTGGTTTACGTGAGATTGCAGTGCTGTTTGGTGGTCTTCTTGTCTTTGAGTCTGGTGCAGATGTTTACGTGATGCATTCACCTGTAAAAAGCGAGCATGTTATTAAAATTCTTCTTCTGTTAAATGTGTTAGAGATTCTACATGCATTGTTTGACAGTTCAATTCTGTGTGAATCATATAGCGTACAACATTTATCTTGTGCTTTGTCTGTGACGAGTTGTGTGACCTTTAATTTAAAGTCTCACAGCTCGCCTGATGTCTGTGTATTCTGCCATTCCATTTGAATGCTTTTAGTCCCACCTTTGTAATTGAACACTGTCCTTTTAAATAAAGAAAGCACTCTGTGATCTTGGCTGTGACTCAGAATTCCTGTCAGGCTGCAGTCTGAAGATTATTATAATAATTATATCCAAAAGCCTCTGATCCCTTTTTATTATGACATTCTCAGAGCAGCTTCAGTGCTCGCAAAGATGCCGCATTAAATCCAGTTAAAGCAACTTTGACTGTTTATGTTTTATTTTTATTTTACCATTTAAGCATAATCGTCTTTATCAATAGCCTTTCAATGAGACTATTGGCATTTCCACTGCAAAATCATGTCATCTGTTCCAAATTGCCACATTTGCCACTATTCACTTACTTTTAATCTTTAGCTTTCAGTTATCATTTTATTAAGTTTAGGTAACAAACACTTGGTTAACTTTGAAAAAAAAAGAAGAATTATATGGTATATATTCTGATAATATAGGGATAAGCCTGCCGTAAATGTCAGTGTCTGACATGGTAAACTGTGCTGTGTATCCTAGTGAAGCAAGTGTTTTTGATAGTGAAGATGACTATATTTTTCTAAATACATGCCAGCTGCTTCTAGCAGTATCATAATCAGCTGACTATGTTTGAGCTACATGTCAACATGCTAACACGGCACGCTGCCAAGCCAAGAAAAGAAATTATATCTACTCTTAAATTACAGCCCGTTCTCAAATTAACAACTGATTGGTCTTGAGGAAAAGCCTAACATTTGCTGCTGGTCAATTTGTCCTAATGTAATTATAAATGAACCTAAAAGCTGACGTTTGCTGCATGTCATTTTTAGCTCATTTTAAGCTACGTATTTTTTTCTTAAATGAAATATTTTCTATTATAGAAAGAATTCAAGTTGTAATACAGAGCCTCGGCGCTACTGAGGAATGATGTCACAATGCTCATTGTGACATCATTTTTAACCTTGACTTTAACACCTAGCTTATTCTGGGTGTAGCTGCTTCCTACTGAGCAAATGGGGCTAAACGGGTCAAGTGTTAATCCCACTACAAACAAACAATTTGTATCAATAAAGATAAGATGAATGTACTTTCATGAGTACTTTACAACTGCCCCCAGGCTGTTTGGTAACAAAGAAAATAAAATGAATGTCCATGAACACAAATCAGTGCTGTCTTAAAGCTAATATAAAGCTAATATGATTCATAATCAGTCACAAATCTATCAGCTACATCAGCTAGAGCTATCTATCTGAGACGACTCAAGGGTCCATGGCACTGGAATATCGACTGTGGCTTTGCATGATTGGCTCTTCAATGTCTGAACCTGTCATTCCTTTGTTACTGCTGCAGCAACACATAATCAGCTGGGTAATATAGGCCTGTCTTACAAGTCATTTCCAATTTTTTAGGAAGTGCAGGCTAACAAATGTCACTACAAATATTTGGACGCCACAAGGCAGGTACTTCCCTGTAGGAAGTGTTATGAAAAGTACTGTAAAGTCATGCTTTCATGATCTGTATGCATACTGAACAGTGAATGTTCAGCAGGAGGTGTTTGTCCTCCCTAAACTTGCCTTAGGTTACATGGAGTTTGACAGGTGTACTGCCCAGTTAAATCCTGCTCCGGGGAAACCCAGTTTCCCCAGAGTCAGTCCTGCCAGCAGTTGATGCCAGAAGCGAGAAGTCAGTTGGAAAACTTCCCCAGGTAAATGAAAAAATATCAAGCTCTCACTGCTTGGTCCGGCCATTATACTACTGAGAAGTTAAGTTCTCATATGTTTCCATGCAAAACTATTTCATCTTGGCTGTTGACCTTCTACTTTAGGTTAGCACTCTTTTTTACAACATCCAGCCAACTAAGCTTTGAAATGGTGTCAAGAGGGGCTCATCAGGAGGGGCTATGTGCTTACCTGCTGCTCTCTGGCAGGTAGCTCCATGCCCTCCTGGGTTTTAAATGCACCTTAGAACACACATGCATCAACACTACATATGAGCGGGTGGAGGGAGGTTTGGAGTCTTCACACATCCCCATTCTCTGCGGCCTGTTGGAGCGGGGTGGCTGGGAGGAGGAGTTGGCCGTCCGATTGGGGTCTGGATTGTGGGGCCTCCCTGCTGCTGCCGAGTCGGGGCAGTCTGCTTCTCTCCACCCCAGGGAAAAGGGTAACACTACCTGGGTCTGGGTGCAGTTTCCCCCTCCAGGGGCAAGGGTACCTAGGCCTGGGGCTTAGAGTATGCTTGGGGAGTGCGATTGTGTGTACAGTGTCTATTTATGTCTGTCTCCACGTTGGGTGAGTGTTGAGTGGGAATGGATGTTTGTATCTGTGTGTGCCTGTATGTCTGTGTCTATATGTCAGGTTGGGTATCAGACGCCACCTCTCTAGGGACATCTCAGGCCCTCCAAGGTTTGGAGGCCCATCTCCCCCCACCACTTCCCCTGCCAGTGGCAGACGCCCTCAGACATCAGTGCGTTGGTGGTTCTTTGTGTCCAGAGATGGGCGTCCAGGTACACATCGGCTCACTCCTTGGTGGCTGCTTGTCGGGGCCTGGAGCCTGGGGCTCGCTCGGGCCACTTCGGGGGTGGGGTGCCCTCAGCCTCTCGGCCTGGGGCTCGGTCACTCTGGCACAGCTGGCTGCCGGCGGAGCTCACGGGCACGTCACTGCAACCCCCGCTGGCTTCTGCTCTGCGGCTGCTGAGTGACCCCTCATCTGGGGCTCTCCTCAGCTCTTTCTGGGATAGTGGCGCGGCTGCCCCTCTGTTGGTCTTCCTTGGTCTCTTGTGTTCAGAGGGCCTCTGGATGTCTGGAGTCTTGATCTCCTCCATACCTGCTTCATGCCCTGGAGGACGGGGCTGTGGCCCCCCACACCCTCTAGCAGATCATTACATGAAGGAACCTTTTAAATACAAGTGCGCTCATGCTCACAGGTGTACACACGGGTGCTCACACACACAAACTACACCCTTTTTGGCTCCTACCTCAAAGCACACTGTGCGCTGTCGATCTTACGTGCTGCACAATAATGTTTAATATTTAGTATTTACTGTTATATTCCCATAGATCATTGTGATGTTGTTTATTATGTTGCTCTTTTTTTTCTCTTCTGCTTGTTTTCTCTTTTTTCTTTCTCAACAGGTGATCCAGGTGATCGATATATGTATTTTTTGTCTGCTTATTTTGTTGTTTTTTGTTTTTTGCCCTTTAACCCCGTCCCTCTTCCCCGCTGTTTTTCTTTCCCTCTTTCTTTCTCCCCTTTCTTTTCCCCAGTCAAGTCTGTCCCGTATTCAGCAAGTGAAAATAAAATAAAATAAACAATAAAAGGTGAATCAAATAGACCATTACGGGAAGGCTGGGATGGTCCATTTGGTAAAGTAAATCCGTTGGGCATCTTTCTTCGCCTTTAGACAATAATTCTGATGGCAAGAGAGCCAAACAGGACAGGCCAAAAAAAAAAAAAAAAAAGAAATGGTGTCAGGAGTTGGCTTGGAGCAAACTTTTAGTAAATGTTAATGAGCATTTGCTGACATTAGTTTGGGTGAATTCCATCTATTCGTGCATTTTTCTGCCACTTGTTTGGCTCTAGCTTGTGGGGGCAGCAGGGTAAAGACAGAAGCCCAGACCACCCTCTTCCTAACCACCTCCTCCAGCTCATTTGTGTGGACACCAAGGCATGCCTCAATCTTTCTGTCACAATCCCGTAATATAGATGGTCTGGTAAATTGAGAGGTTTGCTTTTACAGACAGCTCTCTGTTCACCACAACAGACCAGTACAGCATCTGCACACCAGTTCATCTATCAACCTCCCATTCTACGCTCCACTTTTGAGCAAACTTCAAAAGTAACCCTAGCATTGCTTAAAAAGTCTACTTAGAGACCGCATCAGTGCTAATAACACAATGCCAACACTGATAATTGCCATGCTCATAGTCTTTGTTTCGTGCATAAGGATTCTAATAATTGCAAATTAGCATTTTGTCATTACTTTATATTTATTCAGTGTCATAAGCTTCATTTGACAATCGATTTGTATGCTTAATTTATTTGATGGACATGCTAAAAGCCCACTAAACCTACTAGAGGCAATCCTGCTGTCTGTAGCAGTCTTTGAGTAAACTTTCATAACAGTCCACATGTTATTAAGTAGGGCTGCACAATTTATCAAATTCAGTCTCAGTCATGATTTTGGCTTCCAGTGAACGTGATAACAATACATAAAATGTGTTTTGCCAGTGCTCCCTAAATCAGTGCCTGATCACAGGCCTGCATGCCCCAGTCACAACTGTTCGTGTTACTCATCAAAACAACAGTTTTGATGAGTAGCATGATATTTAAAGACAGATATACAACAAAATTCAAACATCTTGGCACAGCAGAAGGTGAAGCTCTTGTCCCTTGCAGATCATCAGATTTACCACACGTGATGTTAACCGAGAAGAAATGTAACAAGCGAGTTGAGTCTGTAACATCAACAAAAGTGAGTCTGAACAGTCTCTACAGCCAACCAGCTCACACTGAAATCACCAACACAAGCGAATTCTGTTTGGTCAACGAAATCTGTTCACTGGACTCAGTGAGTAACAAAGGCTCCAGGAAAATGATCGTCTTACTGGGTGAAAGATTATTTCATCACCAAACTATTTTGCTACAATGATACTATCCATGCTGTGTACAAAATCCCACAGAGCGAAAACAAAGTTATCTTACAGCTGTCCAGTACTTTGCTACAAGTTTTATTCATATGCAGGCACAATAACTGCAGTGAAAAGAAAAATCTATAGCGATTATTTAATCTTGTGTTAAACTCTGATGCATTTTTTTAATATTCTTTTGTTTTCCTTCTAAGAGAGATGCTGAATTTAGGTGAATAAGGAAGCTACGTGAATATTTTGAAGCTAAGATTTCTACAGATGTGAGGATGTGAAAGCCGTGTTCTGTTTACATGACAGTGCAACAAACCATTTTTGTCACTTAAATGATTCATGGCAGGTAATCACTGTCTCCCGGTTGATCAAAGTAATCATGGTTACATGCAGTCCTAGTATTACGCTTCATCAGTGTATGAGCTTTCTCACTCTCATGAGAAAACACTTTAGTATTATTACTGTGGACTCCACATATCTGTTGAGTCACTGGTTTGAGCTTTAGCTGGCTGATGCACAGAGATATTTGTCCAAGCTGTTTCAGCCTTGACCAAAACGGTGACTCACCCATTCCCGATTAGTTCTCGCCATTTAAAAAAAGGCAGTCCGTTTTTCTCCTGTTAGTTTAGGGTAGGTGGCCGAAATAAGTTTAAAATGGTTGTGGAGAGGCGCTGTGGGCATAGCTCCATGCTTGTTATGTCAACTGCCAGCAGATGTGGCCGACTGCCATGTTGCCAAATTGTCATCGATGGATTATTTCTTAAGCGTTCTTAAGTGGATCTTAATTAAAAAACAACAACAACAGAAATTAAAAAACACAATATTTAATTGCAACTTGTCAAAGTGTGTCCTGTATGCTTCAGACGGGATGTTACCTCAGTTTTATTTTACATTTGTTTAAAATAGTTAATGTTACTTTAGCTGCTGGTGCAAATAGTTTAAGAAATAATATCATAGTATTTGATATTTGTATGTGTGTCTGCGTGTGATGTCCAGTTATTACTAACTGTAATAACAATTGGAACTATGAATTAGTGTTACAGGAGTCAGTAGTTACAGAGACATATATGTGGGACAAAATGTCCACGAGGTTAATCATTAAATTTAAAGGTGAATATCTGTTTGAAGGTTAGCCTAATGTTATTGCAAGTAACGGTTATGGTTAAGGTTAAAGAGAGTCTCACTGAAATAAATCTAAATCAATGTAATGTGCTCGGAAGATACAGATGCACAACTATGTGTATCTTTGGCACATGGTCAATATTCAGATGCCATTAAACTTAAGGTCAGACAAACCTTGGAGGGCAATGTGCCGGGGGCTGTTATTGATTAAAAAGAAACATGAAATTGATTTAACACTCTGAAGAGATCTCCCTGCCGATTTCCTGTGTCACTTATGCCATGCCTGGAGTTAAGCATTAATAAAGGGTGCTCATGATTCCTCTGGTATAAGGCACTTGACATTGGCAAATAACTTTGTACAGAAGTATGGCCTTGATGTAGAAATATTATCTCTGTATTCTTACCTGAAAAATCAAGAGTTCCCAGTATGATAGCGTACCAGCTAAAGAAAACCTTTGGAACATTAACATACTCATAGATTCAGCATAAATTAATATCACTGGCAAGCATGGATTCAGCACCATGCCTTTGTTGAGTTTCTCATTCTAAAAAGATTGGCATTTATGTGCTGTTATAACAAGAGAGCTTAAGAAATGTTCAGCAATAATTAGATTTAGATTATAAACATTTCACTTTCCTGATCACCTTAAAGATAGTGGGTGATGTTGAGTTCATATTTGTGTGCAGATCACTCCGATTCACCAGCAAACCAATTAATTCACACATGTGCCTGGCTTTGTGCATCTTGACAGTGATGTTAAAGGAGAATCTATTAGCAGCAGTGGAATATAGTATTTAGGGCTTTAAATAATATGTCATCAGGTTACCTCAGATGAGCCTTTTCTGTCTAAAGACAGTGATAAAGTTGATGTAACAAGGAGTTTGGATGGATAGTTCCCACAAAAAAATCCTAAATCCAAATATTACAAATATACTGTTAACTTTTGTGAGTTTAAGCACTTATGCTGTCTGATAAAAGGTATTTGATGTTGGTTAAAGTCAGGCCACTGCCATACATGGTGAATTAATTCAAAGGACTTGTTGTTTTTAATGGATGTAAAGTTTGAGCTATAGGTGTCTTCTGTCAAAAAACTAGAAAAACACTTTCTTTAATGGTTTTGTGTACTGAGACATCATATTCAAAATGGCAAGGGAAAAATATACAAGGTTGATTCAGCAACATTAGTGTTATTTGAGATATGCATTGGGGTAAACTAAGTACAATTTTGTTTGTATAATCTCTTGTTTGACCACAATTGAAGACAATTTCAGTAGTGCCACCCAACGTACCAACAAAGGTACCATCTAATGGTGTAGTCTAGTTCAGCAAATGCAATCACAGTCACTGGTAACTTTGACAGTTTAGCTGCCACAAAGAGTGTAAGCCACAGAAGGTCACTGCTGAAAAAGCTGGCTCTTCACAGAGTGCCGTATCCAAGTCCATTAATGGAAAGTTAACTAGAAGGGAAAAGTGTGATAAGAAAAGATGGACAAGCAGCAAGGGTGACCACAATCCTGAGACGACTGGTCAGCAAAAGTTAACTCAAGAGCTGGTGTGAGTGCATTAAGAGGCACCATGCACAGATATCTTCAGCAACTGGGAAAACTATTTGGTATTTCTTATAGCAAACAACTCCTAAACCAAACTTGTCAGCAGTCTCCTAAATGGACTAAATAATTGTATCTCAGGGATTTAAAGTCCTCTTTTCAGATGAACGTAAATTTTGCATTTCATCTGGAAAGCAAAGACCTGGAGTTTTGAGGAAAAGTGGAGAGGCGCACAACCCAATGTGTTTTAGGTCCATTGTGAAGTTTCTACAGTCTGTGATGATTTGGGGTGCTGCTGGTGACTGGTCCACTGTTCTTTATTAAGTCCAAAATCAAGACCAAATTAGACCACTTCATGTTTCCGTCTGCTCACTTTTCCAGCAGAACTTAGCACCCGCCCACAGCACCAACCACTATCAGTTTGCTAACTATGTTATTTTTGTGCTTGATTGGTCAGACGATTTTCCTGTCCTGATTATGAGGAGGAGGATGATGGAAAGCATCCAACCCCAAAATACAGACAAGTATTCTAAAACAATTGAGATAATGGATTTTATATTTCTATGACCTACAGTATAAATCATTAGATTTTATGAATATAGAAACTGTGTTTGGTTAAATATGAAAAGAAATTGGGAAAAATATTCCTCATTAATTTGTTTAAACAAAAAGCAATTACAACATTGTGACAGGTTTCCTTCAAGATATGTCTTGTACACCAGCAGCACAGAGCAGTGTTAATTTCAGTGACCGATACTTCTCATCAATAACCTTCTTTTTTCTGACAAAAACAAAACTAATGCACAAGGACAAAAACTACGATGAAATGCATTGTCACTTTTGTCAACGGATAAAAACAAGATGATTGTGTAGGAAAGTGGGACAAGTTTAGAAGCAATCTCTTTGTGCATTAAGGTTAGACATGCACATTTGATCTGCCCCCAGGAAACAGTACAGCTCGCTCCTATGTTCCATGTTTCATGAAAATGCCTGGGATGAAGAGAAGAGCAGACATATGGACTCTTTCCACATTTGATGTCAAGGAAAATAAGATGTTTTATATACCGTGTGGAGCAACGCTCGCCGGAGAAACACAATAAACTTTCACACTTTATATTTTAGTCAATTGAATCAACTGAAGTCTACTATGATCCTACCAGGCTGGGCTTCAAGACTGGTATCTGTGTTTTCGTGATTTATAATACATTAAGCTGCTGTTTAGGCACAAGCATGACATAAAACCTTCAATCAAAACAAAGCCACTCATTATCTTTTGTCTCCATCCCTTCCTCATGTCCCAGACCTCTTATCTGCACTAGCGTCCTTCTGTCTTACACATTTATGCATTTATTCCAATGCACTACATCACTAGTTTCTCCACTGGATCTTTTTTCTTGTGCCAAAGATCAAACAGCTAGCTTTACAGGGCCTGACAAGATGTTACGCTAGTGAATGTCCCTCATGCCTATATGATTTATCCTCCCACTCTGCATATCAAGCCACACAAAACACCGACAGCTAAAGCAGCAGCACTTTAATGACATCTTTAGGGTACTGCAGCTGGTGTGATTAGATCATTTAGCGTCATTAGCTGGGAAAGGCGTGTGCATAGGTTGCATGGCACAAAGACGAGTGACGCCACATACAGGATAGTGATGTTCGGGTTTTTTGCAGATTTTTTTAAAGTTTTCAGATTTTTTTAAAGTTTTCATAAGTGAGCTGAAGTATGAAAGGGGTTTATTGAATTTGCTGCTTTTTTCCCTAAAAATGATCACAATACCTATTAGAACAGTTGCTCAAGTGTGTTGTGATGATGGAAAATTCGACCGTCAAAAGAGGCTTTCCATTGAAAGATGATCAAAGCCCTATGAATCAGCCAGAAGGGCACAAAGTGGGAGCAGCAATGGTAATGGGTAGAGCTTTAGTTATATCTCCACATAATGCCAGCTCTATCCACCTCTGCCTGCTGTCCTTTCATTTCACAGTTGTCCAGATATTAGCTGTGTTTTTTTTTTTTGCTTATACTTTTGGCTTAAAATGTCTTTATTGTGAGAGGCTTGTTTTCTTCTTTCAGGTCTGCTGCCACTTTAGATATATTAACCTGAACACAGAATTTTGCAGGTTCCAGTAACTCAGAAAAAAGTTATTTCTGCTACTTACAGCTGAGTGAGCATGCACTTAAGGTAATGCACTTCTTTATTCTTTATCTGAAGACAAGACATAGATGAAGATTTAACTTGAGTAGTCTTGCTGAGTCCTTGGTCAGAGTGTAAAATGTAGAACTTTAAATCAAGCAAAATATCAAATAAAAGCCTTACTTGTTTCTCAGTCCACTGCCAGCCTTTTAGATGATCATTTTTTCGTCATCGCCTTTGTAGAGCATCTTTATAAAAGCCACCAAATGAACCCGTGTTCAAGAGGACGTTGTGCAATGAAAGTGGTTTACATGGGAGAGATGGTGACCACTGTTATTGCACCCTTGAAAGGCTTCCTCACCAAGGCTGTACTGCATGTGCTGCATGTTATTTTGTTTTTCTTTTGCGTCAGCATCTCTATTTGTGAGAGCAGTATAAGGGCAGCTGGTATACTGCCCTTGCTCTCCTCCGTGTCCCTCTTTGTCTCTCAGGAAAAAAATACTCCTTTATTTTTCTATTGGTAGGCTAAAAGTGGGATTCAAACAATCTGAGGTTGAAGAGTATATATTAGAAATGGCTCTCCAGCAGTGTTTCACTGAAATTTCAGTTTTTGTTCATTCCTTTCCTAGATGTAACATTTTTAAAGAATGGCAACACTTTTAAAAAAATTTCTTAATTAAACTATCATTGCAGCTGCAATCATTTGCATGTCTAGATAACAAGCACACCACTGTCAGCTGTCACTAAGATGACTAAAAGTGATCTAGTGAGGATGACGACTTTTTATGCAGCAAAATTAGTCTGGCAAATTTTGCAAATCTACCTAAACTATAATAACAGTAGTAGCAGTAGCAGAATCAAAATTCAAGTAATTCTACTCTAACCTAATGTTTATGTTCTGATAAATGCAAAATCATTACACTGCTAAATTTTGTTTATTTCAAGATTTTTCCAGTTTATTTTGTAATTTCTTGTAATCTGGTCAGTTAATCACTTTCCCACTTTATTAGGTACACTCATTCAACTACATGCAATGTACATAAGGCAGCAATAACTCAAATAATCACTCATTACAACTAATGTATGCAGAAGAGCATCTTTAAAGCACAACATGCTAAATGTTGAAGTAGATGGGGAAAGCAGCAGAAGACCACACCAAGTCCTGCTCTTTATTAATTCCTAATTAAAAGTTGGACAATAAGGTTTGACAAAATTTGGATCCTAGGATGAGTCTTGATTTCTGCTGTAACGATCAGATGGTAGGATCAGAATTGGGGAAAAACAGCATGAAAGCGTGGATTTATCCTGCCGTGAATCAGTGGTTCAGGCTTCTGGTGGTGTGCTGCTGTGAGAGATATTTTCTTGGCACACTTTGAGCCAACTGAGCATTGTTAAACCTCTAAGGGGTAACTTGTTGCTACAATGACCATCCCTTTATGACCATAGTGTAATCATTTCTTGCTTCCAGGATAGCGCACCAATGGGGGATTCACATCATGGATGTGCCGCATGGATGCATGATGCTTTATGGCAATGTGGTCCAAAATCTCTGGGGAATATTTCCAGCACCCTGTTGAATCTCTACAGCAAAGAATTAAGGCAGTTGAGAAGGCAAAAGCGAGTCTACTCGATAAAGCATCCACTGAGTGTACATAGACGGTGCAGACACCTACAAATTAAGAACCTTATAAGATCAGTGTGTCAGACAAGTCAATGACTGTCTGTGAGAGAACCGAAGTCAGTGTTTTTTTGTTTTCTCTTGTGAATTCTCCTTCCTTGGGTATGACCTTTTTTCTTTTTTCCCCCTGCTCTCACTCCCAGGGTCCTGCCTTTGGTGGTTCATTATTTTAAGAAGACTTTTGAAGGGCACCAAAATTGTGTTTCTTTCGGTCCATAATACATGTGTGTCCACAGCCCAGTCCAGATAATTTGCTGGTCTGCACTGGTGGTTATGTGGGTGGTACATTTCAAGTAATATCTCAATAAATGCTAGGTTTTGCAAGATGGTGCATTACAAAGAGATCATGAATGCTGTTCACCTCACCTGTTAGTTCGTAATATTGTGGCTGATTGCTGTGAAAGGTCAGATAACTGCTGCAATCAACAGAGATCAGAAATTTGGCAGCTATAATTAAAGACTATTACTACTACTATCAAGCAGAGAAATGGCCTCCTCTTCTATGTAATATTGTGATTTTTGCTCTATAATTAAAATATTTTGCATCTGCAATAAAGCAAAAGTGTTGATATTAGAAGGAAGACTAACATTTAAGCTTTAAGAATTCCCATAATGAATGCCAATGAGTCATGACATATTGGGTCATCGAACGGAGTGCAAGGATTTCTTCTTCTGAAAAGTAATCAAACCCAAGCCTTTGCCCCCTATCAGAGTCTTTTTGATAGCAGATTGCTGACCTTCTGAGAATCAGAGAAAACCATTACGATACATCAGTGCTAGCAAAAACTCCAGTCCATGGTCCCTCCTTATTTGGGTGACTCTATAGAAAGGCTGAAAGATAGAGCAACAGGGAAAAAAGTGGAGCCAGACAGAGAGAGATAATGCCAGATATAAAGTGACACTCATAAAGTGTGAGCTCTGAGGCAGACAGGATCAGAAAGTGACATAGTGTGGGCTTTGGTGAGTCACCCTCAGGATCTTCATTCGTGAGGCCTGGTTAGGGTGCTCCATCGCTTCCCTCACCTTGAATTCCTGCATGTGCACAGTCCATACAGTTTTCATTATAACCTACAGAATTGAGTGTATATATGATATATCAATGTTAAATGCAAAAAAAAGGAAAAGCTGTTACATGAATATCTCAGCTCACTGCATGTCTGAGTGGACTATGTGGGAGACCACAGATGGGCAGGTTAATCTGAAACTGAGTGGCAGTTCATTTTGTTCTCAACATGGGACTAAACAAAAATAGCCTCAGTTTTAATCTTTTGATTTTGTTTTAATAACAAAGATGAATGGCTTACTTCACTCATAAAATGCTGTGACATGGATTTCACTTAATTGAATGTAAATGTAGTTCAAAGTGCCATATTTGTGCATAAAATAGTAAAGTAATATTTTATTTTAGCGTTTAGAATGCAAAACCTGACAAAAAAAGGAAAGATAAAAACCAGCCTAATGAGACTTAAAGGAATCACCGTGGTGATTCTACTGTAGAAACATGTACAGGCAAAAATGGAGGCTACAATGCTGCAAGCCCGACTGCTCATCACCGCCTTTGATACCTGTTGAAGTTTAGGCTCTGGCTACTGGGCTGAGGTCAGCATACACTAACCTTTAACATCACTCTGGGTGCTCGGCTCGCTTTGCATGCTGTGTGCAGATGCTTGCAAAGACCCGGTGTTGTGTTAGCAACATAACGTAGTTTCTGTTCTGGTTGCAGTTTGCTGTTCACAATCGCTCTTTTGTGCTTTTGAGCAATAAAAATAAAACTAATGTCAACATCTTCACTCCAAGAAAGCTATGACTGCTCCACCATTTTTCTGCATAAAAACTTAACTCAGCTGATTGAAGCAGGTGTGAGGGAAGAAAAAGGTGTGTGGGGTTTTTTCAGCCTTTCTATCCACCTGTTGTGCTGATAACTAAAGAACTTTTGTAACTAAAGTAATAACATAATTGTAACTGTAATGCAATCGCTGAATTTAGTACAGTAACACATTACATTAAGATGTAACAGAAAAATGTAATGTGATTACAGTGATTACAGATTACTTTAGAATGCATTACACCCAACACTGGTGTAAATGAGTGTCAGGGGTCATTTGCGATGAAGAATAGTAGCAAGAGTGAAAGGAAATGTTTGCATGATGATAGTGAGCTCTATTGTGATGTATTTGAGTTCAGTGGTTTTGACAAAGGAGGCAGAGGTTAAAATATAATATAAAAATTTTAATTGAAAGTCACCAGAATAGGAGACAATTAGTCATAATATCAGAGCTCAGGTTGAACAGCTTGGAAACAAATTGAGAAGGGCAAGGCTGAAATCCTATGGACATGCTCAGAGGAGGGATAGTTGATATACTGGACAAAAGATGTATAAAGAGCTGCACGGCAGGATGAAAAGGAAGGCCTCAGAGGAGGTTCATGGATGTAGTGAAGGAGGACATGCAGAGGACTGATGTGACAGAGGAGGATACCAGCGGTAGGATGAGTTGGAGGCAGATGATGTGCTGTGGCAATCCCTAAAGGAAATTGCCAAAAGAAGAAGAAGAAGAAGCCAGAGAAAAAAAAATTCAGTAATCAAACAAACCTCTCCACAAATGAAAATCCCCAAGCTTCATGTGATACCAAAAATTCTTATTTGAAGAGACAACTCATTAGAAGTTCTTATCTAATGAGAGTGTTGTATTCCTTGATTTTCCACCTTTCCACCTTAACTCACCAAAATGGTGATGGTGCCAATGTTTAGCTCAGGGCTTTAAAACTGACCAGTGCACCCACTGGTCAGTGGGTTACAGTTGCTATTTCCATGTTTTAAATACTGTCTACAGATAAAACTGGCTTGCCTTAGCTTAGCTTGCCTGCTAACTGGAACAAACTGGTTTAAGTCTGTGTTTAGCCAGACCTCTGCAGATGTTAGTGACATCAGTGGTCTAGTATCAGTGGACACCACTACTAAGCTACCATAGTTACAGAAATCTGAAATAAATCAAGGTGCACACAACCAGGCTGCCTTCATGAGTTCAACAACAGCACAGATGACTGATGGCTTTATGAATACTGTTTGACAAATAAGAATTACAACACAGAGTCATTTATATATATCTGCCATGGTAACAGAATACAGTAAGAACAGTAAGTGTGTGTGTGTGTGTGTGTGTGTGTGTGTGTGTGTGTGTGTGTGTGTGTGTGTGTGTGTGTGTGTGTGTGTGTTTTACTACTTTTACGCATTCAGTTAACATTAATCTGATTCCTGGACTATACATGAGATCACAGCCTAATAAATTCACTGGGCAACAGGCAGGGAGCAAAAGTACACTCTAAGGTTACATTTTCTCTCATTTATCATTACATATGCTTTCTATTAAAACAGTTTTTTGCCTTCTCTTTGGGTTCTAAGGTTATTCCCAATGTAATGGCATGGTGTCTGACCTTACAGGCTGTTATGGCCTCCCTGTACACCTTACTGTTGTCATCCCACTTATGATGCTGTCTGCAAATGTCTTGCATAGGATATTTACCTTGACTTGAACTGAACTGGTCAACTATAAATAAATGACTTTTCAAACTCACTGTTTTCACCTACTCAACTATAAACAGATGATCAATAAATTATAACAACGTTATTCCATCAGTATTTTTAAGTTGATCCAGCATTTACATAGCATGGAGATTTCATTCTCAACCACAATGATGATTCAGATGAAGAGTCAACATTTTTTCAATGTAGACTTTCTATCTGGGATTAGTGATAAGTATTAGAAAATACTATAATGTCACTCACCAAAACTGGAGCAGAGTTTCTTGCTTGAGCTGTACCTTAAGAGGCCATTTTACTTGTCAGTTAAGTACAAGTACAAAGACCGTAGAGGGGTCTAGGTAAGTGACTGAAATTAGCAAAGGTGAGACGTAACAGACAGTCAAACTATTTTGACAGTTCCATGAAATATTTCACCCTGAAATCGTTTACAGTAAGTGGGTAAAATATTAAACAGTTTTATGAAAGTGAAAATTGATCACAAGAAGTACAATGAAATTTCACTCCTAATGTGAAATGAGTGAGATTATTGAAGGGAACCTGCCAGGATCTGCAGGCATCACATCGTGTGGAGTCGAGAGTGAGGAACCAAATGCAGGCAAAGTAGGCAAAAACGAATTTTAACAAAAGGCGAGACGTTGTCAAAACAGAACAGATAAGAAAACCAAAACAAATAGGAACTAATCATGACAACCAAAACCTGGACCACTAGGAACATGGAAAAACAAAGGTAGGCAAACAGACACTTAAACAAAGCGCAGAAGAAAACAGAAAATATATACACTGAGGATGATCAGGGAAGTGGAAACACATGGGAACACAGCAGGAACAAATTACACATAACAAGACAGGGAAAGCGAAACTGAACACAATGCACATGAGATCAGGGACTGTCAAAATAAAACAGGAAGTGGGACACACACCAAGACTCAAACAAAGACACATGAGTTTGACACTAAAACAGGGATAAACAAACATGGGAAACAGATACCGGAGGCATGACTAAGACACAGAGAGGGAGAGCGAGAGACACTGAGGGAGAGGGAGCAAGACAGCGAGGGGGAGAGACAAGACAGGCTTGGGAGAATAAGAGGACACTGAAGGCAGGACACAGAAATGAAGCTATAGGGGTGTCCAAATTCATAGACTGCATCCTCCTGAGGACCCGTCCTTCGCGGTCCACATGGGCCAGGTCCTCAGAAGGTTGGGTAGGCCGGAAGTAAACGGCTGTGAAATTGGAAGGTCCAGCCTTCAAATTTGCATCACCGCTGTCTTGGTGGAGTTTAATAAACTCAGCCGTCTGCTCCTTGCTATCTAAAATATAACAGGACACTGGAGTAAATTCTCGAAGATCTCACACTTCTGTTTAATCAGTTTTCTGTTTGATGTTTATTCAGCTGTGTGAAAACCAAGGAGGAACCCACCCGAGGGATTAATAAAGTTTGATTTTGTCTAATCTAATCTAATAACTTTAATCTCAGCCAAACCGATTTACTCACGAACAAAGAAAACACAGAAAAAAGCCAAACAATAACATTTTTAGGTTATCTAAGTGACTTATATATTACGTTTAACCTGAGTAGTGAAAGACCGCGGTGATCTGAAAATGATGTGCCGGGAGTTTGCCGTTCTCGCTGGTTCTAGTGACCCTCGAGCTCCCAGCTAGCCATCGAGCTGGTGGTTAACAGACGTCTCCGAAAACGTCGGAGCGCTTTTGCAAATATGTGATGTCTGAATAAACTGAGCAGATATTTGAAGTTTACACAGCTACCTGAAAATATCTTAAAAGTTTATTAAAAAGTTTATTTTGTGACCCAGAAAGAGTAATAAGAATAATATTAAAACTTAATAGCGGCCGCCATTGTTGGAAACTGGAACTGGCTGGGCTGCACTATGAATTCTGGGATATGGTGGGCCACAAAGGATACACCTGACCCATCCTTCAAATTTGGGTAAAGGAGGACGCATTTTTCGGCTGCATTCAGAGGAATCTACGAATTTGGACACCCCCTATGACAGATGGGACATGACACCAAGACTGACATAAAAAAGACACTGAGGATAAAACACAGGGAAAAGGAAACACTAAAGGGAACTAAACCGGAACCAGAAGAGATCATCACAATAATCTGAAAACTCACAAGTGCAAGAAAACTAAACTGGGAAACATAAGTCATTCTAAGAACACAACAGTACTAATTAACCAAGATTCAAAAGTCCACAAACACAAAACACTGGCTCAAAGACCCAGAACCATGACAGGAACCACTTAGATATACAGTGGAGGAAAAATGTGTAAATTTTGTAAATCTGTTTGTAAGTTTGCTCACTTACAAAGAAATTGCCTTTTTTTTTCAAGGTTGTTTCATTTTAATGGAAGTAAATCGATTTGCATGTCACTGAGTGAAATAAGCACTTCACTTATATAAACAGGACTTTCTTGTAGTTGCTCAACACGTTTGCACACATCTCTGGAGGAGTTTTGTCCCACTTCTCTTTACAGAAACTCTCTAAATCATTTAGGTTTCTTGGCTGCAGCTTGGCAACTCAAAGCTTCAGCTCCCTCCACAGATTTCCTATAGGACTGAGAATTGGAGACTGGATTGGACACCCCGTGGTCTTAATATGCTTCTTCTTTAATCACTCCTTTGTTACCCTGATGGTATGTTTTGGGTCATTTTCATGCTGGAGGATCAAATCAAAACCAGCTTGTGGTGTTCTGGCTGAAAGAAGGAGGTTGGTGATGGTGTTCTTTGGGTTGTGCTCAGCAGTCAAGTTAATGCCAAAGAGCTTGATTTTGGTTTAATGTCACCACAGCACTTTCTCCCAAGCAGTCTCTGAATCATTTGTTTGTTAGCAAAACTAAGAGGGCCCTGAATGTACCTTCTTTAGTAGGGAGACCTAAAAGGTGCCACCAGATGTCAATCCATTATAATAGAATGTTACCAATTTTGAAAATTCAAGGTGATAGCCCCCATAAGCAGGAAATTCTGGCTTCGCTTTTGCACAGTGAGAGGAAATGAAACCAATCTTTTGAACAGTCATTGGTATTTAAAATAGAAATGTTAGGAACCATAAACAATCCTTACTGTTTATTGATATTAAAAATAGATAATATACCCAGTAAAGTAATATTGTCCACATTCCTTATCCACCCACCTAATCCTTCAGACATCCCAATGCCTGCTTAACTGACATTTTTCACAGTGGTTTTTAGCATTCAGCTGTTGGCTATCAATTGTCAGTTTGTCATCTTACCTAGACATGACAATAAAGGGGTCATCTCTCAGAGAACCTTGTACTGACCTGTGGACTCCCTTCAGTTTTCAAGGAATGGCAATGACCTCAGCTTTCAATAATCATCGACCTTCCCTGAAGACTCAGTATGAATACAGATGAACTTCCCCTGGTAATCAAATGAGCCTTGTACTAGTACTGAGTGAGAGGACTTTCTGCTGAAAGAGTCCTGTCCCCTTGAATGGAGGGGGGGCTTTGAATCTTAATGTGGCAACCACTAATGTCTATAATAATGCCATCAATGGCACATACTCTGTTGAAGACTGCTGCATTAGTCCAGTTATCACAGTCTTTTAGGCATCTGATAAATGAGAAAGTATTCAGACAGGTTTGATCCAGGTCTTGGCTCATACATTTCCATCATGCTACCATTATTGTTCCAAGTCAGCACTTTCCACTTCAAAACAATGAAATTAATGAAAAGACCTGCTCTAAAATTTACTGTTTGTCTCTTGTCTGTCATAAGTGCCTGTTAATTTTTTTAAACTTTAATAATTGTGTGTTTTGAATTGTGTCATACCTCATCAGATTAGTTCCTTTGTTCTTTGTTGTCTAGCATGTATCAAAAACAGCTTTGAAACCTATGCATTAAAATATGACTCCTCTTCTTCCTGGGATCTATGTTGTTTCTACACAAAAGTCAAAATAATAGCTTCTTTACAAACAAAGCATACTCTCTTGAGCATTAGAATTAAGCTATAATTTATGGGTTGAGTATAATGTATTATAATTCCCAGCAATGAAGTCTATCTGATTTCTCAGGCATTTTATGTGATTTAGTTCTCAGTTCAGATAAAATAATTAGAGTGGGTAATGGTGAAAATGACAGCCTTAACACTGCATTTAGTCTGTTACTAGACTCAATTTGCTTCTCTCAAAATGTAAAAGAGCCCACCCACCACTTTAATCACACTCTGGATCTTATTCTAACATATGGCAGAGAAACTGAACATTTAACAGTATTTCCTGAAAACCCTCTTTTGTCTGATTATTTCTTAATCACATTTAATTCACAACGGATTAAACAGCAGTGAGAAATAATTTTCATTATAGCCGATGTCTCCTCCACTGTTATCTAGAGCAGCTACCCAAACTCTACTCCCATGGACAAGAGGGAAAATCAGAAGTGTGTGACTCTCTGGTGTAATTCACAAATGCATGTCTTAAAGCAGATAATCCATAAGTCGGAGAGGAAAAGCATCTCACTAATCTAGAAAATCACCATTTAGCCTGGAAAAAGATTTTTTTTGCTCTCTAAAAAGGCTTCTATAAAGTCGCCTTCAAGGTGGCGGTAATTAAACCATTACTTAAAAAGCCATCAATTGATTCAACCACCTTAGTTAATTATAGACCAATCTACAACCTTCCTTTTATCTCACAAATTATTGAAAGATCAGTTGTGAAACAGTTAACTGACCATCTGCAGAGGAATGGATTATTTGAATAGTTTCAGTCAGGTTTCAGATCTCATCTCAGAACAGAAACAGCTTTAGTCAAGGTTACAAATGATCTTTCTAATGCCTGTGACAGTGGACTCATCTCTGTGCTGGAAATGAGATATTCTTCAGTGGCTAAGTCAGTCCCAATAGAGCATTCTTTTAATCATTTTTATCTGCCTTCAGATAAAACTGAAACCCACATTCAAGCAGGATCTGAAGTCACGTCCAGTAAAGGCCTGGCAGACCATCTCAAGGGAGGAAACACAGGATTTGGCAACAATTATTGCAATGCTTTGGTTAAAACTTTGAATTAAAGCTCAAAATCAGAACTTTAGTCAAATATTTATTTTCTGATGCATTTTAAATGAATTTTTTAAAAAGGTGGGGGGAGGGGGCATTTCAACTACTACTAGTTTTCTTTTATCTAAACAATATCACAGAATGTTCCACTACAGGCTGCGGATGTTTCACTCTGTTTGACATCAAACATTGTGATAATGTCAGCATTTTTAATGGCTGGTAAACAAGCTTTACTGCAGTGATTTCTATGTCCTTTTCTGAAGTTTTTAAAGGCCTCTCTGCAGTCCTGTGAAAAACTAAGTTTATCCTTACTGTTTCCATCAGGACTAAGAAGGTAAGTAGCAGCCAAGTGTTACTACTCCAATACAAGTGATAAACTAATCATTAGTAAATGTGTCCAATTCTATAAAAGAAAGTTTTGGCAGTTTGCTATTCTGAAGCATTCAGGTGCATCAACACAATGCCACAATCTTACCAGGAGTTAGTGACACAGCAAATTCACCCCAAGGTCAGACTGTTTAATGCTCAGAGAAATGACAGAAAATGCAAGAACTACATGTACATGGTGGTGGAGGGGTGATGATTTCGGCTTGTTATATAGTCAAAGGACCTCGGGGCCTTGCCGTCATTGAATTGACCACGAACTGTATATATCAAAGTATTCTAGAGTCAAATGTTTGGTCATTTATCTGACAGCTAAAGTTTGGCTGAAATCAGGTCAGAACAAGGCACAGCAGGAAATCCACAGCAGGAAATCTACAGCAGGCAGGCAGGCAGGCGGGCAGGCAGGCGGGCGGGCCACAGCAAGATGAGGGTAGATCACGACACAAACACAGAGACACAGGGCTTCAATACACAGAGGGAGCAATCAGGGAATGGGAAACAGGAGGGAAACACAGCTGGGGCAAATCATGCCTAACGAGACAAAGGAAGCAAAACCAGACACATTAACATGAAACACGGACTTTCAAAGTAAAACAGGAAGCGGACTGAACTTACAGACAGACTCACAAACAGGCACTGGAACAGAGGGAACAGAGACGTGGGACCAGGGCAGACACAGACACTGACTGGACACTGAATAGAGGGAGTAAGGAAACCAAAACTTGAGAACCACATAATCACACACCAAGAAGAACTGAGGGAAAAATAGAAATGCAAAACAGAAACCAAAACGGTCACAAAAATAAACTAAAGATAAGAACACTCATAAAAAGGTACATTGCAAACTTTCTTTTTCAATGGCTGTAGGAATACCTCCTTGTAAGGAATTCTACAGCACATGGTATTCCAATTATATTTGTCCAAACAGTTTTGCTGATCAATGCGGTCCTGAAATATTCTAAAGAAAGGGACTTGTCATGTGAGACTGTTGCAGGCAGGAGGTGGTCCCAAATGCAGGACTCAAGTGAACTTAAGGCAGCAGCTTTATTGCTGGGAAAAATGTCCAAAACATAAGGACAAAAAAAAAAAAACTAAAATCCTGAACTTGAAAACTAGGAAAAGAACACTGAGAAACTAGAAACATGGAACTAACACTGAAATCAGGAACACAGGGGAGACTTACACACATGAGGAGGTACATCACGACAAAGGGCAACGGAAAAACACAGAGCTTAAATATACAAAGGAGTAACAAGGGAATGGGAAACAAGAGAGAAACACAGCTGGGACTAATTAGACAGAATGAGACAAGGGAAAGCAAAACTTACAGCAAAAATCACAAAGACACAGACTAGACACTGAGACATAAGACGCGACTGACAGGGGAGATAGAGGGAACATGGAGACGAGAACACGGGAGGGCAAAGTAACAGAAACTTGAATTCTAGAAACTAAGAATATAAGATAAGCAGAAAACAATGAGAATCAAAAACCATGAATAACAATAATCAAGGAATACAAATTAACCAATAAATACAAAACATTTGGTCACAGACCCAGAACGCATGTTCTACATGTAGGCTTTTTGGGGATGGTAATATATTCAAGTGGAACCTCTTTGTGATCGCCAGCATTGAAATTCTAAACTGAAACTTCAGATTTCTTTTGCAATTTAATTACACAAATCTTACATTTAACAAGTTGTTTCTCAGTACTTTTGAATGCATATGTTACACTTTTAAGTGCAATAGTTCAGTGACTAACAGGCCATTTGTGCCACAAAATGAAAAACTTATAAAAACCTATTAGGCCTTAGTGACACATTTAAAGTCTTTACTGAAACATTCAGAAGTAATATCTTTTCGTGATTGCTTTGCACGGTTGCTGGGCAGACCCCATTTGAGAGGTCATCGAGTAGAAAATCAGGAGGTGCTCATAGAGGATAAAACAAATCTTGGGAGAATATTTAGAAGTTGCACTAGAGACAGTCTGTAGTGCCTCTTAGAGAATACTGATTAGTGCAAGAACAACTCCATTAATCTATACTCTGCTCTTAACGGGTCAGCAGTAATTCTCAAAAGGAAACTATTTTGACAGAAGGAAATAAGCAGAGGAGAAGCAGCCAGTGCTGGAAAACAAAAAGATGCTTACAGCCATCCAGTAGAATTTAAAAGAGATTTCACTTTAGGCACCAGGCTTTCTCATTTCCTGCTGCAAAGTACATCCTTTGTTTTTAACCAAAGTTAGAGTCAGTCCAACTCACTGCAGAAATAGTACAGTTGTATTAGTTATAAATTTACCGACTTTTACCATATTATAAAATGAAACAAATGCACAAAGAAACTCTCTAAAATCCTGCTCCTCTATTTAACTTATATAACACAAAGCTGTTGTTGCTGCTGAGGGATGATTTGAAAATTCCCTCGTGGGGCTAGCATCAGAACACTGTAACAAAAAAAGCTTGTTTTTTCTAAAATGGAAGCTGACTATCAGATTCCTCTTGTTTTGATGAGGGAGCTTTGCGCTCCCAAACATCATTAGTGACCAATGCTGAGAGAGAAAACACCTACCTGTAGCTCTTTTTGTCTGTGTGAGTCTCGATAAATTAGAATGTTTTTGACTTGGACCCCGGAGTGCTGGTGCATCAAAAGCATCTTATTTTCTGTGAAACCTCAGACCAGCCATTGTTCTTCCTTCACACAAACACCAGCTCGACCCAACATTTCATTTGCAAATACGACATTGGCTCGCATACACAGGACGGATGATGTTATTTGATGTCTCTATGGTATAGGAGCCTGTCTATATATGGCTTGGGTTCTTTCTCTGTGGCTGACACTATCCATATGAATAAGTGAACATTTGCTTCAAAGTTTTACAGTAACACGTCAGCACTGTGCTGACAGGCACCACCGGATGACTGATGTGAAAGTAGGCGAAGGCTCTTTGAAATTACCTCTCATATGTTGTTGACTTCAGCTTATTCATTGTGACTTGTATTGTACTGTGCCCATTTTTCATAATGGTTTTCAGTGTCAATGCTGTAGTTTGACTGTCATTCATCAGTCCAAGAAAGAAAGAAAGAAAGAAATGAATTAATTAATTGACAAATCAGTTAATGAGTCAGTCATAAGCTACACTTCGTGTTATTTAGAAAGAATTATATTGAGGGGTGGGGAAGCGTTGCTGCTCCAACACTCCACCCTCCACCACCAACACCATTGGATGAGAGTGTGGATAGAGCCAGTGGTAGAGTGGAACTCACATTTACTCAAGCACATTGATGAAGACAGTTTTCATTTACTTTAGTTATCTCTATGTTATGCCCCTTTCTACCTATACTCTGGTGTTCTTTGGTGTTTTTTTTGGATATGTCTTATTTTGCACATTTTAAAATATAATGTTTCTAAAATCTTCTTTTTCTTCTAGCTGTTCCCTTTAAGGATCACTACAGCGGACTGTCTGCCCCCATCTCACCCTATCCATAGCATTCTTTTCAGTCACACCAACTCTCTGCATTTCCTCCTTCACTACATCCATGAGTCTTCTCTGAGGTCTTTCTCTTTTCCTAGTGTTTGGCCATCTCATCCTTGCCTTTCTATATCTCCAAACCAATCAACCTGAGCTTTCACTCTGATGTACTCAAAGCTAATACTGTCCAAATCCCAACAAAAATCTTACCATCTTCAGGGCTGCCACTCTGCCACTCCACCTCCTGTCTTTTTTCAGTGCCTCTTTATGCTTTATGCTATATTATAGTTACCTGGCAGTATATAGTGCCCACAGTGTTTTCTACTCCAAATTTCTTTGCCGTGTTGCTTCTGATCAAGTAGCCTGATTTCCTGTGTCCTGCTGCCTTGTTCTTGGTCTTTTCTGTTTCACTCCATTTGATGAAATGGTGGAAACAAGCCCTATAACAGCACAGCAACAGGAAAAACTCACAGCCACAGAAGCCTTAAGACACATTGGCTGCAAACCATACTGCATTTGGCCAAAGACAAGACCAATGAGCCATATACAGCAAGTGTTGTCTGTACAGTGCTGCCCTCAAGTGATGGCAATGATGTATAAGAATTAAGAAACATAGCTGTTCAAGTACAGAGCCATAGCATGTCTGCTCAGAGCTATGTAAGCTTCTATTACAACAATAAACAAGTAAAACTCATGAATATTTAAGAACAAATAGAGATCTTTGATGGTTTAAGCTAAATGCAAACATATGTTATGTCATATTTTGTCATCTGACTTAATGGAGCCTGTAATTTTTTTTTACATAATCACATCCCATATCAACCTGGGTGAATAGTGAGGTTTATTTGTGTGACAGCACAGACCTGTTTCAAAAAGTTTGAGTCAATAAAAAGCTAATCAGAACTGGCTCTGAGTATGTTCACCCTGAGTTAACTGTGTGTGTTTGGATAGTTCCAGTGAACAGAACAATATGAGCAGAAGACAAAAGAGATATTTTAATCACTTCCATCAACACAGTCTTGACATTTCAGAATAGATAAAGCTGAGACCAAATTCAGGTTACAAAGATCAAAGAAAAGGACCGGATTCTTGTAGTATTGCCTCTTTACAACACCACAGTCATTTTAATTAGATGATTGGCTGACAAACAATTTCAAAGGGCAGCTCAAGGTTGGGGAGTAACAAAAAAATGAGCAAAGAAGAGAACTACAGTGGATGATCACAGAATTGTTTCCTTGTTTAAGGAAAACAACTCCACAACATCTATTCAAGTCAAGAATTCCCTTAAAAGAGGCCCTGAGATCATTGTTAGGGTCTACAATCAAGAGACACCTTCGTGAATGGAAATACGGAGAGTTTACAACAAGGTGCAAACAACTCAAGAACAGGAAAGCTAGAAGTTGTCATGAACGCCGACAGCAGATCGTGTGTTTTTTTAAGAGGACCCAAACGCAGACCACAGGAGGCAAAATCTGAGCTTTTATGAAAGGTGTGCCGTTTATTATGGCTGGTAAAAAACATTAACAGAAACAGGTAAACCAAAATAAACACATTGGACCACAGCTTCAGTGAATTAGATGTGAGGAGATGTGGGAAGCAATACTTAAAACAATGAACACAGAACTTTCTAGACTTCAGGTAGTCATTTACTGCAGAAAATGTTCATCCAAGAATAAAAAACAATTCTCATTTGCCCGATTACTTCTGAGCTTTTATATAAAAAATTGACTGTGATTCCTAAACAGACAATGCAAACTTTTATTACACCTTTTGAATTAAATCTAATTGTCTGCAAATCAACCAAATCTTGCTTGTTTGATTGAAAATCAATTGTGATGGTGTACAGATGCAAAACTAATAAAATAATGTACCTCACTTAAACTTAAACTACTTTTATTTACAGTTTGAGAATCTTAATCATTTCAGCACAATCACCATCACTCTGAAATCTTCACGTCATCTCACTAATGTGATCAATTTCAATACAACAACTGATTACAGTACAGGAAAACAGGAAAAATCCCTGATGATTTCAGTGACTGAAAGAACAAGAAACAGGAAATGATAGGGATGTGGGTTCCATCCACTCAAATGCAAAAATGTTGTCCTGAACTTTTCCATGAAATGAAATGTTGATGAAGCTGTTTTATTATACATCAGGGTATCCCGTAGGTGCAGATTTTTAGGTGGATGGATATTTCCTCCCAGATAACAGAACAGCTCTATTGTCTTCACCAGTGAGTCTCATTTACTCCTAAAATATGAATATAATTCATCCATGAGTTCACAGAATCACTAGATACTTTGTGATGAATATAATTATCCATGCTGCTCACACACACCAGGTTGTAACGTCAGTCAGCAGCTGCAAGTGTTCTTGATGCTCATCCAACCTGCCTCCCCTTCTCACTCAAGCAGGTTTGCTAGTTTCTAGCTAATCTCAGAATAACCTTTTTAATAGGCCCTTTTACAGTTTATAAACAATGATGACATATGTGGTAAAATGGTCTATTAGCTTATGAGTAGGCAACACATGCACATTTGCTTCACCTCAATAAAAACAGAAAAGCTCTCTGATAACAGACAGGATCAAGAACTCATTGCACTCTGACTGTCAGTCTGAACCCAAGCAAACACCGAAGATGACAAATAAGTTAGCCTACGAAATCAATAAGATAGAAAAGTTAATTAAAAAAATGTAAATAAAAATGTATTTAAAAGTTATGCAGGATGTCCAACAACCTTATTGCTTCCAAACATTGTGCTTGAGTGAAACTTGCGCCCATAGAGCCACCATACTACAGGTGGTGAGAGCAATTACAAAGATGTGTTCTCATATCTTACCTGCATGGAATAGTTTTTCTTTTCTTTTTTTTTTTTTACTGAAGTCTGTAATGGAGCATGAAAATCTTTAAGCAGGATTTCTCTGACTCACAGTCACCTTTGGCAAACCCATTATTGCTGGACAGTGTAAAACTTATTACTAGCAGCCACAACAGCAGATTTAAAACTGTGCACTGCAAAATTCTGGGAGATTTGCCTTCTGCTGATGAGCTTAATCAGCATTATGTGAACTGCTGTTTTTTTTATAACTTGATTGTAACACATGTTCATATGTGTAAATGCCAAGTACTGTAGTCCAACTTTAACAGAGGTGTGTTGTTTAGTGTCCTAAAGTCATAACCTTACCATTACCTTAAATGGTTTTTAAAAAATGTAAGTGGTAGGATTTCTGGCTTTATTTTTACAGCCTTGAGACCATCAGTTTTTATGTGTTTGCACTGCCATAAATCAAATGACTCTATTCACTACTGGATATTCAATATGTTCTCCCATATTAGCTTGTCTTCACTGAATCACTATTAAACTCAGAATTAAATTTAAAATCCAAAAATTACAAAGTTATGAATGATCAGGCCTCATAGTATATTATCCTGTTGGAGCATTTCACTCTCAAAGTAAAGGCTTCCTTGTGATTCCTTAAGTTTCTAAAAGCAGAATGCCAGCCAGATTCTTCTGTTATTAAGCCCCTCTTCTGTTGAAACAGCTCTAATTCTGGGTTTAGGAGAGAGACACTCTCTCCACTTTTAAGACTATGCTTAAACCTTCATTTTGTTTGGATGCAGCATAGAGTTGGAACTGAATCAGATAAACCTGTAACATCCCTTAATTAACATCCCTTCGTGCATCCACTACAGCATTTCATTAGCCTTTGTGTACTGTAGACCTTTCCTGTAGACTGTGTTTCGTCCTTTTTGTTGTGCTACACTCTCCGCTTTTCTTATCTAAATCTGATTTAATAAATACTCGGCCTTGGTACTGAGGCAGATACCAGAAATAGGTACGTCTTGGACGCGTTCTCTGACGCGTAAAACTTCCTTGTGTTTTAATTCGCTGTCTTCTGTCTTCTACGCCACGACGTCATCATGAAGGGGCGGGAGCAGGGCGTCGAGTGGGTAACCAAACAGCAGCAGGGGAGAAAGCCACCGGCGGATGCGCATCGTTCAGGTGAGATTCAGTGGGATATAATGATAATTATAATGAGGTGAAGGCATTGACGCGCTCTTTGACTTCTCCTGTTTTGCAGGTAAACGAAAGGACGGTTATATAAATATGAGAAAACTTAGACGCTCACGCTGATATGGTAGCTACGTAGCTAGTATTAGCTAGCAATGGGCTGACGGTAATGTGTCGCTCGCTGTCACGTTAAGCCCGCTTTCCATGTTTCACTACCCTATTAATTTTAATTAGGACAGACAGTAAAGCGGTCTTCAATAGGTTTAATAATGTTTCATTATTAGCCCGGTATTATTGCTCTTACGTGGCTAAAGGTAAAACTGCTACATACATGGCAGCGAAATCGTAACTCCTTCGCCCATGAAAACAGGATAATCAGGGAACCATCGAACCACATGTTTTTAAGGTGACTGCTCGATATGTACTTTGACAGCTATACTACTGTCTTTCACTCGGGTCATATACATTATCCAGCTGTAACTTACACGAGGATTGGGTCTTGAATGGAGAAGTGTTGCATTAGGTCACGATAACAGTTTACTACCTTTCAGTGACCTCTCACTGACCAGACATTTGGTGTGTTTGGTGGAGCTCTAGGTGGTGTAAAACTGAGTGCAGAGACAAAGCTCTGACATGCAGCTGACCAGTTTTCACTTCTGAGGAGAAGACTGAAAAATCCTGTGGTGTCTGTAGAAGAACATCCACCATGTAGAGGATTCTCGAGTGCCTCCTGAATGTTTGATAAAACTCTTATGCCTCTTTTCCTCTAGTAATGTTACAGACATGCTTAAAAGAACTGTGTTGATAGTTTTTGTGATAATGTGACAATTTATTTGTCCACACACCTAGTCACAGCAAACAAGAAAGTTCGGTTTCAACCGACATTTCTTGTAACACAAGGGTTTGTCACAAATCTGCTGTGTCATTCCAGGTGTAACACTGCACATGTGCAAAGCTCACATTTCATTGTTCAGTGATGAGTTGATAACACCAAATTGCGCATAGTTTTATATAAAAAGTGGAATTAATGGTTAGAAATCTTAAGGAAAATATCTGATTTTTGGAGAAATATAATTTTTAGTTTATGTGTAATATTTTCTAATTGTTAGAGCTCAAAAAGTTAATAACAAGCTCATATTGGCTATTTGCTGAGTTATCACTATTGGCATTTATGTAAGCCAATACATCAAATTTCATAAAGTAAAGAAGAGGAGGTGGATACTTGAGTTCTCGTGATATTAGAATTTGAGACTTGATACTAATATCCAGGAAAATATTCAATACCAGTTTTGTAATGCATCCTGCAGCAGTAGAAGTAATGGTGAAGAAGTCATAGTTTGAAAAAGTTAACTTGTAATTTTCCCAATTACAAGTTAATTTAACAAAATATGTATTTAAGATGATGTTTAGAGGTTCTATTCATTTTACAAATTGTTTAGATAATTTCATGACAGATTGTGGAAAAAAAAATGTATTTCAGAGCTAAACAAAAGGGTACAACCACCACCACAGTGCCTAGACATCTGAAATCATCATTGTAGCCTTATGGAAAACTTACAAATGAACTTTAAATAAGATGTGGTGTTAGTTTTATATAAAAAGTGAAATAAAAAATGAAGAAGATATTAAAAAAACAGAGCACTCACTGTGAAAGATTGAACCAGTCACTGCCTGCATTACAAAACTGACCTGACAGCTGGCTGCTAATTTTTTAGAGTTTTTGTTGTTTGTTTGTGTGTTTGTTTGTTTTTTTTAAACCTTCAGCTCGTGTACCTAATCTTTGAACCATCCTCACTTCTTAGCATGCGGTGACTGAGGCGGAGGCCTGAAGGCGCTGTGGGTCCATTGGTGGCAGCAGGAGCAGGAATCCAGCTTAGATGAAGGATGAAGAGCCCGGTGCACAGATGTAGGGATGTGGAGCATAGCCGTGGACAGCCTGGGGCCGGGGGAGGAACCAGCTGCCTACAGGAGGAACAACGCATCCCCATCTCCAAAGACGTCATCACTTCCTCCTCTGCCTCGGCCATGTGGTTCATCAGGGATGCCTGCGGCATTGTGTGTGCCATCATCACCTGGCTGCTGGTCTTGTACGCTGAGTTTGTGGTGTTGTTTGTGATGCTGCTGCCCTCCAAGAACCTGATGTACAGTATTGTGAACGGGACTCTGTTCAACACTCTGGCCTTCCTTGCCCTCGCCTCTCACCTCAGGGCCATGTGCACTGACCCTGTAAGTCAGGTTGCTTGGGATTATTCATGCATAGAAATTTTTAATTCTCAATGTCATGCTGACACTTAATGCTCTTTACCTTTATAAAGTTCTTATTAATGTAGAAGACATTATGGCGATTAATGAGCTGCACATATAACTGAGGTCATCTACTTTATGTACGTGTTTCCTGCTAGGGGGCCGTGCCAAAAGGAAACGCCACTAAGGAATACATAGAAAGCCTTCAACTGAAACCAGGACAGGTGGTCTACAAATGTCCCAAGTGCTGCAGCATCAAGCCTGACCGAGCACACCACTGCAGGTAGGGCAAAAAGGATGCAAAATTCCCACTGCCGCATTTGACATTCACAAACCTAGTCCTGCGCTTTGCTTTGGTGTAGTAACGTCCCCAATTTTAACCTTTCATAAATCCAGAAACTGGTGCAATTCCCGTTCTTGGAGCATGTGACCAAGGTTAGTTATTTCTAGCTGCAGCTTAAAGATAGAGCCCAACTGATACATGATTTTTTTAGACAAATACCATTATTGGTTCATTTAAAAATCTGATATTGGGTGATGTTTTTTTTTCTTTCATACCTATGAAATATAAACCGATTTCCAGAACATTTGTTGTGTGTAGCTACTTATGAGTCCTTACTAAGATAATATGACAGCGGATTCTAAAAATAGATTGGTTTTATTATCACATCAACTTGTGGATTATTTGTTTTACACTGTGCCACACTCTCCTCAGATCAGAGTCCCTCTGGTGGTCAAACTATGCAACATCAGCCCTCTAACACAGATGAAGGGTGTTTTCCCTTCTCTTGCTTACTTTTCATTTACTGGCTGTTATAAACACATAAAAATGCAGACACTAACATATTTGCCTAGAACAAAAGTGGTGATATATTGGTCAGGCTCTATTTACATTTACCCTCTATAAACAGGCCACATGCAGGAAAGTTTGAAAAGAGAAATAGTTGTAGAATATACTGTTGAATGTGTTTGGGTGTGATTGCTTTTAAAATACAGATGTTGTGGTTTGTTTTTTGTTTTTTTTAGAACCAATCCTTAAAGCAACATGAGTGACTAAATAAAGTAACAGACAGTTACAATAAAAGCATATAAAAATACAGGGTGCTACGCTACCTTTGTGAGATTCTGTTTTAGTTTCAGAATGATGACATTTTGAGCCTGTTTGAGAGTTAAGAGTTTGTTTTTTTATTAAAGTTAGAATTACGTTTAGGTTCGGACAAAGGTTTGGCTTAACCTGATGGTTCCAGTTAGGGAGAAGAGGTTACACTGTGAATGAATGCGCTCACAAAGATAGCCAAATAAACATTTGTGTGTGTGTGTGTGTGTGTGTGTGTGTGTGTGTGTGTGTGTGTGTGTGTCCCTCAAGCTACACTACCAGTCAAAAGTTTGCACACACCTTCATTTAATGTTTTTTCTTTATTTTTACTACTTTCTTCGTTGTAGATACAAACTGAAGATATCGACTATATGAAGCAAGATATATGCAGTTATGCAGCAAATAAAAATAATGTCTTATATTTTAGATTACTCAAAAGTAGCCACCTTTAGCTTTGTTGTTAGCGCTGCAAACCCTTGGCCTTCTCTCAGTGAGCTTCGTGATGTAGTCACCTGAAATGGTTTTCACTTCACAGGTGTGCCTTGTCAGGCTTCATCTGTGGAATTTCTTTCCTTCTTAATGGGGTTGGGACCATCAGTTTTGTTGTGCAGAAGTCAGGTTTGTACACAGCTGACAGCCCTATTTGACAACTGTTAGAATTCATATTATGGCAAGAACCAATCAGCTAAGTAAAGAGAAGCAAGAATCTAACATTACTTTAAGAACTGAAGGTCAGTCAGCCCAGAAAACTGCTAAAACTTTGAATGTGTCCCCAAAAACCATCAAGCGCCCCAGGAAGAGTGAGCTCTGCTGCTAAGGATAAATTCATCCGAGTCACCAGCCTCAGAAACCGCAAGTTAACAGCACCTTAGATTAGAGCCCAGATACATGCCACCCCATCCGGTTTGTGTTTAGTTGGACCATCATTTATTTTTCAACAGTACAATGACCCCAAACACACATGGCCTGGCCTCCACAGGCACCTGACCTAAACCCAATCAAGATGGTTTGGGATGAGATGGACTGCAGAGTGAAGACAAAATAAACAACAAGTGCTCAATAACTCTGGGAACTCCTTCAAGACTGTTGGAAAACCATTTCAGGTGACTACCTCATGAAGCTCATCAAGAGAATGCCAAGAGTGTGCAAAGCAGTAATGAAAGCAAAGGGTGGCTATTTTGAAAAATATAAAATATAAAACATATTTTCAGTTATTTCACACTTTTTTGTTTATTACATAATTCCATGTGTGTCATTTATAGTTTTGATGCCTTCAGTGAGAATCTACAATGTAAATAGTCATGAAAATAAAGAAAAACAATTAAATGAGAAGGTGTAGATGTTACAGTTATACAATGAAAATAAGAAATAGCATAGAAAAAATACTTTATCACATACCCCAAAACAAAATCGTATTGAGTAAAATACAACTTTGTATAAAGTACTATTGCTATTGTGTTTGTAGTTGAATTCCCCTGCAATTTCAATTCTTCTTGTTCAGTGAGAGAAGTCTAGGCTGTTTTGTGTTTGAACAAGTCTGTTGAAGTCAGGTTCAGTGTTTGGAAATGTGAAGGATAGTGGACAAGTGATGATAACTGAGAGAAGCTCTGTATTTGCATTTGTTAAACCTCTTCACTGAGTTTGTTCACATATCAAAATAGATCCAAAGAGAACCAACATCTTCTCTGTTTGCATGTGAGTAAGAATGTTGCTCTCCAGTTGGCTTGAAAGAAACTGCAACTTTCAAATGAAGGCCTTTACCAGGCTTTATATTTTATGTGCATGTAGGCCCTTGCTTTTCGATTTGGTGTTTGCTCTTATGTCCCATACTCTTTGTGGCGGAGGTGTGGTCCCTGGCTCAGCTGCAGGGGAGGGTGGTGCAGTGAGGTCAAGGGGCAATGCCTGGGTGGTTGGTGACTTAGGTGTGTGAAGTTTTTAGTTAACGATCTCTCTCTCTCGGTGTGTGAATTTTAGTGAAACCAGAGCAGAAAGTGGAGAAGTATGTCAGAATGCGGCTGCACCTGTGGGTGCCGAGCTGAGGAAACAGACAGACTGTCAGTAGTGTGTGTCAGCAATAGAAGAGGAAATAAACCCAAACAGTGTGTCTACTTGTGGTCCTTCTTCACACTCTTCATCACTTTGCCCTGTATGAGTCACTTGACAGCTCTGTGGTAGCCTATGTCACCATTTTCAGTCAAAAAAATGTGCAACTAATTGTGATTCAGTGTTCTCTCCCCGATTACATCATTAACAGGGTTAATTTTTAGCACTGACTTTCACAGTATCTTCTGGTGTATAATACAATGCAAAAATAACAATTTCAGTGACTTTGTCTTGCATCTGCTTCAAAGGTCCCACATTTTTTCTCTGTCAGATTTGGATAGTAATCACTTGTAACACCTGTTAGTTTGTAACATTTTAGTCTAGGCTTGATCAGGCTTGGTATGTCTTGAGCCACCCTCACATCTCTCCATCTTCTGATTTCCTCATACGGTGCCACACTTCCTCTCTTGGCACCCTATCTTCTGCTTTCTCTAGATTCACAAAGACGCAGTGGAACTCCTTCTGACCTTTTCTATACTTCTCCATCAGCACTCTCAAAGCAAGCATCACATCTGTAGTGCTTTTTTTTCTGCATGAAGCCACACTGCCCCTCACTAATCCTCACCTCTCTTCTTATCCTAGTTTCAACAACTCTTTTCCCATAAATTAATGGTTTGGCTCATCATTGTACATGCATTTAAAATAAAAGCAATAAAGTTATATTGTGTTTTCCCACAAAACTGCTAAAACCCAAGTTCTTCTCAAATGGGAATCTTACCCAACAGCATTTGGTTGCTAAAATGCATCAAGTTGCATGATATATACTTATTTAGGTTTGCATCCTAATTTCCCATTTACCTCATGTGGGCTGCATGTAGCCTTGGGGCTGTATATAGAAGAAATATACTAGTAATTGAGAACAACCTTAGCTCATCCAAACAACTTCAAATTCAGTATTGCTCTTACTCAGTTTCCTGTGAGTACCAACTACTAAAGTGGATTCAGTGAATTCTTGTTGCGATAGGTGATGAACAAACACACATAGAATAGTATAGCTTATCGGGCCTTTATATTGTAATTATGTTCATAGGCATGATTGTAGTCACAAAGCAGTAAAGCAACATATTAAACCTTCTCAGGAAATCCAGTAATGATTTCCAAACTCTCACTGTTTGTGCAGAACACCCAGCTTTAGCACTAGCCTTACCACCAGCTTCCTGTTTGCTCAACTGCAGAGAATGTAAATCCTTAAACTTTAGTATTTGCATTAAAACACTTCATTTTTTTCAGTCTAAGCCATATTTCATGTTGTCTTTTAGTTTCTTTATATATTGACAAAATGTTTTCATCCTGGTTTTAAGTAGAGATGGACCGATCCGATATTACGTATCGGTATCGGTCCGATACTGACCTAAATTACTGGATCGGATATCGGAGGGAAATAAAAAATGTAATCCGATCCATTAAATATCAAAAAAGCACCTCAAAAAACTTGCAACATGGCGTAACTCGGCTCATAACCGTAGCACGTCGGAGCAGTATGCATCACGTGATAGAGCGGCTGTGTGTATTTGTAGCCTCGCTAGCAATCTGGCATTTCATCTCCGAGGAAGTTATCCCAGAGAGAAGTAAAGCAAGTGTGTAAGTTCATCTCTGAATGTTTGTAAAGCGTTCCCATGTTAAGCTTAACAACCGATATATGGAGCGACTGCCTCTTCCCTCTCCCTCCCTCTCTACTACTACTTCAATCTACTTCAATCGTGAAACTGATCAATGATCAGCTGATCGGCTTTTCTGTCGCGAGTCCGTCTCTCTTCTTTGTTTTTGGCCCACTTTGCGCCAGAAAGAGGAAACCAGCGGCGGAACAACAGCAGCACGTTTAAGCTTGATAAGCTGTTGTTAGAATTTATTTAATATTACTTTCTACACCAGGATCCTTTTCTACGTAGCTGACGGCTGGTAACTGTGCAGGGGCGGATCTAGCAAAGTTTAGCCAGGGGGGCCGATAGGGCATGAACAGGGAAAAGGGGGCACAAAGACATACTTTTCTTTCTTATTCTCATTTAAAATGTCTAGCTTGTAATAAATAATTATCTGAATCTTACACCCAAAGTTTTAATCTGATGTAAAATGTATAGAAGTCCATTACTGTATATAGTAACTATTAAGTCTAATATACCCTAGTAAGCTATAGTACTTTTTCCTTTGGGAAGGTACCATCTGTGCAGTCTGCAATTCTGTTGAAGAAAGATGTTGAATTTTTTTAATTATTCTTGAAAAATAATTTATTTCTGTGCATTTTTTTTCACCCTGCATCAAATTAAAGTTGAGTACATCGATTAAGCATCATGAGGTGGAGGGTGGTTCCCCATTTTCTTTTGCTGGGAGTTTGCAACCCTATTAGTTAGGTTGCTTAATATTTCTGCTAAGTACTCTTTAAAATACCACAATAGGGAGGATGGAGTAGGTTTAAGTTTATTAGATTGATCAGTATTGCTGAACTATGAAATATTTTGGGCGCAGTGTATTTTTTGCATACAGGTATAACAGAATAGCTTTAGTGTTGTTGTTTATTTAAACTTGAGTATGAACTTATACAAAATGCAGCAAGATATTAAAAAAACAGTTTTATTGATTAAAAACACACTATATCGGATTCATATCGGTATCGGCAGATATCCAAATTTATGATATCGGTATCGGTATCGGACATAAAAAAGTGGTATCGTGCCATCTCTAGTTTTAAGTGGCATTTGCATCTTGCGCTTCTCTTACAGTGTTTGCAAACGCTGCATACGGAAGATGGACCACCACTGTCCCTGGGTCAACAACTGTGTTGGAGAGAACAACCAAAAGTACTTTGTGCTTTTCACAGTAAGTCTACTGTTAATCTGTAAATTGACAAAAAAAACACCCTGAAGGTTACGCCTCTTATGTTGCATGATTTTCAATCATAAAGACAAGTCACCAGTTGTTGCTATAGAAATGGAGAACAGTTTCTTGGTAAATGCCACTCTGTTTGTGGTTAGTCTGTGTTGTCAGTTCCTGCTCATTGTATCCACTTTCTCATTTTTCTTTTTTAACCCAGATGTACATTGCACTCATTTCCCTCCACGCTTTGGTCATGGTGGTCTTCCATTTCCTCTACTGCTTTGAAGATGATTGGACGAGTAAGTGCTTTTTCCTTTTTTACAGTTCTCTTTAGCCTTCAAACACATAAAGAACAAAGCTCCAGATATGAATAGACATCTTCCCTCAAACATAACAGTACAAAAAGTAATTTGCTTAATTTTATATTTTGTATTTACATACATAGCCATCTTACAATATCCTTCACCTTTGTTTCCATTTCTTAAAGGACCATATATCTGTTCTCGTGTTTATCCCATCCTGTTAACATAAATGGGGGACAAAATAAACAGAAACACCTTCTACAGCCAAGAAAATCATTGCAATTCAACACCTGTACCTACAGTTTCAGCAGCTGGACAGTTTAACCTTTATGACTGTTAGATGAAACTGCATTAATCTTAGTTGGAGGTTTAGTTGTTTTTGGACATTGATCAACACAGCATTAATGTTTTTAGGCCTTGTTGATACAAAATTGATACTTGTTTGTAGGACGTAAGTTATAACATAGTTGGATTTGGCCTTGGAATTATGGTTGAAATTATTTTATTTGCCCATGCACAGAAACATTGTGGTATTTGCGCACAACCTTCATAGGTGTGAATAAAAATTTTGTGTAGGTACATTCTTACGGGGCTCGAGTGTTGCTTTTGTTGTTTTATTTTCACAGAACCATGTCTCACTCATAAGGCAAATGTAGCCATCTGTATCAGTGGCTTTCATCAGCAGTTACATACTCGGTCAATGCAGTTTACTTACTGTCTTAAAGTAATGTTTACTGTTACCAATTGCAATGTGCCAAGATGCATGTTTTCAATTTCTCCGTCATATTTAGGTTTCATGCGTTAATGCTGAGGATAATCAGGATCCACATTGTGCACAAGGTCAGCTGTAGTGACAAAAAATGTCTAAATTAGACTTCATTAGAGTGCTAGAAGCCGCTCTCACAGGCAGTCATTTACTCATTTGATTCACTGCTCGTACTTTCAGTTCTACTTCCTAATGCCAACAGAGGGTTTAATTTTGACTTAAGACTTCATGGTCTCCTCTCTGTACCTTTTTATATACACCGATCAGGTATAACAGTCTGACCACTGACAGATGAAGTGAATAACACTGGCTTCTCTTCTTAGTAGCACTTGTTAGTGGGTGAGATATATTAGGGAGCAAATAAACATTTTGTCCTCAAACCTGATGTGTTAGAAGCAGGAAGAAGGGGCAAGTGTAAGGATATGAGCAAGTTTGACAGTTTGCGTCAGAGCATCTCCAAAACTGCTCTTGCGGGGTGTTCCCGCTCTGCAGTGGTGAACCAGCGACAGGGTCATGGGCGGCCAAGGCTCATTGATGGGGAGCAAAGGCTGGCTCGTGTGGTCCGATTCAATAGACGAGCTACGACAAATTCCTCCGATTTCAAACCAGTCGAGCATCTGTGGGATTTGCTTGAGAAACAAGTCTGATTCATGGAGGCCCCACCTCACATCTTGCAGGACAGATACCACAGCACATCTGTTGAGGCATGGTCGAGTGGAGTGCATGCCTGGAAAGGTCAGGACTGGGGAACCTACACAATATTAGGCAGGTGTTCATAATGTTGTGCCTGATTGGTATACATATATGGACTTCATGGACATCCATTCTTCCAATTTCTATCGGTTATTCTATTCAGCGGTGCTGGGAGGCTGGAGCCTATCCTACCTGAGTGCATCTACATACAACACAAAATCAAAGTTGCACATTTTCCCTCTGGTCTATAGTGGTGGTTGTCCAGCTAGATTTCTTTTTCATGTGAATTGCCCAGTTTTGACGATGTTGGCTTTTTTTAGTTTCCAAAGTTATCACCCTGGCACTCCAAAAAAAAAAAATCCACAACTTCTTATCCATAAACAAGGTTTATGGGATAACCGGGTCATGAGGTCAGGAAAGAGGTCTTGTTGCTGAGTTTTCAAATGATTTTTTTGGTGGGCTTTTAGCTCGTCACTGCAGTTGCTATTTAGGTCCATAATATTCAAGAGAACACAAGCATTTCTATTGGTGATACCTCCAAAACCCAGCAACTGAAACCAAAACAATCTGGACATACGTAGGACCACAGGCTAGAGCAGGGGTGGGCAATTCCAGGCCCCGAGGGCCGGTGTCCCTGCAGGTTTTAGATCTCACCTTGGGTTAACACACCTGAATCACATGATTAGTTCGTTACCAGGCCTCTGGAGATCATCAGGACATGTTGGCCGTTTCTCAATGCTCAAGTACGCGAGTACGTACTCGCGTTCTCGGTGAGTACGTACTCGCGTTCTCGGTGAGTACGTACTCGCCGAGAACGCACGGGAGTACGTACCCGCCGAGAACGCGAGCACGGACTCGCGATATGTACAATTGGAACACCTGCATACGTGATGATGTCACAGGTCCGGAGTTTTTACTGCCATCCCCTCCTAATTTAACTGTGAGTAACATGTTATGAAGCTTAACTGTAATCACAGCCAAACCGGATTACTCAGGAACAAATAAAACACTGAAATAAACCAAACATTAACATTTAGAAGTGATCTAAGTGACTTATATATCATTTTTAACCTCAGTAGTGAAACCTCTATTAATAAAAATAGTGTACATGTACATACGTGTACATACATTAATAAAAACAAGCAGGTGAGATGTTAGAACGCTTTTATTTCTATTTTAGTGGACACTCAATACTATAGACAGCTGCTGGAGTTTCTTTAACCTGAGTAGTGAGAAGACCGCGAGCGGGGGGGGAGGTTGAAAACGATGTGCCGGGAGTCCGCTGTCGAGTTTTGGACGAAATGCATTCTGGGATATTTAGCTGTACCAAGTCCACACCGATGCTTGCTCGATAAAACGGGCGGAGCGAGAACACATCCGGGAGTTTTTCGCGTTTTCGGCTTGATGCGTACTTCGAATTGGAACAGTACTTGGTCTCCGACTGATGATGTATCACGAGTACACGAGAACGCAAGTACGCACAAGTACGCATATTGAGAAACGGCCGTTGAGGAGATAATTTAGCCATTTAAATCAGCTGTGTTGGTTCAAGGACACATGTAAAACCTGCAGGGACACCGGCCCTCGGTGCCCACCCCTGGGCTAGAGGAAAGGATAATTATATGGCCATGCTTGCAACTCTTTAGGACAAATGAAATTATGAAATATTGTTGACATGAGTACATCTTGTCTCTATTTCTTTGTTGTGACATTTATTTTCCTTCCAGTTAACACTGATGCCATAACTTCCTGATCCCATACAGCAGTCTTTAAGAAGTTGACTTAAGCTCATACTTGCTGACTTCAAAGCTTTGCATCGTCACTGTAGAGCTGCAGTTGAATGCAGTAGTTTTTTGATAGAAGTGCAGCAGTTCCTCTGTGAACCTCTTCTTTACCCTTTCACTTCTCTGTGTCCAACTCCCTCCCATTCCCCCAGAGTGCAGTACCTTCTCTCCTCCAGCAACAGTTATCCTCCTCATACTCCTGTGCTTTGAGGGCCTCCTCTTCCTCATCTTCACCTCTGTGATGTTCGGCACCCAAGTCCACTCCATCTGTACCGACGAGACCGTAAGTGACCCAGTTACCATCCTGTTAACCACCTCCTTTTAACTCCTCTGCGCTTCAGGACTTCTCCCTGCTGCTGCAACTCTCAACTTCTTTTAACATGAATATCTTTAACGTCTCAAAACATCAGCTGACGTCTCTTACTCTGCAGCAGAACTTCAACCCTAAGTGCCTTAAAAGCAAATAATTTGAGTTACACCTACCATCATATCTACATGCATACAAAGCAGAAATTGCAGAGCTGGATCATAGACTTATGTAGAGCCTGATTTGTTTTTGCGACCAAAGGAAGTCACCTCCTACTGGCTGTTTTTCCATCTTTTTTATGGCAGAGTGACAATAACAATGCCTTAACTGCAACCTGGCCATGTTTAATTCATACTGTCTTTTAAAGTATGAGGCAACTGTGGCTGTCACTGTTGCAGTATCAATCTGTAAATAGGACCTTTCCTCACACGAGACATTTAGACTCAGCAGGAAAAGTGCAGGTGTAACTCATAACAGCAACATTTCAGTCCTTTCCAGACTTGTGGATTAATGTGATACATAATCAAGTTATTCTGTACCCCTGTGCTTCTTTCTGTTGTGGAGATGTCTCATGTAACAAAAGGTTTATTACCCTGGTTTATCTATACATCCATCCTCATCCTTCTCCTAGTGTTACTACCCCAACTATATAAGCTCTCTCTCTCACTCACTTTGTCTTTGGTGAGCTGGTTAAACCGAATAAAGTCACAACTTTTCACAGGCAAATAATAATGATAATAAAGGAGACTAAAACGCACATCCCAAAAAAAAGTTTACCAGTTAAACTGCTGAGCAGAGTCCAGATTTTACACCTGCTGGTCACCAGTAGTCTGCCCCCTGGTGGTGAGTCTAATGTGCTCTTCATGAAGGGCAGGCCTGTATGCAATTTTATAATAAGGTCCGTTTGTCAGTGTATCAGTAAAAGAAGGAATCTCTGTCTTCTCAAGTTTGGAGCTGAAATAATCAAGCACACAGCGCCTGTGTGCAAGTGAAGCATAGCTCACCAAACCAAACTCTCCCTGTTTTCAACTTCTTTTTGTCTGCAACTCCAGACTTTATTTATTATGAAGAGAGGGCTTTAGCATACACAGGGCTGTGCAACACACAAGGGAAGGACACAACAAGGGCTCTCCACTGTCCTAATTCAGCAGCGCCCGACGTGCAGCCCTCGATGATCTTATTTTTATCTTTCTAATACAGAAATGGATATTTGGAATTTGTGATTACTGTGATCGCTGGGCCGCAAAAGCACACCAACTGAAGTTTGGTTGTCTCTCGTTTTCAGGGCATAGAGCAGTTGAAAAAGGAAGAGAGAAGATGGGCTAAAAAAACTAAGTGGATGAACATGAGGGCGGTATTCGGACACCCTTTCTCCATATTGTGGTTTAGCCCCTTCTCCACCCCTGACCACGGGAAGGCTGAGACCTACCAATACGTGGTGTGAAGGCTCAGCGCAGGGAGTGAGGCGGTCCGATCAAAACCAAAGTGGGAAGGCCCCCCCCCCCCCCCCCACCACCACACACACACACAGCTCAACGCGATTTACACTGTATATCCCACATTAGCAATGGACAGCTTTTCATGTGCTTTTTTTGTGTTGCCAACTAAGTGCACTATACGTTTTATTTTTGTGTTGCCTTGAGTGAGTCGAGTTGCAGAGAAAAAGAAACACTTTACAGTCGTGTTTGCAAACACTGTGATGGATCTGTTTGTTTCTGACCTGCTTTCTTTCTCCTCTGTCAGAAGCCCCTCTCTCTTCTTACTGTTTCCTTTTTGCTTCTCCCTAAAGGGTTAGTTCAGCTAAATTATAAAGAAAAAGCAGGTATTATGTATTTCCTGTAATTGCCAGCTAATTTCATTACAGTGAAAATAGGAAATGATGTATAAGGTAAAAAAAAATGCTCCATAAATTGGTGAAGCAGAGTTTTAGGACATTTTAAAGACTTTTTTTTTAGGGTAAAACTAGCTGGAAAGTGCAGTTCTCCAGATTAGATTAAAATCACACATCAGGGTTAGAGTTACTGTAATTCCACATTAGCTATTCTGATGCCAGTAGAGAGCTTAGTGGATTTTTTTATTTTTTAGATGAACTGACCCTTTAAATATTACTCAATGTCAATGTGTTCCAGACATGGACTGGATAAAGCTTTTAAATGGGTCTACTCTAGAATGGATTGTCTGAACCATTCAGTAATCAGACCCACGCTCAGGCCGACCCTCTGTTATAGTGCTGTAGATAGCACATCAACATCTTGCCTTCGTTACAGTGGGAGTAAATTTTTCATAGTAACTGAAAAAAATCTCTCAAGAATCAAATGAAAAGAAAGTGAAAGCAAAACACAACAATTCTAAGAAATAATTTACATTAGAATTACATAGAGTGCTCCATTTGGTTATGATTATCTTCACCTTTGTTTCTGGGCTCAGACTTTTCCTCTGTGGTCTTTTTTTTCAGCCCCAGTTCTGACACAAAGCTTTCATGTGGGCTAGTTACGTTTAGATGAACATGTCAGTGGACTGAAAGTAAAACTCGATTAATTAGAGAATGGGCTATCCCTCAGTCTGTCCTACCTGAGATGTTATTATGACTGCTGTTGACATTAGAAGGTAATATATAAAGTATTACCACTTGTTGAATCTGTGCTTCACTGACTGTTGTCTAAAAGTAGCTGACCAATGGGGACGCAGCACTGTAAGCCCTGACATGAGAACTTCACAACGGTGGCGCTCTTGTACTTTCTATGTATATTCTACCTTTGAGTGTTTTTGCTCTTCTTTGATTCACTTTTTTCATTCTTGGGAGATTTTTTTAAATGTCATTATTAGGACAAAAGTTAATTCCAAGACTTCTGGTCTGTTATGTTTGTGATGAGATTTTTCCTTATTAGCAGTGACTTTCAGATTGTCTCATTCTTACATTTAGGGTGGACCTGAAAACATTTCCCATTTTTTAAAACCAGAGCTCTGTTATCTCATCATGTAAAAACCTGTACATTACACTGCATTTAACCCTTTGGGTTCTCGTTAATGTAAGACTACATGAGGCGAGGGATTGCAGTGGTACCAAAAAGCAGAGCTGATAGCCTGCTGTGACTAAAGGATAGCAGATGTACTGAATATTTAAAGTGGACTTGTTATGCTCATTCCCAGCTCCACAGTTCAATTCTTGGTCTCTATTTTCTTTACACTGTGAATCATGCAAAGCTAAGCTAGTAATCTTTATTTATCCTGTGAGGGACCTTCGTGCTCATCTGAAACGAGGTAGTGTAGTTCCCTACCTTTGAGGCAGCCCTTTCTCAAAACCAACTATATTCTAATTGGCTGCCTCTTGTAAACAGAAGGTTGGAGTTGGATGGAGCTTCTGTGTCCACAGTCAAAGCCAGAGATGGCCATGTTAGAGACACCCTTTGTCTTTGACATCAAACAGAGGAAAGCGTAGAACAAACTGTTTGAAACTGAGTTTAGAGCAGTCTCACCCCATTATTTGAAACTTATTTAATATAAGCATCCAGCATAATAACACAAAGTATGGCTCAAAATAAGGAAAAGCAAAGCAAATTAGGTCTGATTTAATAGCTGACCCTTGATCAGCTATTGAAAGTCAGTTTTGGAGGATCTCGGTGATTAAACAACATAAAAGACCAAAAAGTCACGCTGCAGCCTAATCATGTTTTCAGTGATTTTTAGCACCTACAACATTGTCCCAGTTTCCTCTCTGATACATGCTCAAGAAAAACAAAGCCTCTTGGAGGACAGAAATGCATCTTATTTTTGGCTAAAACAAACCAGGAGGTTTCTGGTTGTTCCAGCAAACCGAACCAGATTCTCAGTGTTTAAGCCGGCAGTCTGAGTTCTGCTAAAGGAAGGAAAAGGAAAGCCTTTCAATGGTGACTGATGTCGACCTCAGCCTGTCTTTAAGCAGTAAAAACATGTGGGTTAGAATGATGCTGACAGCCTGTCAACAGCCACATATGTTCATTCTGGTTTTTGTTTTTTATGTTGTTGTTGGGGGTTTTTTTTGTTTTGTTTTTTTTTGAAGAAAGGTTTAGCCTCCTACAGTAGCCTCCCACTAACACTCTGTTTGCATGAATACGTGCCAGTGAATCACAGCTCTAAGCCCATGTGGTGTTTTGATGTTGTGAGCGTGTGCCAAATTCAATAAAACCCACAATTCTGCGATTATTTGGGAACCCTTTGATATGAATTTGCTCTGAAGGGACACTGGCTTCAGTTTAAAATCCTCTTCGCTGCCGGAAATGTATAAAATCGTGTTCGAAGTTAAAGAGAAGACATGGATTTAGAATATTCATTTCTGCACCACGCCAGACTACAAAGCATTTAACTGAGGTATTAACATTCACGATTCAATTTAAAGTACTTAAAAAAGAAGAAGATTTAATTGCACTTTGTATTTCTTTGTATTTATCATTTGAGATTTTCTCCTGGGTGAACTCCTTTGTTCCAAAGTGTGCGGTTTTATTCTTCTATTCTTTGTTTACATGATATTGTGTGTATCCTTTGTTTCTGAATGCATGGTACAGCTGAAGGCTAGTTTAATTGTGTATGTGAAACACTGCTGGTATGATGAAGCAGCTGAGTGACGGCAGAGATTATTATTATTGTTTTGTTTTGTTATTTTTACAGAAATTTTAATTATTTCTAAATATTCTGAAGAGATTTCAGCACATGCACAGAGAATAAATTCTTCTCAGATGCAATGCAACAACTGTGTTTGCTTCCGTTTCGAGGTGCATTTATTTACTTTTGCCTGTCACTTTATGTTCAAATAGTAATACGGGAGCAGATGTGGGGTTTTTTGTTGGGGTTTTTTTTCCTCCTTCTCCCTCCTGCACACAGTTCTTATATGGCCCTCACATCCCGCATTTTCCCTCCGTCCTTGTCTTTCATCTGTCTGGGATCTTCCTCCCCCCGATACTGTGTCCTCTCCACACTCATGCATTTTTGCTTTGGTTGATAACTCACTCTGCCGAAAGCTTTCCGAAGCAGACAGCTCTTTGTAATCTTGACTGAGGTAAGCTTGCCAACAGCAGTCACATTGGCCGTCCCATCAAGCTTGACATGTCACATGTATGCACGCTTCAATCAGAAGGCCGACGTGTGTTTTCAGTTCCTCCTTTGCCGTTTTACTTCAACCAAACGGTTTGAATGAATGAGTGAGTTCTGTCTGTAATGTGATGCATGTGCCATCTATTTATTTTTGAAGTGCATGCCAGTCTTTTTGGACAGCAGCATGAAATGTTGGGCATGTTTCTTTAAAAAATTGAATAACATGGAACCTAAAGCATTTAGAGGACACTGTTAAAACTCATCAAAAGTCATGCTTCTAAATTCTCAGTTAGCGTTAACTGTAACTTGTGGCCATGAAGCAATCTTTGCACCAGTACACTAGAAGATGGCTGTAAAATTCACTCTTTGCACTGCATAAATATAAGTCCCGAATTTGAAACAAATATTAGGTTCAGCCGTCTGAGTTACCCAAATGGATCTTTGACTGTCACTAAAAATACTCTGTCAAGACTCAGGTTTTTTTGTTTTTTTTTACATTTAAAACACAAAATTCCAGAAAACTACCTTCAGTGGCATGTACTTGAGTTTCTTAGCTAAGCATAAAGACTATAAACAGGGCACCTGCTAGCCTAACCCCGTAAGCACTCTAAAGCTCACAGAACTACATGTTGTCCCAAAAAGTTGATTCTGTTCATCTGGACGTAGCGTTATCAGTGGAAGAAACGTTTTGTCACTCATCCAAGTGACTTCTTTAATGTCAACTGACTGCAGGTTTACCTGACCTTATAAAATAGTACCTTTGCACAATGACTGAAACCACCACCGTCAGGAGTCAAGGAGGCAATTTACGTGAAAAAGGAAAGACCATCTATGAATCGGGGAGAGGGCTTAATGGTACCTCTCACCATCTTACAATGCTGTGATTGCAGCCATTCCCCAACTCTCTGTGAATGGTACTCATGACCATTGATCAATGGTTTTTGATCAGTGGTGATAACAAATTTGCATATTAATGATCAAAAAACTCAACTGCCCATTGTTTGCCATTCAGTCATTATGCAAATGTACTTGGATGATTGACGAAACGTTTCTCCCACTGAAAACGCTTAGTCCAGATGAACAGAAGCAACTTTTAAGAATTTCCTTGCCTGGATGATTGAGCATGCATCCAGACGAGTACATGTTGCTTTAGGTTAATATCTTGGAACACAGTCCTTCTAAAATAACTTCTTACATTAGTTCTAGAAGTATCTGTCAGCGTTAGTTTTTGCCATTATGTATTAGAAATCAGAACTGTCGGCCATCTTGAAATGAACCCCAATGTTCAGGGTGACCTCTTCAAATGCCTTCTGTTTGGACAGCAGTCGTGAACCCCAAATATTGAGTCTACTTTAATGAATGCCAAACATTTTTGAAGCTGGAGCGTGCCCTACTATCAGTCAACATCCACACATTGGACATCAAAGCCAGAATCGCATCCAAAACTCAGACATTGCGTATTTATCAAGCAGGGCTTTAAAGACTCCTTAAAAATGACTGATTTACCAGTTCTAGAGAAGCTGACATGTTTTGAGTGGGAGCCAGGTGAAAGCATCATTACTGTTACTGGTGTTGTATTATAAGCTGCTTCCTGCATTAGCCTAAGCCTCAAGTTTGTGGTAGCTGGCACTTGGTTTGGATTAGGAAGTAACATTCAAAGGTCTGAGGATAAAAATAAACTGACAAATGATTACCAAGAGGGCATCCACTGAAGCCTCATTTACTTCAGCTGGACTTAAATGTGCTTTGAGACAGCCAGCCATTTCAAATATGTCTCTGGTGCTTTGTTGTAGGAACAAAGACCTGTAAAAGTAATCACATTCCCATCAGCCTCGGCTGCAGTTCAGTTTAGGTGTTAATTAGCAACCATTAGAGCAGCTGGCTCCACTGCCAGTCCTGTTCCCTTTGCTTCCTGGCCAGTACACACAGGATAAACAGCAGCAATGACAAGTAACTCTTTAAATGATTAAACCCTCAACCTGAAGACTTTAAAAAAAAAAAAAAAAAAAAAAAAAAAATTAGCTGGACATGTTTAAGTGTCCGAGGGACTAGCACAAAAAAGCAAAACCATCACATAGTAACATACTATCACCAGTTTTGTGTTGTGGATGTCATTGATGGTGCATGCAGGTGATCCCATGCAGTGCTTTTTTTTGTTTGTTTGCTTTGTTTGTCTCTGCTCCTTCATCTCAGACCTCACTGTTTTTTGTCTCCAGGGGATCGAGCGGCTGAAGGGGGAGACAGGGAAGTGGAGGAAAGTGCCGTGTTGGGAGGCCATGCAGATTGCATTCGGAGGCCCCTTCTCGCTGTCCTGGTGCAGCCCTTTTTCAGGCTTGAGCTGCAAGAAGAGCCCCGAGGACCACGTTGCCATCCCCCAGGGAGAGATCATCGAGGAGGATGTCATAGAGATACCACTCAACTAGCGCCACCTGCTGGGGAAAGCATTAATTGCAGACTGGCAGGGTTTCTTGACAAGCACAAAGATATTTTTGAAACTGGACTTTCAAAATTTTGAAAAACTGCCGAGAATTTATTTTTAATTATTTATGCATTTTTTATGTACAGGACTTTTTTCTGGATATATTACCTTTTACAGTTTCTGTTCCTACCTTCAGTGTAGCCATTTGATAGGTGTGCAGAGCACCCATTATCAAACTTTAGTATCTTAGCTTAATACTTGCACACATAAGTGAAGTGAAGTGAATGTGCATTTTAAGGATCTCATATTTCTCTACTGCATCTGCCAAACCTGCAGCATTTTCCTGAATTTGTCTCTAGTGAAGGAAAATGCTGTGAGGACTCAAAGCTCAGTCAGCTCAGTGTTTGGAGGAGAGAATACTGTAAAGTGCCTCCCTGAGCTGCCTCAGGACACCACTAACAGCAGCTCTGCTCCAGCACTGTAGCACAAACGGTTCCTTTCAACCTTCTTGCCTTTCCCCCAGATTTTTAAACAGCCAGTTTCACAGATGACGGTTAAGCCTAGAAATGCAAACTCTCCATTTGAAAAAGGTTTTTAGTCTAAGATTAGGCTTGACCCATGTCGGAGAAACTAGTTCGAGCTCACCTCGTGCCTTATCTGTCTTTACTGAGCAAATGTTTGGAACACTATATTGTTTTATTACTCGTCTTGATTCCAGACTGTCTCAAGTTGCCATTTTCATATTTCTCGCTCCATTGCACATGTGGGAAAAGGGCACTAGATGACTTCATATAGAGGATTTTTATTGTGTGTGTATGTAAGCTGGAGGATAAGGGCTTCTAACTGCTAAATGGCTGCTGGACATTATGGGATCACTCATGTTTAATCATGTTTACATTGCTTTAATAATCTACTCATTGTGTGGGTTTCTTCCTTATGTGAATGGTCATTCTTTTTTTGTTCGTTTTTTTTTTTTTTTTTTTTTTTTTTTTTTTTAAATCTAGTGACAGATTATTTGTTTGTTTTTAGCAAATATATCTGCAGTGTTTGAATTGTATACCAAAAGCTACTGACAGTCCAGTTCAAAGCATAATAGGAACATATTTTCATACTGCCTTATTGTCTCATCTAATCGACTGCAAGAAAGCAAAAAAAACAAACATATTTATCAACATGTCAGAGGACTCCTTACATTGTGGTATATCTCACCTCCTGTTGTGTTTTTCTGCATTGATTCCATTCTGTTCCACTGTGACCACTTTCAGCTCTTCTGCTTCGATGACTTTGATGATAGCCAACTACAGAAGACAAATACAGCTGTTGTGGTAGAAGTGTGTATCATAATTGGAGAAAACATTACACCTCATTTGCAGCTGAGGCACAGCTAAGTGGTCTGTAATAAATGGGTGTTCAGACAGAACAGCAGGCATGTTGTCTGTATTGTCCTGGGGGAAACACAGTGCCCTCCAAATTTTCATTAAATTTAATTTGAACAAAACAGATCTGCACACCAGAGCTTGGCTTTATCGTTTAGTAGTTGTCACTGACCCATGTGGAGAGGGTTTATTTTGAATTTTTACCTCCAGCCTTTAATCATTACGCTTCTGTCGACTACTGCAGCTGGTCATTTGCATAATTTTGTGTGAGCTATCTAGCTTTTGTGGGCATTGTAAGATAACATATTCAGCTGCAACTAGTTTGAACTAGTTGACTTTAGCACATGGTGCAAGTGGAGAAAACGTTTCCTCCGTAATTTTCTGGGCATGCGGTCTTCTCCAGTGCTATCCCTCAAAGTACCACAAGGGGGTGCCAAACTCAAATCAATTGATTTTCAAATCCTTCTCAATTCTTTAGAGTAAATTTAACATTCTTCTGCACAAAATATGTGGTATTTAGGTGCCCTCATTTGTTCGACTTCCATTTTATTTATAAAAATATTCATTTCCACTCAATATTCCAATGCAGAGCAAATCACTGTGGTTTGTAATACATACAGCACACATTTAAAAAAATCAACTACCACACAGTTACAAAAAAAACAATGAGGTTTTTTTTTAATTTTGTTCAAGTCCCAGGGAACCCCTCATTTTCTTAAAGCATCGGAATTCAGTTGAAAGTCCATAAAAAGGCAGTTGTTGTTCGTCTTATAGGAAGAACTCTTAAAAAGTATACATCAGAGTCAATTCTGCAGGCGGAGAACCTGCCAGAACTGCTCTTTGCAGTCAACAGTTTTGAGGCTGCACGCTTGGAACAACTCCAACATGCATTACTTGTCCTTCTTGTCTGCTTCCTGTGGGTGTGTCTGAGGTGCTGAACCATGAAGCATCAGCAGTCCACACAGAGTGAGAGAGATGCCTGCCCACCACAGAGTTGCATGGCTCTCTCCAAAGAAGAGCCTCCCTAGCAGTCCCTGGACAGAAGAAGAACACATTCACTATAAATATAAAACAGTAATCTGAATGTTGAATGCAAAGTCAAAATGATCCCCTTTTATTGTTACAGTGTTGTGAAAAATCAAATTAGTTCAATTATGTAAAGAGAGCTCACAGAGGAAATGAAGTTAGATGCAGTGGTCGTGACAGTGGCCCTGGCTGTAGAGGTGGAATGTCGGAGGGCCTTGGAGAAGGTGGTCCACATGACTGCATTACAGGCGAATAGCAGGCTGCCGCACAGCAGCCGCAGGGGGATGTGGAGCTGTAGGCCAAGGTATAGCAAGACACACACGAAAACAGAACTTTATCCTCTGCAGCAAAAATGGAAACATGGAAACTTGGCTAAATACCAGAACTAATGAGTGCAGAACCTTAGTTCAGATTCCCTACCTAAACAGTGTTTCTCCATTTCTAATTATGCATGCCCAGGAAGAACATATACTTTTTACCTCACAGCCTAAACTTTGACAAACATGCCTGTTTAATGACCAAAAACTGTAAAACCACCACCACAGATACAGAAAAGCAATCATACAGCTGTTACTAATCACATTAATTTTGACTATGTACCGGCACACGCCCTAATTAATGACAATACTAACACCTGTTTGGCTTATATTTTACAGCTAGATGCAGTTACTGAGTTACTGAGAACAAAACTATCAGCTTGCATCATCAGTGAATTAATTTATTATTCATATTAATCGGCAACAGTTTGTGCTCGTCTTGTATTAACATTCATTTAAGTCACAGAGCTAACCTTTAAGTACACAGTAATTAAATGGTTTTAAGAGGCTTCTGATCAATTGCATGAATATTACTCCCCCAAGTTGTGTTTATTTCCGAATCCAAACAAAGATGGCAGCCAGCCGGTAGAAGAGTGGCAATAGTCGGAAACGAGAAAACTCTTTAATAAATTCAGTGGAAGAGGTATTCTTCGACATTATGATCAGAGGACTTTTAGAGTAATTTCTGAACAAGGATAGGCATAAAAAACAAACAAAACACCTTCCTCGAATGTTTCTAGTAACCCGAACTCGTACGAACAGTAATAAGTGTCTGGTAACTGTATGGCGCTTTTCTGCTGTGAATGACGAGGTTTTGTGTGTGTGTGTGTGTGTGTGTGTGTGTGTGTGTGTGTAACCATGCCAAAGAAATGAGATATTTGTAGAAATACAAAAACAGAAAGATGTCAGAGAGTCAGTGTCACCCAGTCACAGGCTGCACTTCCACCAGGTGTTTGATTCCAGTCGCTCAGCCGCGTCTCACACATCTCTCTCAGGTAGCTCGCACCGAGCGACAGCTTAGCTGACAGAGAGGCAGTAGCAGCCAAAAAGCCCGCTAATAACGCATAAAAGGACCCAGAAAACATTCCCGAACTCGGCTGGTTGTTAGAGGGCTCCATGTTAATCCTTTCAGCTGCAGTTAAGTCTGAGTTAAAGGATGCGAACAGGTAGACGAACATTTCACAATAGAAGCTTGTATGGCAGCTTCCTCCGTACGTCACTACACAACAGGACCTGGTTTTTAACTAATATATTTATACTGTAAAGTACACCCTGTCACTGTCGTCCAAAAATCTTACATTTGTTGCAGGTATAGATTGCGCATGAACATCCTAATGGCTCTTCATATAAATGCTTGTCATTTGTTACTTTGCTCAGTGGTGACCTAACAGCTTCAGTGGTGATGCCATCGGGCTCCGCTAGAATTTATTTTAAATAAGTAAAGAAACTACTCTCCGTGGATAATGTCAATATTCATGGAGACACATTTTTTGATTGAAACTACTTTGGTTTTATTGTGAAGCTGAAGTGCTTTTTCTATATCATGCCTTCGCCATCTTGACTGCAGCTGCTTTGTTGTAATTGGTTGTTTCCTTTCCGGGAACCTGATGACGTAGTGAGCGTTTGAAAAAAATCGCGCGACTCCGGGAGGGTCTATTTTCTTTTTCGTTTTTTTTTTTAATTAAAACCATACACACATATTAAAAATGCGCGCGCGCGCGCGCACACACACACACACACACACACACACAATCATTTAGTTCTTTCTCCATTTAATCATTTTGTTTTTAAAACACTGTCCTTGCAGGACATACAAGCAAACCATGCCTAACAGTAAAGGCAGTGAGTGCTACTTTGTATGGGCGTGTGAAAGGAATGATTTGATTGATGCACATATAACCAATGAAAAAGTGAACAAATGCACTGATGTAACCCTTGTAAAAAATAACTAAAGGCATAAGAACTGAGCCAATGTGATACCGTACAGAGGTTTGAAAAGAAGAGTGTCTGCGTGTCCTTGATGGAGGAAGGGTTCCGATGATTTAGAGGACAGCCTCTTTGTGGGTTTCACCCTCAGTCTGTGCAGCTGGAAACTCTGACCCGCTTTGCTTCCAGATGAAGCATACCATCCTCACTTCCACACACAGATGTGAGCCCCTTCACCAGCCTGCCTAATGTCTCAGAAAGTTCCTCAAGTGTGTCTTGGCTCTCACTGGTATATATTCGGTCCATGAGTTGTTTGGTGAGGTTGACACATTTCTTCCTCAGATATGACTTGCTCACTCGCTTGCGTGGTGGACTGTCACAGTCAGAGGTCACCTGTGTGTCTGCAAAGAAAGTTACACTTAGACAAATTTGCACTCCCTAAAATTTGAGATTACAGGTTAATGATTGTGCGGGTAAGACAGTAACTTTTATGAAGTTCTTCTCTCATGTTGCAGATAAACCTTACCCTTGCAGGTTACTGACTCACTGACTACCTCCATGCCCCACTCGTCCACTGAGTCTGGGGTCATGGAGCAACACGTGGCATCCAGGTTAAGAAGCAGGTGTTCCCTGTATTTCAGGGATAACTGCTGCCACGTCCAGCCAGGGACCGTCTGGAAGACTGCACAGAAATGTTTGCATGGCAACTTGTACCGCCTCCAGTCATCACACTGGCAGGAGGGCAAGCTGTCGTCTGACCCAAATGCCAGTTCATAAGACTGGTCCTCCTGTGTCTCGCTCTTCACTCTGAAAACACCATCGCCCAGCTTGACCACGTCCCTCAGAGAGAGAGCTGTCCATGCAGCTCGTGATGTGTTGAATGACGTCTGTGGGTCTGTCCCACAGGAAAGGAGGGACACTGGAGTCATACTGTCTGTATGACCTCACATTAGCTTCAATGTACCTGAAAGAGAAACATTATTTTTGCTGACATGACGTGCACACTGAAGACAAGCTTGTGCAAATGGAAAACTTACGTCCTCCACAGTTCAGGGATGTACATGTGTGTCACGATGTCCAGCATTTCAGATAATGTCCGGTTCCTGTAGTCCTCCAGGTATTTGTGCTTGAACAATTTATTCTGGCGTTCGGTCTCATGGTTTGTGATGATGGCTATATTCAGTGTCTCTTCTTTGAAGGCAGACACCCATCTCTTAAACAAAGCAAGATATAGTGAGAGTTTGTTGTGGTGATAGAATTTCAGCTGTTTGAAGCCAGGCTGCTTTATCACCTGGCACAGGCCACATATAGGTTAATCTTAACTTAAAGATCACAAATAACCCTTTCAAACTATATATGACCATTTAACCTTTTGAACATGTATATAATATATATATTTTACTATCTATATTTTAATATCTACCAACATCTAGTGGTGAGATTTTACTCACTGCAACTTTAAATAAGCCAAACTTTACTTTAAAAGGATATAATCTGGAAGGTAGTGGCTTGTGCTGTATTCTTCAGCATTAATGTGACTGTCACACATAAGCAAGTCACCCATGTTGCTGTGTTCAGGCCACCCAGCCCCCCAACAGAGGCAGGCTTTTAAACTTGACGATGATTTATTTTAATGATATAATGTATCATAGTTGATGAAATCCCCAATTTTTCTTCTAATTTTATGTTAGTGTTTCACAAAATAGTAAACCTCTTTTCTTTGCAACTTCTTTTGTCCCATTTTCTTTCAAATGTCTCTGTGCAGGAGCTGCTTTTTTGTCAGATGCTTACCTTTGCTTTGGACAACCACATGTCTGAAAACCAGCTCTGAAACACAGGATTTTGTTCCCAGGTGTGGCTGGCCATCAGGGCCTTCACTGCCTCCTCGAACTGCTGTGTAGTGAGCGAGGTGGCTATCGCTTTCAGCTTTGCAAGAGCATCTTCTTTGTCAGCCACTCGATGCTCCTTCTGTATCCATTCATCCCATGCCTTCTCCCTGTGAAAGTCACTGAACAGCGCTTTGGTGCCTGCACAGAGATAGAAAGAGACTGAATAGAGAGCACACTGATATATAATCATAACACCAAGATGTATAAAAAGAGTAAAAATCCACAGTGATCACTTTGTTTTCATTTTAGCTCACCGTACCTTCAAACACAGACTCAACAGCTCGGATTTCGGCAGCGTTGCAATCGACCATGAAGCTTGCTGGCCTCCAGTCTGCGTTCCAACATTTGAAGACTTCCAGACCCTCTTTGATGGCTTCTGTTGTTTCTTCTTGCAGTACCATCACTCCCACAACGGAGTAGCACATGTTGGTGCGGACGCACAAGAAGCAAAGGGGCAGAGGGTAGCGGATTGTTCTGTAGGCGGCATCGAACACGCAGACATCTGCCCCATACATGCGCAGCAGCCTCATCTGCCACAACGTTTGATGGCAGAAGAGGAAGGAGGCATCCTCTGTACGGAGGCAGTCTTTTTTTCTTTTTTTATACGGACTAGTCACATGCTGGTGTTTTACCCAAACAGGAATGATAAAGGCGCCACTCACCTCCAGGTTCACCTGATCGATTCTGTGCCGAGCCTGGTCCTTCACCTTAGCCATTATATTTCGGAGGTCCTTCTCTGAGGGGTAGTACCGGCGCCTGGACGCAGGGGGTGGGCTAGCTCCCTTAAAAAGCTCGGCTGTTACAAACTGAGCAAGATGACGCTTCAGCTCGCTGACCTTCCTCACGCCCTGCTTTCTGAGCTCCACCACCTGCTGCTCCACTCTTGCGTCCACGGGCTCCTTTAAATATAGCACACTTGTAGTTTCACATGGAAACACAGGTTTTCGTCCTTTGTGAGCAGACTGTTGTGCGTTACCATTTCTCCCATTGCGTGCCCAGCATGCGCACTTGGCTGTGTGACAACATAGCATGTTCCCCATACAACTGGATCTCTCTCCAAGGCCTCTCTTAGCATCTTGGAGGCTGCCTTCTTACTCCTCTCCCTGTCTTCTTCCAACTATGATGCATGCAGATAGAAATCAGAGTGGTGATCATGGAGAGAAACACGTGCCGAAACAAAATGATTTAGTCTGAGTCCTAAACTCATACTGCAAGGCTTTCTCCTTTAAATTCAGCTGTCTTCGCTTAAAGATCATATCCCTGTAGGAGAGCCAACATTTCCACTTACCTTGAATTTAGGGAATGTTGCGATCTTGCTGATTGATATGGCTGCTGGGCATCCCACCTTTTTAGTAGACTGCGAGTTTGATTTGTTCCTAACTAAAGTGTGGTCCATCATCTGTGGATTATGGGAAAGAAATCAGTTAAATAATTAATTCAATAATTCATGTCAAGGTTAGCTAACTTGAGCAGAACATCTAAGCATACTCAAGTTAACAGGAGAAACAGGTGGAGGAGTAGTGCGCCTTTCTTAGTAGCTGTGGTTCACTGCTGTCCATTAGAGGTGAGCAGATTGATCCTAATATTGATAATATCCATGCCAATGCCGGTATTGGTACAAACACAATAGGATTTAAAGCCTATAGCACCTTTAAACGACAGTAGTTGATCAAAAGTGCTTTAGAGACAGCCACATCCAAGGTCTCCAGAAAGCCCCAATTTCAAAATACATGAAAAACTAAAAGGTGTGTTTTGTTGTAGAAAAGTAAAAATCACACTGACTTATAGGCCATTAAATTGTGTTCAGAAATTGGACATTAATGATGATTCGTCTGATAAATCATGACGCACTGCTCTCCACTACATAAGCTGCCTTTTATAGGTTAAAAGTGTTGTCACTATTGGTCCTGTATTTACTTAGTATTGGACTGATACACAAATTTCAGTATCCCACAGCACTACTCCCAACTCATCTACTCTGCGCGCCTTTTTCTACAAAGCTACAGCGTCATCAGTTGCCTGGCAACGAAACAACCAATCACAGCAGGATTGTCCCTAGGCTCCTCGCATCACCAGCCAGCCTGTGTGGGTGTGTGTGTGTGTGTGTGTGTGTGTTGAACGTGCAGTGAAATCACCGTCTTTTTTGCCTTTTCCTCGGCATATCTCTGCTTCTGAGCTACGGCGAGGTCTTTGCCCTGATGGCAGACGAGCCTTTTAGAGCCCACAAACATAAATGGGACTCCGGTGAATTCAGTGGCTGGCATCCCAGAGCCCCCAGCCCATTGCCAGTAGACCCGGTTTCCGGGCAAAGGATGCCAATCTGTGTGACAAATACAAGCACATGACCTGATGATAAGACCCTGGCGTTAACCGACACACTCACTACTGAACCATAGCAGGGAGCAGTGTTTACGGCTCTTGTGTTCAGCCAGCAGTCACTCTTCATTTCGTTACCTTTGTCATTAAAATGGCGGTCCACGGAAAAGGTGATAAACTTAGTCTGAGACTCTTCCTCCAGTTCTTTAATAAAAGAGTCCAGATCGGCAGAGTTCTCAAAGTGTCTCATGCTAATGCTTAACTTTTCATGTTCACACAGCTAACGGCGCTGCGAGCAGTCACAGCGGAGAGTTTGCTTCTTCGAGTTAAACGGGGCGAGTTGCTGCTTTATGTGGAGGACATTCATCGGTTTAGTTTTTCTGCGATGTTTCGCTTTGAATCATTTCTGTGAGTGAGCGACAGATTATCGTCCCTTGTGCAGATCCAATGTAACACCAAGCAGCGCTGTGGCATCAACGTTCCCAAATCCACCAATGACAGTAGCTCCTGAAGTCACGTGACGCGTCGCGGTTTAGTGACGGTTTCAATGTTTTGATGAGTCCGTGCTAGCCGGAAGTTGCTCAGGTCTGGAGTCTGCATTCGTTGGCTGTTTGTCTTGTTTTGCTTCTTTGCCATGAATAAAAATAAGGGCCGCGGAGTAGCATGGGTGAAGCCGGCGGAGCCGTCCTTTCTCAAGAAGTTTAAGAGCGATGTGGGGTACAAAGAGGGACCGAATGTCGACACTAAGGTAACTACGCGGTTTGGTTAGCCGTGCCAGTTAGCTGCCCCTGGCCTACCAAACCATTAGCTCTTTGAGTTGTGTGACAGTTACACTTTGTGACGTGTGTTTCTGAGCGTAGGCGCATTGTGTTCATATAAGGAAGAATAAATGCTCTGAATCATAATTCAACGGAGGGTCCCATTCACTGAATTGAGCAGTGAGGCCGCACGAGCTACAGCTGTTTCTCAGACCATCAGAGCAGTTTCAAACTGCGCTGCAGCGTTCAGCTGTGACTGCGCAGGCGTACTACAACTGAATTTATGTATTCTACATTCTACAACAGAAAGCCATGGCTTTTCATGAATGGAAGTTGTATAAAGTTGCATTTCAAAAAAACCCAAAAAGAAAACCCCGCCAGAACTTGAATCATGACTCTGAACTACAGGTTCCTGATTTTAGTTTGAGTGTAGGGCTGCTGATGAAATGATCATCAATGAAATAAGAAACCTCGGCACCATCATTCACAGTGAATGTAGGATTTAAAATACAAAAAAAATCTCAAACAGGCTGACGGTCTGTTTGCTATCTCAGCGTCAGGTGATGCCAACACTGGATGACGAGAGCGGCAGCGATCGAGAGGACGAGTTGCCTCAGGTCGTGGTCCTTAAAAGTGGAGACCTGACTGCAGAGGAGGTGAAGAAGGTGAAGGATGAAATACGGGCTGGAGGCAGCTCAGAGAAAGGTGAGAGTCCAGTTCAATGATTTAATTACACCAGGAGTAAGAAAATATTTACATATGTATTAGTGGTGCAACGGATCAAAAATTTCACGGTTCGGATTGGATCACGGTTTTAAGTCACGGATCGGATCAATTTTCGGATCAGCAAAAAAAGAAAAAAAAATTAACATTGACTTATTTACTTATTGAAGTATTTTTTGCCTGTTAAAAACATTCAACTCAAGACTCATTCCACGCAATTATATAAAAACAAATTATGGTACAATATAGGGCTTTGTATCTACCACTCAATTCAATTTTATTTACAAAGCGTCAAATCACAACAACAGTCGTCTCAAGGCGCTTTATATTGTAAGGTAGACCCTACAATAATACATACTGCTCATTATATCGCACTCCGCTGTGATATAATGAGCGGTCACGGTCACGTAGCTTTCCGTGTCCTTGGAGGTCCACCCATTTGTAGTTAGGGCAACAGAAGATGCCTGGGACAGTTCAGCCATAACTTTAAACTTTTCCTGCTCATACATGCTTGGAACGATCTTGCCACTAAAGTGGACGCGCAACGGGATATCATAGCGGGGCTCAAGCGCGTTCATCATAGTTTAAACCCCTTGTTTTGCACAACGGAATATGGCCTCCCGTCTGCAGCTAAACACCCCAATAGCTTTTGTAATAGCTTGAACCCGGTCGGATTGGGCAGCAAAGGGCTGCTTAAATGCCGCAAACTCCTCTGCTCCTCCACTTGGACTGCTAGCGCTGGCCATAACTATCGCTTGACAGACTGACCACGCGCACCATACACATACTTTTTTGTATGTGTATGGTTCTCCGAACCGATCCCCGTGGAGTGGGATCGGTTCGGATTACGGATCAACCATGATCCGTTGCACTACTAATATGTATGCACTGTATACAGCATGTTAACATAAAACCCTGTGTTTGCTACCCTGCTCATACATACCGCCGTCTGCTCCGCAGATGGTCAGCCCCCTGATGGTAAAATCCTTTTCAAGAAACCAGCCAAGCGCTCTTCCTCAGATAAATTCCAGGGCATCGGTGCTAGCTCCAGCAAAAAGAAGAAGAGCAGTGGAGGGGACAAGGAAAAGGAGGAGGAGGAGAAAAAGGAGGCATCTGGAAAGAAAGTTAAAAATAACAGCCTCCTGTCATTTGGAGGGGATGAGGAGGAGGAGGACTGAATGGAAGTGGTGAGAGTAGGCTGTCAGGAAACAGGAACATTGTACTGAGTATAAGACATGGTTCAGCCTGTCCATTCTTTTTAAAGGACAGTGCTACTGTTTTTGCATGTCGTACATGACACATAGATTCATACATTTTTAGTAAAGCATAAAAATCAGCTGGCACAAACTGAATTTATTCCGAGTTGTCTCCGTCTGACTACAGGGATGATTCTGATCCATTTAACAGTCTGAACAGAAACAGTGAAGCCGAGGGGAAAAAATGAACACGCATCAAAGAAGATGAGGTTATACTTCTGTTAGTGTAACTTTATCCTGCATCCATGTCAGGGTCAGAAACTACACAAGGACATTTATACAGTACTGTGTTACTGATAAGAGGGGAGTTGGTTCAGCTGCTGTGTGAAAGCCCACTCTGACATATTAGCAGGACGTTTCCCTTGGTTACAGCTACCAGACTGTGTTGACTTGTGTCACTTTGTAGAACTTGGGGTTTGCTCTTTTCCAGCCCCGTGACTTTGTTGTTTTAACATTTTAGTTTGCATGTTCTCGTGTGTGTGTTCTGTGAGGACAAATATGAACTTTTAAGGTGGTTTAGTTCTCAGTGGACTAAAGTCATGGCTGTGGGACAAGAATTCATATTTTCACACCTCAAAGTTTATAAATGTCTCAAACACAAGCAGAGAGAACCGGGCTGATGTAAACCAGCTCCTGCTTGATTCTGGAGTTGACTGAAGACGCACATCACCATACGGCTTTACCTCAGTGTAGCTCTTTCACACACACCACAGGCAGGTAGTTGAAGCAGCGTCTTTGTGAAATGCACGGATTCTGAAACCAGCTCATCTACACGGTTTCAGGTGTAAATTTCTCCTGCATTTGCAGTCATAAATAGCCTGAACTGTGTGCTGTGCTATAGATCGAATCACTATTGTATAGCTGTGGTCATAGGACCAGGACTAATTAGTGGAAAATCAGTTGTACAGTGTGCCCCCCTCCCCACCCTTCAAGCCCAGTGTAAATAATTGAGACAGCAGCACGCAGAGAGCTTTTCTGTTTCAAAGAATCGGCGCTAATGAATTCCAGCAGAGTCGGTTTGCCTGAAATTTTCATTTGATGCAGCTTTCCTTAATTATTTTTTTGTTATACTTCTAATCAAAGTCACAGCGGGAGCTGCTTGTGAATTTTAATTTAGAAAAAGCAATTAATTCAGCTGCAGGAGCCACTCGGCGGTGCTCTCCACAAAGCAAATCCCAAAGAAAAATATAAGATCATCGGAAGCGGGTCTGCTCTCGCATTTAAAACACTCGGAGATCTGCAGGGAACTAAATTTGTCCAGCTTCAGTTTACCGTACTGGTAGCAGTGGGGGTCTTTTTTTTTTTAAAGTATTACATGTAATGTGTCCCTTCATCAGACACAAACGAACATCAGCAGCTGATAAATGGATGTCATTAAATTCCAGGAGCAGCTAGTTTAATGGAAATTAATTAAATTAATTCTGTGTGATTACAAATTAAATTGCCCCCATATGACAGTATTGTGAGTTCTTGCTTCAGGTTCCAAAGTGCTGCGGATCACTCTGTCACACTCTGAATCAGCCTGGATCTTTGTTGCTGTGTTTGAATCTTGTGTTGTGTGTGATGAGGCGTGTGTGTGTGTGTGTGTGTGTGTGCGTGCCTGGCAGCCATACGCAGGGGCTCATTGTAGAATCTTAAATATAGTCAGTCATGTACTGAATGTATGAATATTTTCTAGCTTCGATTGCGGAGCTGAACAGTTCATGTAGAAACGATGCATTTATATCAATGCAGTTGTGATGTTCGTTTTTTTTGGGTGTGTGCATCAGTTTTCATTGTGTATTTTTTGACAGTGCTACAACTCCTGTGACCTTTTGATATAAAAACATTAAGAAATCTGTGTTGGTTGTTTTTACTGTCAGTGGGTGCGTTGCCTCATCAGTGCCACCTGTGTTCATGTCATGAATGAACAGATCTACACCTTCACTATTCTTCAGATGCTTATTGCCTAATTCTTCTTCCTCTCACACCGCCTGTCAAGCTTTCCACATGCATAGTTTCAGTCCAGGACTGTAAAAGAGCAGCTTTGCACGATTACAGTTCAAAATATTTTTTAAAGTTTTCATTGTGTCTTAAAGCAGATTTGGTTCTTTTTTCCCCCCCTGATTGGCTGCCTCTTACAAGACGCATCCCTTCACTGATCTCCGACAGAGCCAAGAGAATATAAAAAACGAAGTGTCAAGTCTAAACTGGACAAAAATGCGGCTAATAAAATCAATGCTTACAAGCTGTGAATTTTATAACCACAAAAAAAAAAAAATCTACAGATTAACATTTTTGTCCATTTAAAGAGAAAAAAAAGTAAAGATGAGTTATTTCAACCTCTTTATTCAAAAAGGCATGTTTCATTCTCACACCTGCATCCAGATCATTACAATTGATGGAAGAACCTTTGACTTGGAAAAAATCAAATAAAATCATTGCATCACATGATAGGACGCTGCGCTCGTGTTAGGCAGCAGCCTCCATCGTCCATGTAATAAATACACCCGCTGACGTGCAGCTCTGGAAACAACTTTTTTTTTTTTATTAAACTTTAAGGCCTGTGCTGTCCCTCTCCACACGGACTCTTGGAGCAGTGTTCTAACAAAACCTCATAACAGAAAGTCAGCTTGGAATATCTGTAAGAAAATGAACATGGCAGATTCGAATCTAGGGAAAGTTTGGTGTACAGAAAGAAGTGCGCCAATTTACAAGGAACATTCAGAGTGTGGAGCGGCTGTAACCCGCAGAGCCTCCTGCTGCTCCTGCCAGCTCAGATGATGTTTTTCTAAATTCAGGAGAGGACGAGCAGCGAGCGCGTTTGATCCCGGTACCTGCGGAGGGAGACTCAGCCTGATATCTACAGAGTGCGGTGGGATACGTGACGGGAGATCAAAGGGAACGAGGCCTCAGGGACACCTTTTGACATGCAGACAGCAGGTACTGCAGACAAACAGCTGGGTGCATTACTGCTGCTGCTGATTTCTCTTCATTGTTTTCACTGAGAGCAGAGGAGACTTTCAAATGGCTATTTAACAACAACACTGGCATCAGCAGCAAAGCAAGCACATTTCTACTGACCTGAAGGTGGGAGGGACCGCTCTGCGTTCTGCAGCGCTGATCCCTCCCACATTCGTTCATTTACTAATTACAGTCAGCTGATTAAAAACTGAAGGGTACAGATATGTTCGGGTCCACCTGCTGGGCTGCGGCTCAGCATTACCATTTTAGATAATGTAAACAGCCAGCTGATCACACAGATTGTAAACAAATCACTTTAAAACAGAGCTGGTGCATCCTGGGAAATGTAGGTTCCAGTATCTCTGGAGTCTGAACAGGATCTAGAGATTCGGGGTCAGATTTATCACAGGGCAAATTGGTGATCACAAAAATGTGCCAGTGGGAGAAAAATTGTGCATGTGATCCAACACTGAGCTAACTCTGCCAGCACCAGCATCTTACTGAGCAGAGCACACGAGATAATATCCTCTAACCTGAATAACATAATCACAGGGTAACATGTTGGTTTCACATCAGTGAGAAGCAGCTGAAGGAGAAATATTAAGCTCTGATAATGTGGACCATTTCCTCCGGTGGAAACCGATGACGACTGTGGAGCGAGATCCAGAGAACCTCATAAACCTGACATCTGTGTGTGATGGCTGGCCTTTAGGATACACACAACAGAACAACTCAATTATTTACCAGGATGCATGTTAGTGAAGAGTTACTGTGCCACCCTGTTTCCGTGTATGGACAGCCATGCTGCAGGACGCTGCAGGCACTCATTAACAGAAAGATGATGACTGTCAGCCGCCTGCAAAACTCCATATTTACATTCAGTGACACCTGAACCACTAGGAACAGGAACACGCTTCAGAGCTGACTGAATCACATTAATAAGTTTTGGATGTGATACTACAGAGAACTAAAAAAACAAAAAAACAACAACAGCGGAGTCAGTAAAGTTAAGCTTTGGCACCACACTCGCAGCTTTAAGCCATCCACCTGTGCCTTTAAATAAATTCTGCTTGTGTGATTCGTTGAATTCCTCACGCCGCTAATTTTTTACTCTGAAGTAGAAAATCTTACACAAATGTGGGGAAAGGGGGAAAAATATGTCTTTGTGCCTCTTAAAGTAAAATCATGAAGCTGCATCCACACATGGACGATCTAGACATGGCAGAAAAAGTTGGCAGGTCAGGGGGAACCCTTTCCTCGACTTTGATATAAGTGATTGAAGCGAACAGTGGGGAGAGCGGAGGATACCGATGTTTGACATGTGACAGTATATTAGAGAGTCGCCTTGAAAGCAACGTGTGGCCAGTGAATCGCTCCCTGTGTGGATGCAGCTCAAGCCTGAAATGTGGCCGTAAAGCTTGGGACAGCCGAGCCTGTGGTGCTCAAATTGTGACTTTGCTTGTTTTTAAAAGTAATTCAACCCTCTGCGCCATCTTTGTTTACAACTGTGTTGATCTGGCATGCTGATGAAAATTTTAACGCACTGTAGCAAGTGAGAATTAACCTAAAAATGAAGGCGTGCTGTCGGCGCAGCAGGATGATGTTAGATGAAAGCGTACTCTATCAGTCAGTCTGGGTTTCAGTGCTGACAGAGTTTCTGTATGTGTGTGAATGATGCGATGCATAGAGCAGCCCCAAGCAGAGTCCCCTGATGAGGGACGGCTAATCTCTCTCACTCGGTCCGTCCTCACTCCCCAGCACGTTCAAGTACAAAAAGAAAAGTGAGTCAAAGGTCACAGTTCGTCAGGTTAAATCCAGCGTGGAGGAGGCTCTCAAACTCAAACCCGTTCTCTATCTCTTCCTCCTCGACCCCAGCATCAAGTCAAAGGTCGGCTTGGGTTCAGCGGGATCCTGGGCGATGCTTTCCCAGCCTGGGCGTCCAGGTGAGGATGCTCAAGATGATGGCGGGGGCGGGGCAGAGAACCTCTGCTGTTCCTTATTCAATCTCGATTGGTGGATTTGTTTTCTCCTTTTCTTTCTTTCTTTTTTTTTTTCTTTTTTTTACTGCTTGATTTTGTTGAGCTGTGTGTGTCAGATTCGTTTTCCTCCCTCCTGTCCACAGTCTGCCTCTGTAGGTGGTGGACCTTCTATAAAGATTTCTTGGTGAGTTTCTTGCCCTTCTTCAGGGACAGCTTATTCTTGACATATCCGCGCTTCCTCTTGGCCGTCTGTAAACAAAAGAAAATGACACGTTCAAGTAAAAATTTATGATTTTGTGTGCAAGTTTGGCTAAAATGTCCGAAACAGCGGTGAGCTGGAATGGATGTGGGGACCTTTTTAGAGCTGTACTTCTGCCTGTTGGCGTCGGTGCTGCGCAGCTTGTGCTCCACCCGGTCTCTGTTCTCCAGCTTCTTGACCTTATAAATCCTGACCAGCCAGTGCTCTGAAGTGAACGCCTCTTCCAGGTGTTTCAGTTTGATGTCCTTGTTGCCGATCTCGGCGTTGCGTGTCCGGTCAAAGCCCGGGGGCGTTCTGAAGTCCAACTGAACAGGAAAGAAAAGCATCATTTAACTGAAACACTGACATCTCTTTAGTTTCTGCGAAGTAGAAAAAGCTCCTTGACGATGACATACCTGCATCTCTCCAAAGCGGTAGTAAGACATTTTGTACATAAGGCAGTTGAGCAGGGTGGGGGAGCCTGCTTTGTCCACTCTGAACTCTCCTTGGGGGGTAAAGTAATCACTTTCCTGGGGTGAGCCGTGACAAAAGGTGGAGAAAGAAACTAAATTAAAGAAAAGAACGAACACGTGTTCATATGTAACCAGAGAGTGCGAGACGGTTCCCTCACCCTGATGTCCCTGGGGTGCTCCCCCTCTGCGATGCGCACCATCCACAGGAACTTGTTGATGTCATCACCTGAGTAGCCAATCACCCCTCCGAAGATGATCAGGACATAGTCGACATCCAGCGACCTCATGATTTCATAGGCTGCAGTCTCATTGGACGACATGGCTTTGCCCACCTGTCAGAGCACAAATACACCGCAGGTTAGAAATATCACACTTAAGCTGCCTCACAGACCATTTACACTCATTAATCTAACACATGTCTTTGGGCTGTGGGAGCAAGCTGGACTCAATATGCACCACAGAGAGCAGCCATGCTTAAGTTTAGGTAAGGAAGATAAATAGAAGCTGCACAGATACAACCGCTGAAAGCAAACTATTCCTTTTCCTCAGAATGTCACAGTTTTGAGATTAATGTCAGAATTCTTTGAGAAAAGTCGGAATTCTAAGAAGAAAAAAAAACTCCAAAAGATGCCCGGACCTATAGAAACCATTTGTTGGCAAGAACAGCAGTAAAATGGTTCTTGTAGTTGGTCAGTGGGTTTGCACACATCTCAGGGGGGATTTTGTTCCACTCCTCTTTACAGAAACTCTAAATCATTTTAGGTTTCTTGGTTAGCTGCTTGGAAACTCAAAGCTTCAGCCTCCTCCACAAATTTCTATAAGACTATAAGAAATGTGCTTCTTCTTTAACCACTCCTTTGTTGCCTTGACGCCATGTTTTGGGTCATTGTCATGCTGGAAGACTCGACTATCATCGTCAACGTTCTGGCTGAGGGAAGGAGGTTCTCACTTGCCTCACCCCATGAGGCAAGATCTTGAACAAAGCTCCAGACCGAGGGCGGAAGAAATATTACATGACCATCAATTTCTAAATAACTGCACCAACAGTCATCTGCTCAAAGCTTCTTGTTGATGGTATTGTAGCTCATTCCAGACTCCTGCAGGTCTACAATCTTATTCCTGGCCTCCTTTGACAGCTCTTTGCTCTTACGACGGTGGAGGAGAGGTTGGAATGGAAGAAACCGACTCCTGATTTCAGCATGACACACATATCAAGTGTTGTAGAGAATCAAAACCCAGATTTCACTCAATGAGATGCAAATCAATTTATAACATTTATTTCATGTTTTTGTTTCAAGATTTCTGGCTAATATTCTGTCTCTCTTCATAAAAATCTAAACTACCATCATTTATTTGTGAGCAAACCTGCAAATTCACCAGGGGATCAAATCATCAGTTCCCCCACTGCAACTTAATGTCTGCAGCTTATGTAAAATACAGAAGGGAAATAAACCAAACATTTTAAACCTAAAATAATTAGTATTTTCTTCTGGTGGTCGGTTTAGGCTCTTCAGCAGAATTATTCAGCAACAACCCAGCAGCTGTGTGGAAATGATAGCAGAGAGTTCACAACCCAGAGTGACCTCGAGTGGAAATACTCTGGATTTCGGTCAGTAGACAGCAGGGCTGTGAAACCTTAACTGCTCTTACTGAATAATGAATAAGCAAGTGATAAAAGCTTCATGCACTACAGGTCCCTCATGGGCTGTTGCTGAGGAAAAGATATTGTTGTTGTCCTTGTTTTTCATAGCAGAGCTCGCTCTGGGCATCCAACGCCCATGCTGTACAGCTTCATACTCTGTGTACTTGTTTATCTTGTAATGCAGATCATTTAAGGTCTGTTTATATTATTAAAAAAATAATAGTTGTGTGTCTGTGCTCTGGATCACATATGGATGCAATCCACAAAGTCAGCTATTTGAATGGTTTGAACTTATTGATAAGAAAGAACTTATATGTCTGTGAAGGTTCTCAGTCATCCAGGTCTTATAACTAACCCTTATAACTAAGAACTTATAACTAACCCATTTCCAGTTAGAGAAACTGTTAGGTGACTTAGGTTTTAGGTAACTGACTCAAGGAGTAAGTCAGGTTTTGCTGCTTTGATTTAAATCACCATTCTCAGTGCGTCTTTGTAGCGGTGCAGCACTGAATCTGTGGAGTGCCTCTTTCACATGTACAGTATTAAGCTCTCTGAGTGTTTTGCAGTGCAGTGAACTGATGCAGTTGCGTCCACATGGTGGTGTCATACACCAAGACAACACATCAATACTCAGGGCACTACGAGGGCTGACAAACATCCACCAGAAGTTGTGTAACTAAGCAACCATCAGAAAAAGAAGGGTAAGAGAAAAGAAGTCGGGAATACATGAGTAAAACAAGACAAGGCAGTGAATGCATTTCTGACAACACTCCTCTACAAACACACGACCAAGCAGAAGTGTAAACTCTGGGAGTGACCCTTCAACCCGGATTAGAATTTCCTGGCAATCATTCCATGGCTTAGACTTAAAAGGGTAAACTCAAGCCTGCTTTTCCAAACCTGAGACAGGAGATAAAGGGGAACAGGCAGATCAGCTCTCACCAGTGCTATATGACTGTTGTTCCATGTGTTGTTGTCAACCAGCGTGGTCCTGTTGGCCATGCCTGCTATCTGGTAGCCGTAGTCCCACCACGACATCACTCTGGCATGCTCGTCCGTGTTCTGCCTCAGCCAATAGTAGGCCTCCCTGAAATCGTCCAGGATGTTGCGAGAGCTGTTGGGGACAGTTGCAGATATGTTAATGCTCCTATGATGTTGGGCCTGAGCATAAGCGTTTCCAGCTGATTACGTTTATTTTAGAACTTAATTAAATTAGCTTTGCCTGATCTGTAATTGAGAATAATGCTTATTGATCGTATACAGGGCTTGGTGTGGCCCATTAATCCTCTGTCTGATACTAGTGCTTTTAGCTCCTTTCCCTTTAAGAAACTCTTCTGATTGGCTGCCCCTTGTCAACAGCAGGTACATGCTCACATTCAGAGCTGTGGACCCAAGATAAACATGTTAGAAAAAAACTCAGTAGTTATTAGAGTAGCCTGAGCTTTTGGCTCACAGGGGTTACTTGTATATACACCAGCCATAATTATTTGAAACCTTGGCCATGTTTAATATGAATTCAATTCAATTTTATTGACAACAGTTGCCTCAAGGCACTTTATATTTTAAGGTAAGAACCCTAAAATAATAATCAGCGTCCATCACTGTAACAGCATCAACTCTGACAGGAAATAAGTACAAGCTGGATGGGTCCCCCTTTAAATCTTTGCCTCAGAAACCAGAATGTGCCTGACAGTCTCCGTTTGACGGCAGTCTGTTCCACTGAGTGTGCAGCACTCTGCTACAGTGTTTTCTGATAGAAAGAGGAGTGACAGCATGGAGCCGCTGAGCAAGGAGCTTTGCTACGGATTAAGACCGCCTCTATTCATTTAAAGCATGAAGTGAACAGTTTCAGCAAACAGAACTTAAAAAAAAAAACAAACAAAACAAAACAAAACAAAAAAAAAATAAAAAAAAAACACAGCACATCTGGTAGGTAGCTGCATGTGGAGCCAAATGTTTTAATCCACTTAAGCCCACAGAACTGAAAGACAAAATAGAGAGTAACCTCACTGAAAATATGATGACAGCATGGTCTGTGTAGAGAAGCTGCTGTTGGATTTTTAAATGTCACTGCTGTAAGAGGTGCAAACAGTGCTCGTACATTAGAGTGAGGGTAGAAATGTCAAGGGCAGATCTCTAAATACACGGTTACAGCATGGAGGGGAAAAAAGTATGTAATTTCAGTGAACTGACCCTTTACAGAGGGGCCAACGGTACAAGAATACTCTCAGCTCTGCTGTAAACAGCTCAAACACAGAGAATAGTTCCTCCAATCACAGAGGTCCTGCTAAGCCAGAGTCCTCACCCATCGTGGTTGTACGATGCCAGCACCACACTGGGGCTGGAGTAGGCGTTGCTGGTGACCCAGGTGCAGTGGACGGCAAACATCATGAGCAGCATCAGCATCAGCATGGTGACTATGGACTTGATGTTGGGGCCGAGGCCCTCCTCCGCCTTCTCTTGCTCCGACACATGTTTGCGCACCTTCCCAGCCTGCCAGGGAGAAGCCGAGTTAAAGGTTACTGAAACTCCATCAGGACATGTCCACTGTCCAAACGAGCTGCTAATATACTAGAGAGTTATTTAATAGTCCTCGCAGAGAATTCTCAGGCAGACAATTAACTGTTGTAGCGCTTTTATAGTGTGACATTTAACAGCACCCTTCAGCAGACCTGTGATAGGTTGGTGATGCATTATTCCCCACGTATCGATTTGGAGGAAAAGCAGCAGAAGGATGAGGAAAACATTGGACGCGAGTTCTCTTTGTTTCTCCTGAAAGGTTAAAGGGGGAGGAGGAGCGTAACAGCTACAAACTGCAGTGTTGTCACTTCAAACTTTTTATGATAAATGTTTCCCGTAAACTTTTACCCTCTGATCCATCCAGCAAGTGGTGCACACACAAGGACTAGAACAGGACAGAACCTTTTTTTTTTTTTTTTTTTTTTTTTAAAAAAAATCGGTGATTTATTCTGCTCCCATTTTCATGCCTCATATCTGACTCAAGCTTTGAATTCTAAAACGAGGAAGGTCACACGACAATTAAAAGAGACTCATGATCATTTCCAGCTCTTTAGTTTGATTCTCTGCATGATACACAATCCAAAATAATCCTTATTTCTCTAACATGTTTCTACACCACTGTTCATCCCACTCTGAAGCATTTAGTTCACGTTAGCACAATGACTCCAACAGAGGTTAAAAATCAAGCTGTGCATTTGTTTAAAAACTTGAACCACTACTTTTGGCCACTTCAGGGTGTAGAGCAGCTGATGGCAGCCTTGGATTTTAGCAGCTTATTTCCACATCCAGCTAGAATGAATACGCGTTAGCATTCATTTTCCTTTTCACTATTTTAATTTGAACAAATTCCTGAAAAAATAAAAATTAATTTCTTGTTTAAAATGTCTTTAAAAGCTTTCACTATGTGAATCATGTCCACCCATTGATGGAATGCCATTTTATTCCTGCGTAGTACCTTTAAACAAAACAATGACATCAAAGTCTGTAAAAAATATTTTGTGCAGGGAACACACGATGACCCCTGACCTTGTCATAAAGGTTGCCGGCATTCTTCCTGTCGTCCTCGTCGCTGCTGTCCTCTGCAGGCGGGCTCTGCCTTTTCATCTCATCGCCCAGGTAGTGCTCAAAGACGCTGGAGAAGGCAATGGCTGACAGCATGCACACCACCGGAGTCAGAGTCAGCATCAAGCGTACCATCACACCAGCAAAATATACGGCACTGATAGCATACAAGGCCACTGTGAAGAGAAGCAGAGAGACACGAGGAGGTCAGAGGTGACCGCAATGCAACAATCCAAACTTGACGAGTTTCATTAAGTTTTGCATTAAAGTTCCAGTAGTCACTTTAATGGGACCAAGTCACTTTACATCTGCAATGCATTTGCTGTTTGATAGCGACCTGAAATGGCTGCACTTCTTTTCTGTGTTTATTACAGGGTAAACCTCACTAATAGGTGGAAAGGAGGTCAAAAGGGGGGGGGGGCGGGGACAGCAAGATGAGTAGAAACAGAACAGCAGAAAGACGAGTACAGCACAAAATCAAACACAAAGCCTAATGTGCATGTGTGGCTTTATTCATGGAGTGCAAGATCAAAGCCTATCTGTGGAGTGATTAGGAAGGAACAGGTAGAGAGCAACAAAAAAAAAAAAAAAAAAAAACTGCCAAGGGAGAGAGGAGCAGCGAAACAAGTAAACAACAAAGTGGTGCAAGGAAGAAAGTGCAAAAACCAGCCGGGGGAGAAAGATGGACTTCAAACTGACAGGAAGGTCTCTAACCCGATCTTTTATGTTTCCATATCAGCAACAGAGATTTAATTCTTCTCAACCAGGAACAAAAACTATGATCTAAGCAAGCAAGAGGCTGGTGTTAGCAAGTTGTGAGTTTCAATGTTAAAACAGTTAAATTAGCACCTCTGAAAGAGTCCGTCACAAATAATGCACTTTGTACGGTCAATGAAAAACTTATTTGAACCTCAGCTGATTTTGTCTAATTTCACTGGTCGGTTTATTTGAACAGTGAGAGACAGAATAATAATTAAAAAAAAAAAAACAGGAAAATGCATTTCAAAACATTTATAAATTTGCATTTTCAGGAATTTAGTAAGTATTTGATCCTCATCAATCAGCAAGATTTCTGGCTCCCAGGTGTATTTTATACTGGTAACAAGCTGACATTGGGAGCCTTCTCAGCTTGTTAACTGTATAAAAGACAGCTGTCCATAGAAGCAATCAATCCATCCAGATTCCAAACTCTGCACCATGGCCAGGACCAAAGAGCTTTCCAAGGATGTCAGGGACAAGACTGTGGACCTACACAAGGCTGGAATGGGCTACAAGACCATCGCCAAGCATCTGGGGGAGAAGGTGACAACACTTGGTGCGATTATTCGCAAATGGAAGAACCATAGAATAACTGCCAAGCTCCCCCGGTCTGGAGCTCCACGCAAGATCTCACCTTGTCGATAATGAGAATTGTGTGGAACCAACCCAGAACTACTGGGGAGAACTTGTCAATGGTCTCAAGGCAGCTAAGACCACAGTTACCACGAAAACAGTTTGTAACACACTACACCATGAAGGACTGAAATCCTGCAGTCCTTCTGCTGAAGAAAGCACATGTACGTTTGAAGATTGCCACTGAACATCTCAATGATTCAGAGGAGGACTGGGTGAAGTGTTGTGGTCACATGAGACCAAATCGAGCCATTTGGCATCAACTCAACTCACCGTGTTTGGAGGAGGAAGAATACTTCCCATGACTCCAAGGACAGCATCCCCACCAACAATAGATCCACCAACCATTCGACTGGTAGATGACCTGCTCTACCACCTGAGTCACAGCTGCCCCTCAGTCAGGCAGAAGATTTTTGCTTTATTGGATTGAATTGTCTGCGCTTCTCATGCAATGTTCCTTCTCTTCCTAATGAACTTCACTGTCATTCCCTTACCTGCCAAATTTTCAACCAATCAGCATTGGACTCATAGATATCCTCCTGAGAAACAGACTATTCATTTACATCCTCTGTAATGGTCTGTGATGTACTAAATAGAGGACAATTTCATTGATATCTGGTGCGTTTGGGTGGCCTCTGTTATCTCCAGAGAGGCAGGAAATCACAAAAAAAGTTCAATGGGAAGATTCTTTTTTCATCCGTTTTCAGGAGGATACGATTGCTGTTAAGGCAAGTGCTGAATTCCCAGCCTCTTTGTGCAGTCACAGAGCTGTGTGAGCAGACGCCAACACAAGACCACAGTCTGCATAAAATCAAGACCTTTTGTACAAACGAGATTGTCAGACTTTGGGACCTCGCTGGATTCTGAAAGGTGTTTGTTGACACGATCAACAAACAAGAAGAATAAATGAATCCAAAGAGATAAATTAGTTCTCTGCCAAGGCGAGAGCTCAGGCAGAGGGCTAATTAATGTGTTCAGTGTCTTTTGTTTTTCTGTCTGCAAGATTACACAAAAACTAACAAGGCTGGATCTTCTTGATGGAGGGGTGGAACGTGGGCAAAACAAGAAGCCATTAAATTTTTGGTGCAAATGCGTTTTACACATTAAAACTGCAAGAAAGGAGAATGGCCTTGGCAGAGGGTTGTGCTTTCACAGCGTCCCTTCTAGCTTCATTATAAGCATTTCCTACATCTGCACCATTTTACACACTACTTTTGTGCAAATGTTCTTACCTCAACCACAAACTATGCTCTATATTCATGCTGATACAGGAGACACGATCAGTTTCCAGTGTTAACTGTTTAATCATTAATGTATCTAGTGCTCACGGTTGTGCAGACTTTACTTTGAAATGAGACAGTTCTAATTAAATAACCACAGCACAGATTCATTAGAACCAGGCTGGCATCCAAATTAGCAGAAGAGACCGAGGTGCTAAACTCCCAATAATGTCAGGAGAAGATAATGATGCAGAATGAGAAACCGAAAAGGAGACAAAGGAGAAGTGATGCAGTCTAAAGAACAGAAAGGTGGAAATGAACATGAAGAGGCCATCAAAACACACACACACAAAACCATGATGACTGCTGCTCAGGAATAATTATATGTGGAGCCCACACACTGTGTGTACGTGACAAACACTGCTGAGCTAGCTGCTCCAGGACAACTGTTATACAACATACACACATGATTCTCTTTAAGTTGTGAAGTGAAAATGTTTTTCAGGAAGTAGTCTATTAAAAAAAGAAAAAGAAAAAAAAGAAAAAAAAGATTAATTTTGGCCGCTCTTCTCTTCCAGATGTTCTCGGGCATGTGTGGACAGCTTTGAGTGCTGCTGCTATTTGGAGATCACTGAGTGGAAGCACCGTTCAGTCCCTTTGTACTTGTGGCTCTGTTAATGCGCTGGATCCTCCTCCAGGCTGTCAAACCTGTGAATGTTTTCATTTTGAGGAAGCGGATGAGGAGTCAGGGAGGCGAATACGGTGAATACAGGTCAGGTCATTTCAGCCATCAGATCGAACTCGGACAGATGCTCTCAGGTTACAGAATCCGCTGAATGCCGAAGGAAACAAGAATTCTCCTGGTTCCATTACTGACCTCATGTGCCGCCTTATGGGCTTGGACACCAAACTGACTGGAAACTGCCACAGCTACAGAGCAAGCTCTCATCACAGCAGATGCCTAACACATGAGGTGGTCAGTCTGAAGCAGGAGTTGAAGTTTCCTCTTTGAGCTTTAATGCTGGCGATGAAACTGCAGAGTGCACAGGTTCAGCTGAGAAGGGAACCAGTTAGAAATCTAAAAATAGCAGATTCACTGAACAAAGAGGCCCCGAACAGGACATCACCACTTTTAAATCAGGTATCATTTTGGGTTTTTTTTAACTCACTGCACTTATTCACATGACCAGTACCCATGAAATGATGATACTGTGCTAGTTATAAACACGTCAGCATGATTTCATGCTGATAAATAATGCTCAACAAAACATGAAACTCCTCTTTAATTGTGAGAAATCGCTGCCAAAAAATGGCTGCACCCCAAGAAATCCTAAATACAGACCGACAGCGGCTGGAGTCACAGTGCAGAGAACATGGTTACTGTGTTTTCATCACCTGACAGAGGAAGATCAGGCTGTTCTGTTACTCTGAAAGCTAAGAATGTCTGATATAAACAGGCAGTCAGAAAGAAACGTGATTACTTACGATTCCCTTGTTGCAGTAACTGCATACTGATTTTTTTTTCTCTCCAATGTTTGAGTAAATCCAAAAACAGTTTACAATCCAATCAATCTCACCTCAAGGTCTGCTTACTCAAAACCCAGCTCTGAGCAACGGCTGGCACGAAAAGCACTTTTCTAGTCTTAGGGCCTACTCAAAGCGCCACTACAAGCTATATTCACCCTTTAACCCATATTCATACAACCCATTATTTTGCGCCCTTAGGCACTTCATCCATGTTGCATCCACACCTGGACAGTGGGAGAAAGACTGAGTTCTTGGAGAAAATGTAGACATGCACAAGAAGACCCTGCAAATTAAGACTTGGAACAACATGAGAGCAAATACAAGGCTCTGTGCCAGAATTGTGGTAGAATTAGATTTGATAATAGATTATGTCTTACTGATGTTTTGTACTATACAACTGCACATGTGCAGACAGAGACCAGAGACTTCATTTACATTCTAGCTTAGCAACATGGCACAAAAAGAAGCTTTGCAGCAAAGTTTTTTATTTATTTACTTATTGTTTGCGTCAGGCTTTTATACCCTGGCTCTCTGGAATGGGTCACTATATGAGCTACAGCAGTCATCATTCTGGTTTGTTATGACTCAAAAAGCTCTGACTGATCCATCAGGTGCCATCCAACTTGGGAACAAAGCAGACGTCTCCCATCCCCTCCACAGTGAGGCAGGCTGATAACCGAAGGGTCACAAAACTAAGTAAGTTGTGAGCTAGTACCACTGAAAGAAAAAGATGTATAAGAAGACAGAATGTGCATTTTTATAGATGCAGCAGGGATCTGCATAATAAATGATTTAATTAACATAATACCTGAACATGGTAGTGCCTTTCTTTCCAATAACAAAGACATTTCATTATAAACTGATGAGGAACAACATACAAAATGCAGAATGCAGAAACACTGGGGGAAGAATGATCTCAACTCCAGCTGAGAGCAGAGGATGTGACTGAAAGCTCCATCAAGCCCAGTGCAGTTTAATCTGTGCTTTTATTGCTCAACTAGTAGCTTGATGCTCACCAGTGTAATGCACTCTATATTACCAAAGTGAGAGTTCCTGCATCAGAGTGATGGGTTTTATTGAGCTTTTAATGGTAAAATAACAATGAGTAATCCTGGGACTGTCAGATTGGGGTGATATTCATTTATCCAGAGCCCAAATTCCACCTGAGTGACAGTTACATGAAAGCCTGAGTGCAACGCTGAAAGCTTTCTTCTTTGTCAACAACATCTCAGTAAGGGGCACTCTAGCATTTGACTGGATCTCAACGGAGGTGGTAAGTAATGAAGTACAAAGACTTCATGACTGTACTTAAGTACATTTTTCAGGTATCTGTACTTTACGTTAGTACTTAATTTTCTTTTTACTTTCTACTCCTTACATTTTCTGTGTGCTGCTAGCCAAAGTTCCAGCTGCTGTATTTCACAGCACAGCTAACTTCACTCAGAGATGGAGAAAGATAAAACAGTCAGGACAGGAGAGGAAGAAGAGAGCTTAGATTTAAAGGCAGACTAACTGTGTTATTTAATAGTTGCATAACAATCCTCTGCAGGTTAGTGCAGGATAACCAGGTTAGTTTGCGGTACTGATGGATTTAAAATAAAGAACAGTGTGTGGCTGGTGCACAGTGACTGTGGTTTATGGTCAGAGTTAGGTTACATTAAGTGTAGGAGAGATTCATATGGATTTTTAGTTGATGATGCTTAGATGAATTCACTGAATTCCACCTTTATACCATCTAGAAAACAGAGAGCATAAACGGCGTACTGTCAGTGTAGAGCAGGGGTAGGCAACTCTAGGACTTAGGTGCCGGTGTCCTGCAGGTTTTAGATGTGTCCTTGATCCAACACAAAGAGGATGTGTAGATATGTAGAGGATGGACTTCAGCCAGGACAACTCATGAAACATCTGCTGACATCTGGTTGAATTGTGTACATCCACAAAGAGCAGCAGGTCAGCTGATCACAGCCTGTACACTAAGAAAATCTACTGAAGCTCTCAATAGAAATTATTGTGAGTGTAATTCTTTTCCCCACACTGAGCCATTACAACTGATTTTAGGGTTCCACACCTGCTGAATCCACTTTAACGCCTGACTGTACTCAAGTTCCTGTTTAGAGGCCTGTACTTTTTTACTTTTACTTGAGTAAAAAAAGTTGAATAAGTACTTCAACTTTTACTGGAGTATTTTTTAACAGTAGTATTTGTACTTTTATTCAAGTACAGAATGTCTGCACTTTTGCCAGCTCTGGATCTCAGTGTGTGAAGACTAAAGAACAGTGTTTGCTCCTCAGTGAGAACTTTGCTACTGAAGCCACAGAAGTAAAAAACACATTCACTGGACTTTGTGAGCCTGCAGATATCGACTCAATAAATAGCAGAAGGCAAACTGTGGTGCACTCTGAGGTCAGGATTATTGTGCAACTGTCTTGTTAGGGTGAGCACTCATCCTCAAGTCAAAAGACAGCTCCTATTTAAAGGTGATGGACACTAAATGAGCCTATTAAAAAGGGACAATGTTTACTTGAGCTACATAAATGATATTAATATATTAAGTACTTTGTCATGAGTCATCTTCTCTAAATGAGTTTGATGAAATTCCTCCACATTTGAAATACTTAAATCAGCCTTGTTAAGAGTTGCATCACTCTGCTAGCGTTTATTTGTCAGATTACCATTTCTTATTGTTTGCAGTGTCAGAAAAACTCAAAGAGAAACAGACTAAAAAGCTTCCAGAAGGGATTTGATGGTTATTTTACCAACCAGCCATCAAAACTCATCTGTTACAGCACTACACACATCGATGGCTCTCCAGTGCATAATGGAACCTTATTATAGCTATTCTTTATCGCTTTGGCACAGTCCTTGTAATGTTTCTGAAGTTCATCTTCAACAAAACGGCTCGCGCATGAAGACAAAATTAGAGATAATCTGAAAAAAGATGGAACTCGCCTCAAACTTTTTATTTATGCTTAATGTGCAAAGTGTGTGTGTGCTGATGAAAGAATGTGTCTCTGAGGATAACTGACTGCTGTTCTGCACACTAAATCACAATCACAGGCGTTTACATTCTCTGTAGAGTAAAAGGGGCATTTACCTTTACGTGTATTGTGTATATATTCTTCCTCCGGTGGTCACACAACACTCTAAACAGCAGATACAGTAACCGGAAAGTGAACGTATACACAGCACTGCGCAAATTCTGTAGCTCAACACCATCAAAAACCCATGTGCATCAGTGTGCAACAGTACATCACCGTAAGACAACAGAGCTTAGAGGACATCCCGTAGCTCCCTTTGCAGCTTACAGGTCATGCTTTTAGTCAGTTTACCAGGGAACACCGAGCACATCCACCTTCTGTATACTCCCACACTCTGCTGTCTTCTTCCTGCACCTCCCCGCGTATTCTTACTCCCTATCCTTTTAACAATCCTAACAACAACTTGATAACTGCACAGCTTACAATTACACAGCTGGTGGCCAGGCTAGCTAGCTAGGTAGCGTGCCAATATGTTAACAGCTGGGAGGAGCTCTGAACAGACTCAAGAACAGTAAAGATGGACAGAGGATGAAAAATAAAGAGCAGAAATCCACCAATAATTTTGCTTCTTTTCTGGTTGCTGCTTCAATGCTGGACTTTTACACCAGCTCAGACAGCTCCTACCCTCACCATTACCAGGTGAGATAAAGATTAGCTGTTACTCAGGGCTAACAGGTGGTTTTAGCATCAACACAATCACCTGTGCCAGCAAGTTTGCAAGAATAAGTGAAAAAGGAGTCTATTTTAAGTGCTTCTGTGGAAAGATTAATGCTAATGAGCCATATGTCTCCTTTAAAAGTGGCAACAAAAATAGAAGATTGACTTCAAATAATTTACACTGTATAATCCTGACAGAAGACAGAGTCATTTTAAACCAACACACAAAGGCATTTCACTAAGAACGAGCCATGACGAGTGCTCCACGTTTTAGGGAAGAAAAATATTTATTCTGTTCTTACCAAAGACACGTTCATCGTTGATGTTCTTTATGCAGAACCAGAGGCCTGCTGGGAAGGTGCAGACGAGGATGTGAAGATCAAAGAAGAAGGACACCCAGGTGGTGGGCTGGTGCTCTGATACCGAAGCAATGATTGGAATGTGGATCTTAGCATAGCTGTGAAGAGCGCAGGAAATAAAGCAGTTAATAAAAGGAAGTGAAAAAAAAGGGGGTCTCTATAAACTCTGTATGAACTGGTGTCAGTCAGAAAAGTTAACATCCATCCGACTCATTCTAAAATAAAGTGACTGTGTTGATGGTGAACATGTGAGAGCTCATGCAGACAACAGAGAATCAGGTTTGGCTGATGTCAGTTATCTTGGGTCCGAGCGTGACCCAATTAGTTTTACTGCACTGCAGCAGAAAACGAAAAAGATTACTGAAGCATGTACATACACACGCACACACACACCCATGTGCACATTCACTCAGTGAGAGTTTTGCAGTTTACAGCTGATGCTGCAGTCTGGCAGTTCTCTGTAAGCCCAGATCTGGGAGCAGAGAAGGGGAGCATTATCTGGTTGGGATTTTATGATGGGGCAGGGTGACATGCTGACTTGATTAGCCAATGGCAAAAAAAAAAAAAAAAAATCTGGGAGCTAGAATGAGCGGGGAAGGCAAGGCTACAGCATTTGCTATGCTGTAATGCATTTAATTTGGCTTAAAGGTGAGTATGCTACTTGAAAAATGCAGTGATTTCTACAACTGAGTGACAACTTTTGTCTCTCTGCATGAGAGAGGAAAAAAAACAGAACAAAAACACACATGCTGTGAGATGGAGCAAAGCTGAATAAATGAGATTTTCATGGTAAATCAGAGTGGAATAAATCTGCTGTGAAACTGACTGACTGTACCTGCATCCCCAGCATGAGTAACTGTGCTACTGCAGAGTTTTGGTGACTTACCCGGTATCCCAGAGGGAGTAGAAACGCCCACTCCATGGAGCAATGTAACCTGAGAAAGAAACACACAACATCCATATGAACTTAGGCACAATGTACTCACAAGTGCAACAAAACAAACAGGCCAGCATCCACAAACGGCTGTGGACAGTCAGTGATCTGCGTATTCTGTCACACACCGGTGGAACAATTAATTAGTCCGCTACGCTCCTCCTGCATGTATCGATCATGAAATTACTCTCTGATGTGGGCGGTGCAATGATAAATGAGAGCACGGAAACTAATCACCGCTGTTAGAGAGCCAGCAGGTGGTCCTTTTCTATGCAGATAATAGATGGGTGCTGCTGTTGTCTTACTGATTCCAATCAGAGAGCGCTATTGCTTTACACGAAGCATCTCAATGACCTTAGATGAGGGCTGTAATTACCTGGCCTGCACTCAGTATCCAAAGAAGACCTAATGGCACTAAGGGTTCAGGTGATTTCGGGTACAAAGTAATAAAGCACATTCATCAAAGACTCTATTAAAGTAGACTTGCATAATTTACAGGTCAAATCAATCCTTATGTATTCTACATTTATCCCATTTTTTTTAAAACCCTGGCTTCTGACTGGCTGTCCTTTGCAAGAAGAAGGTTTGAACAGCAAGTTGGTGGGTCTCTGCACGTCCATCAAACTTACAGTATGTGTAACATAATAGGACGTGCGTAAGCCCACTATAAAGAAGCTGCACAGTGTCTTTGATTACATAAGACTCCTGAATAAATAAATATAATGTATGATTACATTATTAATTATATTTCTGTGACATTTTAATAAGGAAAGCTGCTGTTCCTTTATTTACATACATGGGGGTCACCACAGAGGGCAGCTCCGCATGTTTGATTTGACAGATTTTTAAACCAGATGCCGCTCCTGAAACTTTCACTTGTTAGGTGAACATCTTTTTAATATTTCATGTAAGGATCCTACGATCTTTTCTGGGATCATAATTCATGCAGAGGTAAAGCGTCATCTGTTTTCTTACAAAAGTTCTGACTTTTTTGTTAAGCAGACAAACATGATGCTGGCTTTGGCAGATGTTACATTTGAAGAACATGTATTTGTCTTGTTTAGGCTCACGAAAGATTTACTGTACTGTATCTGTACCGTTCAAACTCTAAGGTTAAAGTCCTTTGGAGAACTGAGGCATACATTTAAATTTTCTTTTAAAAAAAAAAAAGATCTACACAGATGTTCACTCAATAGACTGATAGAGAAATAACATCCAAAGTTTATAAAGCTAAATGTGTGGAACTAAGATTTGGAAAACGACATCTCTGCAGAGGATTGGAAACCATCTGATGTGGTGAAGCCATGGGAAGCAGCTAAAAGTACCTTCAGGGGAACTGCATAAAGGGCAAGTCAATCACACTACAATGCAGTTTTTGGTCCATTACATCTTTCTTAGTGAATCTGAATACATCCTAGCGGTCCCCTTTCAACAAGGTTACAATGCTCTGAGAGGACTGTTAGAGGTACTGATTTCAACTGTGTGATCATTTGAGGTTGTTTTTAATGGTTCTTCTGAACTGACAAGCGTTCCAACTTTTTTGTCCATCCCATTCACACCAACTGAGATCCATGAAGTAAGAGAGCCACTTCCCCGTGTAATGCCATGCGCTTCAACAGCACTCTGCGGCACCGAGGAGAGTGACAGCCTAATGATATAGTGAGAGATTTCTTAGCCCTGATGTGTCAGAACAGAGTGATTTAGAAAAGCTCACCTGTGCAGCGCAGTGCATTTCAGCTGAATGACCTGCCTATTCACTTTCATTCCAGTGCTGATTACAGTTCATCCGTAGAAAGCAGAACTATTATCTCTGACAGAGTAAAGGCTCCATCATGACAATTGCCATCACAATCACGTTTGCTCAGTCGTTCTTGTGTCGTTCCTCTCACAGCATCATTTTTTCCTAATAGCGATGGACTGTGTAATAGGACATTACTTCCTTATACCGCTCACGAAAAATCTCAGACTAACGCTGACGCGCCATGCAGTTCTGACTTATCATTACCCTTTGGAGATATGTTAAATGCTGCACACACATGGAATTGAGTGACTAGCCAACTCAAGAATAGCTTCTGTCAAGTCTTAATAACCATGTCTCGCCATGAAAACGGAAAAATTATGTAATTATAGGATTACTTGCGTAAAAATCCACCCCTGTGTATACAGTCACATGCAGTCATAAGGAATCCACAACAAGACTGTATGGGAAAATGTGCCAAAGACTGCAGCTGTATGACACATTCTGCCCCTACTCCCAGCACAAACTGAAAAATGTTGTGAAACTGCACTGCATATAAGCATGAGCTAGGGAAAAGCTAGTTAAATCACTTTTGAGCAAAAACCCCAAAGCTTTAAGAGAATTTTACACTGAGGAGTCTCTACATCCAGTTTGTGCCCCAGTGCCCACTGAGACCACTGTCACAGCTCTCTCCAGGCAAAGAGCAAGACTCTGAACATCCAAGTAAAAACCTGCAAGTGCAAGACCAAAAAGAACCAGAAGATTTGGAAATAAAGTGAAACTATTAGTGTTTTGATACTTTACTAAGCAGAAGCCAAATATTGTGCAGATTTTCCCAGATTTTTTGCTCTCTGCCTGATCATTTACACAGGAACGTGTATATCCTGACAGCAGAAGGTCCATGTTCACAGTCTGCACTGACACCTGTGAGGATCAATGGTTGAATGGACAATCAGGAATGGGGACTGTGTGGATTGAGACTGTTGTAAAAGTGAACAAGTGTCATTACAGTGGATAGGGCTCTGCCTTCAGACACACACGGTGTGTTGGTGCAACTTCCATGATCAGTGACACCAGGGGACTGTCTTCCCATAGGAAGATACAGTATTTAGAGAACCAGGGGCATCAATGTTATGAAATCTTTCTGGAGTGACTGCATATCCAAATTGTTAACATAACATAGGATGTTCTCAGCACTAAAAAAAACCTAGTCAGACTCAACTTTACTGTATGTCATTTCTCTGCTTCTCTCAACATTTTTATCCATCTTTACTGCACACTGTCAAATAAAACAACCAGCCTTCTAATAGATAACCAACCTGTGTATGTCAGATAGATGACAGAGAGAAAAACAACTCCAGCAGCCAGAGAGACTCCCAAGAAGAAGAGAGTCTGGAACTCCTGCCTGGTCAGTCTGTCCTTTAAGTACTGCAGGAAGGCGTAGACCTGTAGCAGCACAAACACACCTGCAGAGACACAGTGCAAACAAGAAATAAACACAACCAGAAAATATATGCAGAACTTTGTTTAAAGTCACCAGAAGAGAGGCAAACTGAGCAGTTGCATCTGACAAAATAAAAATAAAGCTGCAGATAATTACATCTTTATTTAGAGCACGCAAAGCAAATGCTTCCATGGAAATGAGCAAACATCATGGGCAAGACATGCACTCAATCTACACTTCAGCCTTCACAGTAGAAATCTAGCTTTTAGCATAATGTGCAGTGTTTGACGAAGTGTGAGAGTAGTGCAGATTTTTTTGCAAGTATAAAAAGGATTCTGTTGAATGTTAGAAAACCTGACTTGCTCCATAGCTTGGCAGTAAACATATTCCAGGCTTCCAACAATACTCTCCATCCTTACCCCAGGTGACTGGTTACTGACCTGCTGCGGCCATGTGTTCACTGGTCCTGATTGGCTGAAAGCCCACAAATGGGATCTGCATGGACAGGACGAGGCCGATGATGTAGAAAGTGCTGTAGGCTGCAGGGAGAAAACAACCAGTTAAGACCAGATGAGCACAGTCAACTGTGTTACATGTGTTTACTTTCACTCACATCAGTCTGAATCTAATCCAGTCAGCGCACTGGCCAACTGATGAATAGATTCTACTAACAAGTGCAGCGTGTACATGCAAAGTCTATCCGGTTCCTCTGAGCCCCACATTTACTGACAGAATCCTTCACTGTACTGATCATATAATCATTGTAGTTTATTTTAATTCAGTCCCACAAATTCCATGCAGCTGCACAAAATACTCATTACAGGACTGCAAACCACCACAGCTGAAAACAAACCGCTATTAATCAAACCACATCCTCTGATTTCCCCTTTTCTTATTTTTCCTCTGAAACTAAACTTTGTATTTGCGACGTATTTTTATGTGTCATTAAGAATCAGTGCGCTCTGGGCAACTTCCAGTATAAGAAGTGGGTAAGCAGAGGCTTTCATTTGAGCCGTTCACAATGACAGAATGACCTTTCACTGCAGAAACAACACTGTACAGATCTCACAGATGTAAGTAATTCATCACATAAGATAACACACCATTTACATCATACAGAAAACCTGAACTGGACAGAAGGACCTAAATTTGGCACATTAATCTTAATAAAAAACTTGTTCCTGTTTAACATGTACGAATGCATCTGTCGCAGCAACTGTGTTTCTAATTACCAGAGACTTGGGGAGTGTGTTGGTAATTTTACAATGTGAATAAATGAAACAGAATGGCTGTGATTCGACGAAAGATTTAATTAGAATGAGAAAGATGGAGCCTGAGAAGAAATGGTGTTTGTGATTTTAGGAGAGCTGCAAACAAACCCAGAAAAGTCCTTGATGCTGAACACAAGAAAAAGAAAGAAAAAAGGCCTTTAGAGCCTAAATTATGACTGACAGTGTAAGAGCGACTAAGCTTGAGAGTTCAAACGAGTTACACACTTAGGAGTCAGCGGCATAACCAGACAACAGGCTGTAAAACCATTTCAAATAAGCGCTCAGGGGTCAGACACACTGAAACAGAGCTTCAGTAATAAAAGCCTCCAAACAAGTCCTGCTAGTTAATAAAAAAAAAACTTCCACTACACAACCAATTAAACAACAGGCTAACACGCAAGCTGAGAATGTGCACTTAACTAGATCCATCTGACTACATGTTTCTATACACTGAACATTTATTTGAAGGTGCTAAATATTTGTAAGGGAGGGGTGTCCAACATAAGGCCCATGGGCCAGAATCGACTGGCCAAATACTGGCCACCGAACAGCTTTGGAAAATGTGTAGTAGGACCAATTTTAGATTTAACTGCCCTCCCCCATGGCCATCCACACCATCTTATATTAAGATATCTCAGGAAATAAATGTGCAGTTGGACTTCTTTATACTGGCAGAAAGGAGAGTTTCCCTGGTCAGGCCCATTTAAGATCAAAGTGTGCCCACAATGTAAAAAGCTCACTAACACTGGAAAACAACAAGATGTTGGGGGTTTGCCTCATTCTCCTCCGAGCTCGTTTGGTGGCCTGCCATCACCGACTACTGCCTCATGTCACGATACTGTAGACTCTGCAGCTGCACATAATCACCTACCTACAGCCTACTGTGTGGGTGTGTCTTGCTTTCTCTACTGCACCTTAGGTACACCCCTCGACTGCACTTAATAATTAGGCCAGGGGACACTTGGGGACAGGGACAGGAGAGCTTCAGAATGGCTCTGTGGCTGTTAATCCTGCTCTATGGAGCAAAACCTTCGTGTTCCTGTTTCAGACACTGTTTGACATTTTTAGAGCCAAATAACCTCAAGTTTGACCTAATCTGCAAAGAAGAGGACTGTAGCTCATCCAGGCATTTATATCTTTAAGGCATACATATTTTAATCTATGTTTACCATGGCTACACTTTTTACATTTGCAGTGAATCCATAAAGGAGGTAAGAGTGACATTTCTTGTACCAAACTGACTGAATGGACAGGAAAGAAGAATCAGTGATGTCCTGCACAATGTTACTTGAAGCAGTTGATGTATTTAAATAGAACATTAAGTGAATTGGTGCTCTATGCCAGGAGAAAAATTAATGTGGTTGTCACTCTGTAACAATAGCAAGGATTCCAATTTCCACTCAAGCCTCAAAAAAAGCACATCCAAGGGAAGGGGGCAGGGGTGTGTAGAGGGGGGTGGTTGGGTTCTACACCAATTTGTGTATGAGAAAGGAATCAAACATCAGCCCCCCACTGCTGTCTTCACAAGCTGGCATGATTATTATTGCTGTTGCACCGAGAGATGTCTCACTCTGAAAGGAAAAGAGACATACACTCAGTTTTCTTTTTAATATTCAAGCTGCCTTGACCCAACTGAAGGGAACAAAGAGGAACAGGAAGTTCAAATGTATCCAATCAGAATCTGTATATTTCCTCTCTTCCTCTGGCAGTCATCTAGAGAGCCCCCTCGTGTGGGCCTGCAAAGCAGACTACATATTTCCATGTAAAAGCAGCGCAGCTTGTTTGGTCACTGACTCGATCAGTCTCCCTCCGTGACTGTCTTTTGATGACGGTAACATTATCATGGACGAGGAAAATGGAAATAAACACTGCTGATGCTGGCCTGATCTGATTCACCAACTGCTCTGGTAAATTAATGTAAGGAAACACCTTGCTCTAGCCGCGCTGATGCACTGAGCTGAAACATTGATATGCGCGTACAGTCTACTGTGATCAAACAGAATTAGACTTGAAATAAATCCTTTGTAAAAATGATATTGTGACATAAATTAGATTCAACACTATGGTGTGTTTTTCAAAGCTGTAGCTGCTGGGAGTGTATTGCATCACATTGAGAAGGGCTTTTATGATTCTGATGTTGATTAAAAGTGAAGAGATTAAGTTTCGCAGAGACAGACTTGGAGCAGGGCTGCTGAAATCATGTTTGATAAGAGCTGTACCTAATGACCTTATAAGTCACATAAAGTGGGAATATAGAACTACACTAATATGTATATAAAGCACATGCTTTCTGTTCTGATAGCTGTAGTGAAGTGGAGCTACTTTCACTAATGAACTGTTGGGAACCTTACATAAGAAAATATTCAGGTACACATCCGTCTCAAAGACATTATTACACCACTGTGTATTACTGTAGTCTTTCCCTTAAGGTGGCTGTTGTCGTGTTTGATGCAATATAAAGTGTGCTTCCCAGGTATATTAATGGCTGTCACTTTTTATTCTATATTTGCCTGTGCCTGTCTTGACTCGTTTATTAGTGGACTACTAAAAGTGTTATTTTGCTCTTATTTTCAAAATTTAGTGGCTGTGTACCAGCGAGTACCAGCCTTCACGTTGCTGTTGTGTCAGTTCTTCATATCATTTACCCAGAAAGTCTGTTGTTTTGAAGTTGGGCAAAACTTTCCATAGCCGGGGGAACTGGGGCTGTGTGATATGATCAAAATCTCATATCCTGATATCAGACATTTCTCATCCCGATAATGATGTATAATCACAAAATGGTGCTTGTTCTGTAAATTCTGTGAATCTCGGGTAACTCGACTTGTGTGAAGTGTTTTCAGCTGGGCGTCGTGTACCTGGAGTCGAGTGTCTTGACCAATGCATGAAACTATACATTTTTAGACATAAGTTGTAACAGCCGCCACTTTCTTTGTGAGTCTTTATTACATGGTGTGTTGCGCCACGTAATAATGTTTGAGTTTAAGGTTTAGTTTGAGCACCTGACGGCTCTTTTTTGCTTCTCATTCCTAAACTCTCTCCATACTCTTTCACCTGTCTCTAGCATAGGTGGTAGAAGAGGTTTGTTGTGTTTGAGTCTGTGGTGGTGGCCAGTTTGCGGCATAATTTGCATAGTACAGTTTTCTGGTCCATGTCAGACTTCTCATAACCAAACCTTGTCCATGCTACAGAGGTAGCCCCTCGTTTAGAAATAAGGTGCTCGATTTGTTTTGACTGGTCCTTGTGTATTTTGCGACACCACGAAACAAACGATAATGTGAAACGACAGATGTTTTAATTTTGTCATCCGATATATTTCGTCATATCGCACAGGTCGAACTGTATTTCTCCAGCTGGAAGGCCACTATAACCAGACCCTGCATCACATGGAGAAGTAGTTTATCCTACCAAGTTCAAGTCCATGCACTCTCTACAGAGGCAGCTGCGTATGGCTCCATTACTTTAGCAAAGTATATACTGTATAATTTAATTATATTTTTGACCTTATGTAAACAGGTTTCTTATTCTTAAAAGTGTATGCCACCACTGTGGCATCTACTTAAATCTCTCTGCATTATTTATCATCAAGCAAAAATAAAGAAATAAAAGATCAATATATGTGATCTACTTCTGACACTTTACCCTACTCTGATAAAGATGCACAGAGGGCCTGCTCTCTAGATGCTGAGCAATATGCCGACTCAAGACGAGTACCGAGTCAAAAGCTGTCCGATAGAGAAAAAGAGGAATCTGAGTGGGTTTCTATTCAGCTACATAGGACACACTGCTCATAATGAAATTTCAGCTGGATTTCATTACGGCTTTTCTGCTTTGGAAGACAGGAAAGATGAAGCGAGCAGGGTTTGGGGTGTGACAGTGGGCCACAGACTGGACTCCAAATCACAGTACAAGGTATGCATCACAGAACACAGTGAGCTATTACAGCTTTGAACTAACTCAGTTACTGTGTTGCTGCAAGCAGAATGTACGGTGCTGGTCTTCAGAGAGAGACAGACGCAGGAGGTGAGGGGAGGAGGATGAAGGAGGTGAGAGACCAAGGGAGGAAGCTCCATGTTAAATTATTCATTCTGCCAATAATCCTATTGGAGGATGCAGAGCCCAACAGTCGCTCTGTCTCATCTCTACTTTCAGCCTTCTTTTTCTATACTTGTCCTGAGTTCAGCCACTAGTCAGTATGACTTCTTTGATTCCATACTTCACAGCTTTCCCACCAAGTTGCCCTCACCAGTTTGTCTGTACATATCCACATGTCATTTCCACACGATCATGAGCTCAGCTACCAGGTTCAATCTGAAACAACGGCACGGTGATGTGGCATCAGAGTAAGGATATGATTTGCGATCAGCGAGGTGAGCTAAGGAGTGCATGACGACCCAAGCTCTTTGAAAGGAAGACCGCTTTAATTTTTCCTTTCCTTGCCTGCATTTCCACTTTCAGTCCCGTACTTTTATCCCAGATACTTTCTGCCCTTCTCTGGGGGATTTGTGTAAACTGAACATCAGTTGCTCATGGATGGTGTTAATTATCAGTAACTGTGTTTATGCAGCGCAGATATGAAAAAGAAGCACATGCTCTTCTGTGTGGCATCCCCACATGTGCTGGGCCTGAAAGTCTTTTCAAGGAGAGAAAGCAGAGCCTGTGTGTGCATAGCTGCTGAATGCACCCCTACATGTTCTCTTTATTCTGCATAAAGTCAACATCAAATGAGCACAACTGCAAACCTTCAAGTCGTCGCTTCCCACTCTTGAATGAATGTAAAGAAGTTTGTGTGTGTGTGTGTGTGTGTGTGTGTGTGTGTGTGTGTGTGTTGTTGCTGCATCTCACCTATGTAGACTCTCCGACTGAAGCGCTGCATGACCAGCAGGACGAACACATGAAGAGGAATCAAGTTGATTATGAACACATAACCACCCCAAGCAGAAACCTGTCAAACAACACATTTAATGAGCCCACTTTAATTCAAAGCTTTCATTAATGGAAGGACGGAATCATTTGGATTATGCATGCAGAAAGGCCTGCCTCCACACATACACGGACCGCTACATGGCTAGCTTATCCCTGCTGAATGTGTACAATGCTTTCGACTGTAGCAGATAATCAGTAGAAGTATAACCAGCCCACGAATCCCTAAAGGGTGACTGTGTTTTCGCTCTTATTCACTTCAATAATGAGACGCTTTGCAATAAGGAGGAGGGTGCAAAGCTGCACAGCCCACCTGTGAGCTGTGAAATCATTATGGGCTGCAGCATTACGACTGGCATTTACATTATGCTGCTGGTACAAACCCCTCAGAAGCACAAGCACACAGAAACACATGCACATAAATACACACACACGCTACCCTTTTCAAGCTTTGTTCTATTCGTCTCAAAGTGTCATGTAACTGCCAGGCAGCAAGCGGCTGCCATAGAAGCGGCGTCACAGTTTACGGCACGAGGTGATTCTTCACATTCTGACGTGAATGATGGGCAGGTTAAGGGAACGGTTCCCCCGAGGACATTTTTCATGTCTTTGTCTGATGAAAATGGCTCCCGGTGGTTCAAGTGCAACAAAGTTTGATGGACATCATAACTGCTGCAACAGTTCTGTGAAGGGCACGGCGATCCGCACTGACAGTATTTCAGAGTGACTCTACAATCCACAAGTTGCTCTCCTTTTCAGTTTAAGGTTCAGGGCCCGTCCTTATCAAGTGTCAGAATCACTCTCTCTAAGGAACTGTGCTCAAAGTGAGCATTGGACTACAAATGTTGAAGTTGGGCTAGAGGCTATTTGCTGAACCCCTTCCAATTATTTTCAGCCAGGGGCAGAACATAACAATGACACCGCTAACTAAAAAAAGATACTTTTTATGCGTGTGTGTATTAATAACTATTGTAGGTTACCGTTAAAATTAATAAGCAGCTTAAATCAACTACAAACCAACCATATAACAAACTCTAATACTGTGGAAGACTTCTGGAGAAATTCAGGGTATGCTAAGGCACCCACTGTCATTTGATGAAACTAGCTAACCAGGTAGGTAACAGGATCCAATGAAAGCTAAAAGAGTTAACCAGTGGCACCTGCGTTTAACAGAAGTTAAAAGAAGCCATCATAATCTAAGAGTTATCGCCTGCTACCTTTTATAGTCATATTTTAAAGGTGAACCAAAGTGCTTCGCTTAGGGCTGGATCATGTGACCCTGAATCCTCCCTTAGTTAAGCTGCTGAGGGCTTCCCATGATGCACAGCGTTTCTTCTTCACTCTGTGTTTATACACCACTCTGCATTTAATCATTAGTTGTTATTAATCTCTGATTCTCTTCCACAGTGCATCTTTTGTCCCGTCTCTCTCCCTTCACCCCCAACCGGTCGTGGCAGATGGCTGCCCCTTTTTGAGCCTGGTTCTGCCAGGAGCATCTTCCTGTTAAAGCAGAGTTTTTTCTTCCCACTGTCACCAAGTTCTTGCTCATAAGGCATCTTCTATTGTTGTAGGGTCTTTATCTTATAACATAAAGTGCCTGCTGCTGTTGTGATTTGGTGCTATATAAATACAACTGAATTTGTAATATCCACGATATTTTCTTTTGCACAGTGAGAAGGCTTCAAGACATCCTGTTTATATAAGTCAGAAATGGAAGCACTAAGGCAGCCATGGGACTGGGCCTTTGGTTCAAATTTCCAAACTACTGCACAACAATGAAAAAAAAAAAATTCCTGATTATGCCAAACATTCTCATAAAGCCATACACAAGCACACACACGGAGGTAGGAGGAACAGTAAACAATGACCTTTAACACTTCTGCATTTGCACATTTAGTCCTTACAACATTCATGAATGATTTCCATTATCCTGCCATATTAGAACACAAGTGTTAACAGCAAACTGTCATAATTATAACAAAGGATCTGTGTGTGTTTGTGCGTGTGACTTCTCACCATATAGAAGTAGGAGAGGCAGCATCCGATGGTCCAAAAAACTGATCCAGTCTTCACAGACTTCACCTGCGGTGTACACCAGAGAGCATTAACCCCCCCACACACACACACACACAAATGTAAATCAGAGCCTTCCATTAACTAAGCTGCTCTGCTCGCTGTTTCTTTCCTCGATGATTTTGCTCTACTGCTGCTTGCCCATGATAGTCTGAATTATTCATCACGTTTGCCTCTTTAATGACCCACACACAAAGCAGACCACCGTGTCCTACACATCTTTACCTTGCCCACAGCAGGACACAGCAGCTGCTAACGAGGGCTTAACAAGGCTAACGAGCCCTGACTTAACGAATGCGCAGGTGGGAGCTGCTGCAATTGGCTGCACGGATGATGGAGCCGAACCAATGAGATGTGGTGGATGGAAGAAGAGCAGAGACTGAATGAAAGTTGAGGACAAGTGAACAAGTGGGGAAACAAGATGATGAAGGGGAATGAGAAGCATTCACTGGAGACTATTAGGCTATTCTGTATTTCACTTAGAGCAGATCTACTAAGCCCTCAAAAGCCTGTATGTGTACTTAAGTATGTGTGTGATTTATTCATGGTGCAATTATTTCGGACTTGCCTGAATCCAGGAAATAGAAATCAGGTCTTGTTCTAGTATTCCCGTCTTTCTATTCCACCACTTAACAGTGACTTCAGGGCTTTTTAACAGGGATAAAGGAGTCCTCTGAATCTCAATGGTATGCTTGAAATGTCATGGTGATGGTCTTTAGTAAGAATAACATTAGCCCATATGCCCATGTGGACAAATCGCTGAGGACCAGTGTGAGGAATAATCTGTAGAACCAGTGAGATGCTTAAGCCCTTCTCATCGTGGGACAGATAACACTGCTGGCTTCATCAGTCGGATAAAGCGATGGCATTGTCACCCACACACGAGTCACATGTCGGTGCCTCAGGGCTTCGTTCGGACATTTCTGCAACATTCAACCACAGTTCTAATGCACTGAATGCGGTTAGTTTTCTCTTAACTCACACATTTAATTCTTAAATAGCGACCCTGAGTGACAGCTCCCCTGTCTGAAGTCAACACACTGTTATTGGCAATTTAACAATTCCACCAGTCACTGTGGATGAATCCTGCTGCTGCATCACACTGCGGGGATTTAATCACCTTTAAGTAGCTTGCACCTGCCTCTGCCAATAAATGGCTTTTATTGACCAACATTGGTGGTGAAAAGCTGAAAAATGTGACGCTCAGACTTTGTCCTGTTTAACATGTCTGTTTTTCCATGACGGAGCAGCTTTGAGGCTTCCTCTTACTTGGCGTGAGATAAAATCCTGGCAGTGTGAGACTGAAAACCACCATCTCAGGCCAAAATGTTAACACTTGGCAAGCTCCTTTGCTTTTTTCCTTTTGTCATTGTTATTTAAGGCTTTCTCCAAAACAATCGTGTCTTTCAGTGAGCTGAGTGAGTCGCAGAGCCCCAAGAGAGACGCCCAGGCTTATCTTGCATGCATTTTCAGACTTGTGAGTTCTGAAAGTGATACAAAGTCCATCACAAAGGAAGTGTTGCCACTTGGCTGCCATTGAGATGTTTGAGCAACTATTAAAGTCTAAATGCATGGGCATTGTCACTGAGAAATAAAAACAATATATACAGAGTCCCCAGTGGAACATTAAAAAAATGCCCCAAATTAAGGTTTAAAAATATTTTCTTCTACCACACATGCACAGTTTCAAAGTATTACCCCTTCATTTTCAGATAAATCCATAGCGGCTAAAGAGGTGGAAAGTCTCCACCTAAAGAAAAGCACTTGTTCTATCAATGAGTGAAGGACCTTCAGTGTAAAAGTACACTGGAACCTGTCCATTAAAAGGGAAACAAGCTAAAAGCACATGACTTCTGGACGTTACCTGGGTGACTGTGTTTGCATTCTGTTAACCTAGATCCACACCAAGCAGACACAGGGCAGCGTTTTTGTGCAGCAAATGTTCCCTTGTGTTCACCAGCTAGTTGTTTGTTGGTATAAGACAGTTAGCATTAGGTTTATCAGAGCTTTATGAAGTGAAAGGTGAAAGAGGAAAGACTAGTCTTAACTATATCTGTACTCTCAGGCTAAATGACCCTGCTGGGCCTCTGAATCTCTGTGTCACCTCTCATCCTTACTGTTCCAGCCCATCAAGAGGTGCTCCGCACTTGGAAAAACCATGCCATTCACAGCTGTTGTTGGGAGGGCAAAAAAAATGAGGCTTATGATGTTCTTGCGCACATGCCAGAGAAAATATGGTGAACACAGTAACCAGTGTGAATGAGATGAGTGCAGTTACAACATAGAAATGGTTGTCACTCAGCCAGCAGCAATAACAGCTCGAAAACTGGCGCATTTCTTAGTCACCTGCTCCTAGCAACCAGTAGCAACCAACGGATCAGATTTATCACAGGGCAAATACAACCCCTACTATGGCATGTTTTAATGAGGCATGAATAAAATGGACTTCAATCAGGTCATGAGGCTAGGTCAGTCCTGAGCTGGCTGTTAATTAGTAATCTGGGCAGCAGTACCTCACGTCTTTTGGTTCACTGTTAATGTAAGAATAGTGATTAATGCAGCTTTAAATAAAAGACGTGAGTTGTGCTTCAAAGCCTCACACTCTAATTATTCCCTGTATGAGTGATAAGACTATGGCAAGGCTGAAGGAGTATTCAGGCATACCCAGAGGTAGTAGGTGAACTGCAGGGCGAAGATGGCGATCCCTTCATTGTCAAAGGATCCAGCCACGGAGCGGGAGATGTAGCCAGGAACGATGGCAATGAAGCAGGCTGCCAGCAGTCCTGCCCCCTGGTTCCACAGCTCCCTCGTGAGCAGAAAGGTGGAGATGGAGGTCAGGCCGCTGAACACCGGGGCCAGGAACACGCAGACGTCCCGTATGTGGACAGTGATATGCAGCAGGTTAAGCACATAATGGATCAGGCCTGCTGTGACCATGAGGCCTGGGTACACCTAGAAGGAGGAGGGTTGAAATTTATTCAGAATATCGTAAATCTTTATTTCCAATTCACTCAATGTGTTAAAGCCTTATTTAAAAAAAAACAAAACAGCAATATTTATTAAATAATTCATTTAAGCAACCTGGGTGTGCACATAACTCCTCCTAGGTCATACAGTGTATAGATTTCATTAATTAATGGGTGCACTGGAACCCTCCGCCTCCCACTCTCGCCCAGCTGTGATTGTATCGCTTTCTAAAGATCTCACAAGGGAACGACTGCCCAGCCCTAACGCAGTGTTTCTACAGACTGCACACACACAACACTATAATTGTATAGCTTCAGTAGAACATTTTCTCTTCCCAGTGTCACATTATGCAAAAACACATTCAAGCTGTTGTTTTCTCTGATAATGTGAACGCACTAAAGTGCACTCTGGGGAACAGATTAGCCCATAACCCATACAGAGGGATCACACGTAAGTTATAAATATAGAGAAGAGGAGGAGTCAGGCACTCAGAGATGAGTTGTAATGTAACGACGTGTTAAAAGTGACTCCAGCCAGTCTGTCCTTTAGCAGTTATGAAGACAGATCCACTCTGTGTGTCGTACAAGCTCTTACCTCGCTGCTTCCCCTCGGAGCCGTTTAGCCATCCAGCCATGCTTTAGTTTGTTTGTGTGTGTGTGTGTGTGTGTGTGTGTGTGTGTGTGTGTGTGTGTGTGTGTGTGTGTGTGTAAAAGAGTGTGTAGTTTAAAGTGAGCCGATGATGGAAAATTCATCATGATAAGGTGACTCTTGAGAAATAAGGACAAAGAAAGAGGTGCAGTACAGGCAGAAAGTGCACACAATGCCTCATAACCCTGAGTCAGGCATCTCTGACTCGCACCACACATACAAACACACACATGCACAGAAGACACAAAATACTTACCGTGCCCCCAACTATCCTACCCAGAGGATACCAGGCTCTTTCATCAAACCAGTTGAGGAACTCATAGAAGCCATTTGTGGTGAGGTGGTGAGTCGACCTGTAGTTGAACCTGAAACAATCAACCAGAGACAGAGACAGGACAGTTAGACACCGTCCAGGACCTATGAGAGACAGTTCAAGATCATGGTCTTCCTGACAACGGGGAGCTTCAGTCATTTAGTCCCCCCACTTGGACTGGGGGGAGTAAATGATTCAATCTACTGACTATCAACTAGCAAGAATAGGAATGAATACAGACAAAACTACGGTGTAAAAATAGAAATGCTGCCAACATGACTTTAATGACATTATTTCACAAGGAAACTGCTGAGCTTGGAAGAATGATTTTGATAACTTGGACGACTCTCAGTTTCTATCCCTTGCATTTTAAACATATAACTACCTCCCACTCACTCTCCATGTCATTTTACAATACAAAACACCTCTTCATCTTTGCCAGTTTCTAAACGTTCCTCATTATTCCTGACATGAGGTTCAGTTCCAGTCACGACTAGCAGATCACATAATCATCATTACCTTTGGAGCTCTTTGCAACAACTGAGAAGATAAACAAGCACAGCACGGCTTCCTGTTAGTCTCCTAAATATATAAACCCTCCCCTGCAGGTCCACGTAGCACTCACTGTGGATGACACTTGCCAGGAGTTCAGTTCAGTCACCTCTGGTTTCATATGACTCCCAATCTGCATCGATTGGTTTATTTGTAATGGTGTAAACAAGTAATGGACCACAGCCAAGAGACACCAGTCTAGACATGTATTCAGTACCCACATGTGGACACGTCCAACACCTGTGTTATGTTTTGGGGTTTTCTTCTGGGGCATCTAAAAAGAAATATAGCAATCTATAAATGGGACCTGTGTTTCTGTTTCATCAGGGAGTTAAATGTTTTATGAGCCACTGGCTTTAAGCATTTACACTGTGCATGTCCTCACTGCATCTCTGAAAATATCTTCCATGTTTTTGTAAAGCAAATGGAGACCACAACTTTAACCTCAACATGCTTCCAAACCTTATGTAAGTGAATTAAAAACACATCATTCGCCACAAGGCAGGTCAAGGCTTAAGGTGAGAAGAGGCTTGGAGAGTGGGCGATATTTAATGCACAGAGTGGATTATTTTTTAAATCGACTAAAGTAAAACCTACATTCAAATCAGATGTGATATGAAGTTCCTTAGAGGGCACAACTTAGATGTAGGGTTCAGACTTTTCCTACCATTTCTTACCATTTTAGGTCTGAGAACATCCCGACTTGTTCCTACTGCCTGAAACTTTGCAGTATGCTATAACAGACGCCTATATGTAGGAAAAACTGGCCTTTATTTCAGCATTTAAACAGAGCCGAAACTCAAGAAGTGAAGTCAACAGCTTATTCAGCAATTTTAGCAAAAGTGTGTCGTGTATGCAAAATGCAATGGTCTTTTTCTTCGCCCATGTCCCATCTCTTCATCAACTTTCTTGATATTCAGCTAGGCAGCTTTTGCGCAGTCTTGCTAACAGGCAAAAGATGCTTTTTTTTCCATTTCCACAAACACTACAACAGTAGCTGTAGCTCTGTATTCGACCTATTAACAGTTTGTTGCTGAGAAACCATCAGCACAGGACATCATTACATGGAGCTGAGCACTGCATTTTTATCAAAGTCAGGTCAGATACGTGCCTAGTTTTCCTGCAGACTGCCGGGTGTAACTGTATTTGTATCGGCCCCCGATGGTTTGGCTACACCGTTAACACTCCTATGCAAAACCAATTACTGCTAATTGAAAGGGTTGTTGGGGAAACTGGCAGAAACTTGCCTCATCCACACCTTTACATAGTACTGTGATCTCAGCTGACACCGTAACAGATGCACAGCTTCACTGCAGTTTTTTTCCCCTCTCCAGTGGCTCCAGTCATGCTCATTTGCTAACATTTTCACTTTTACCTTCTTTTTCTTCCCCAGCCTTCTGCCTGTCTGTTGTTTACAGACACTGAGAGTTTAACAGGAGCAATTCAACTACAGCTCGGTCTATAATTAGATGGTTCAGGTAGACAGAGTGCTGCTATTGTACAAATCCTGCACGTAGCTCTTAGTTTTCAAGCTGAGACTACTCAGCAGTTAGTCTGCTTGTCCCCTGAGCCTCTCCAAAGTATTAGAGTGCTCAATACAAACTGTCCCTCCACGAAAAACGGAACTTGATGGAGGGATTGCAGCATATGGCTTGCTCAGCCCCCTTAGGAGTGAGTTCTAGATTGAGAGTACGTGTGCAGGTTTTTATGCTCACTCTTGGAGGCTGATTGGAGAAAACAAAAAAAGCAATGAGAGAAAATGCGCCTGTACACACAACAGAAGTAATCCATCGTGTGTCTGCTGCCCTGGTTCCTCCCTGGTCTGAGAAAATTCCTCTAACTTTCCTCTTACCATTACAGTCTGGGGAAGCCAGCAGTATCCTAAAGCTTTTCAGACAGCCAGTGGATGGGCTAAACACTCACCTCCCACACTCAACTCTCTGGATGATGGGCTCTCAAAACCATTTCCAACCAGGATGTTAGATGAAGCAGAATTCTGTCTCACCCGTGGGATATGGGCTCATTAAAATACAGAAAAGCTTCTTTTTTTTCCACTCTCCAGAAAAGGCACACTAGCCCTTTCTAAATTCAGTCAAGGACATGAAATTAATTCCAGCTACTGTACCAAACAAAAGCTGGTGAATGAGTACAGTCTTTATTTTTTTTTAAATCTTTCTATGCTAAAACTCCAGATTGGTCCCATCCTATTCCAAAGAATACCAGCAACTAAAACTGGTAACTGGTATCACAGACTTCAGAGCTCAACCCAGATAAGAAAATCGGATCCCAGCCACACAGCACTAAATCAGGCAGTTTGGCCTCTTGAACCCCAGAAGTTCACACTAAATGAGTCAACAGGGACTTTTAATGTTCTCTTCTACATGGAAATGAGGTTTTTTTTCTGTATATCAAGGTTTTACATATTCACAGTGTCATTCAGTAAATTAGAGTCTGAGTTGGGGCTTCAATTTCTTGCTCCATGGCACAATCAAGGTTTGCACCTTCAAAACTTAAACACTTCAGGGCTCTAAATTAAAGTAAGCAACCACACCACAGTCTTAAAGGTCAGCCAAGCTGATGGCATTTATGGGAACTAGACAACATTCTCAATTTTGAACAGGAGTGTAAAAATAAAGGGGCAATAGGATGATAGAGTGAGCAGCATAAACTCAGGAGTAATTGACTTGAGTTGCATTACACCGTTTACTCGTTTCCACATATTTCTTCTGTTTACTTTTCTCACCTGAGGTTTTGGGATGTCTGAACAGGCTGATCCTTGCTTAAAACATGCCTCCATTAAATCTATACTTCACAAAGTGAACCACAATACTGCAGATAAAGTCCTACTTATGTCAGGCCCTTCCACATGCCTGGAAGATAAAGTAATAAAGCAAATCTAAGACGTATGACAGCACTATTGGCTGACCGAACTCTGCACATTATTCACTCTTTGCTAATAGCTTTAGGGTAGGGTATACAGAGAATATATTCAGATGCCCATTTGTTCAAATCCACTGAGAAAAACCAATGAGCTGTTTACTTCGCTGTTTTTCCACTTAAATATATTACTCAAGTGGTATATGCATGAGAGATCCAGTACAACATCGAGCCTCAAATCCAGCACTAAGCTTCCATTAGAAGCAGCCTTCTGGGTTAAATACGAACATCTCTTTTCCAGAGTAGAACAAACACTAATCACTCTCAGCCATTCATCATCAGATAATTAAGAGTTGGCTAGAAAAATTATAGTCTGTAAATAATTCAGAGCCAGCAGAAAGCTTTACTGCACTGAGATAAATCTATTTTACCACAGACAACATGTGGTCGCGCTCGGCCCCCGGGGGGCAAAAACTCAAGCAATGAATGAAAAACTATGGTTGGGACAGATTACCATGACAACACCTGTGGCAGCCTGTTGTTGCATGTTTAAAATCATTTATAATGTGATAAAGATCTTTGACTTCAAATAAAAACATCAACATACAAGGTAAACAACCTCAGCACCCTGAAGTGTTCGTGTAGAAACTTCTGCAGGTCATCTGGAAATCGCAGCAAAACACTGTCTGCTTGTAACTTCACAGAAGTACCAAACACATGGTCTGTACATGTATCCATTTATTAGTACAGTGTCTAAGAGTCTCCCATTCAGACATTCTCTTGTCTTTTGTCGTTTATAGGGATTCACTGATTGTGAGAGACCTGCCACTCAGTGTTCTGAAACAGTAATACTGGTGGTAGAAGTACAATTTCCACGAAGAAATGCTTTTCAAATCCTGCGAACGGCACTCAAGTCTGATCTGAGAGATGGCTAATAGCTTGTGTTGTAGGCCACCACCTTTGTTCAAAGATCACTTCTGTTCATGTTCACAGTGGACACAAACGGCGTCCAACTGAACACGCACTTCTCAAGAAATTCAACCCTCATCACTCTCTCAGGACCAACTCTAAGCTGAATACTCCACGAGGGGTTCAATACCCATTTTGAGAACTTAAGCAGCCTCTTAGATGAGAGGTGAAAAGTCATCAGAAACAAAGTAAGTCCAGCTCCCTTCATCTGAAGCACATGAGACTGCCAGGACAGATCATCTGTGGTGTGCTCATTGGCTAATGACTTCTGTTTGACAAGCTATTCAAAACAGGCCTTCATAAACCAGTGAGTGATGTCACAGTAGCTACTGCTAAGAGTGGATGCTGATCATTTTTAGCTTCCTTTGCTTTTTGTTCTTGTTTATTTCTCCTTCTGTTGCAGGGAAACAAAGCTCTTCAAGCCTACATTTTTCAGAATATAGGCAGCACAAATGTGATGTGACAACAGATAAATATTGGCACCGACATCAGTAAATGTCATTTCACTGTCAATATAACAGTATCAGTCAGAGCTGATTTCTGCAGCTGAATCAGAGCCATCGTTTTAGGGCAGAGTGAAGTCAAATATAGGACTCTGCTTTATTATCTCAGAGAACAAGGCCTTTTTCCTCGCTGTGTGCTCTGAAAATTGGCCTGCTGCATCTTTAAACGTGGCAGGCAGCCAAAGTGCAGCCAAAGCGAGGGCAGCGTCCCCTTCTAATGACCCACGACTCGAGGTTTTCCAAGGACAGGCGGCACAGCGGCAGCCTCCGCAGGCTGATCCTGCTCCCCGCTGCTTTCAGATGGTGTGTGGGGGAGCTTGACACAGGAGGACTGAAAAACACACAGCTCTGAGGCGATGACAGGAAGTGACATCAAAGAGATGAACGCGCAGCTGTACACTTCAATCTCTCTCTATCACACACACACAGCAGATGATATACACACATTAAAAAAAAAAAAAAGGCATGCAGGCAAAAATATTTACACAAAAAGGTCCCAGAAGAAATAGTGTTGTGGTGTTGACACGCCAAGTTAAGACTGAAGGATCTGTACAAGGTGCATGAAGGAAACAAAGGCACCAATGTGTGTGTTCTCCATAAAAACATACAATAAACACTCCAAATACTGCATGCTGCCTTGTGTTGCTCTGAACTTGTTATAGTTCAGTTAAACCATGTTTTGTTTTAACCAATAGCAAAGCAGCATTTAAAAGAGCAGCCTCGTTGTCATGTAAGCCAGCCTGAGGCTAGTTTTCCCATTGTGTCATTGCTTCTGAATCAACTTGTTTTCGGCAGATGTGACCCGAGTATGTGTTTAAAATTAAGGTTCCAGTGGGACACTCAGTGAATGACACTTTCCAAACCATCTCTGGTTTCTCCAACCTGCACACTTCAGTCCCAGAGACATGTTCAATCGGCCACACTAAAGCAAATCCATTTAAGAGCAACAGCAGTACACCCCAAAATCTTATATGTATTCCCCAAACCCTCAAGATTTAAATTGACAACAAAAATGAAATGGCTTCTGAAGTGCTGTCATGCATAAAATGCTCGCCGTACAGAGAGGCAGGCAGAGAGGTTTCTCCAGAAGTAACACAGCAGTTTCTACTGGGACTCTCTAATCCTTCACTTTGACTCTGCTTTAATCCAAATAAAGACACCATGCTTTCCTCTTTCCACCAAGTCTTAAAAATCAGGTTACTACACAGAGCAGGAGGTGACTGGTCTAGTTAGAGACAGGGAAATTTACTGAAAGACAACTTCTAAAGTTCAAAACACAGGAAATGAGTATTCATGTCCGTAACTGAGATCGTTCAAATGATTCCATACTAGAATGACTGATGTTATTACAGTGTTACAGCTTCAAGACCTTTGTGTGTGCGTTGCAGGAGTTGTTTGAGTGTACACTCAAGAGATGAGCCAGTGTTCTGTCAGGTTATTTAAGACCCCGTCTGTCTAGGCCTTCCCAGTCTCCGGTCCAGTGCCGGTGTTTGTGCTGTGCCAGCGTCACTGTTTGGGTTATCTTAGTTTGATTTTTGCACCCAGATCATGTCTTGTACGGCTGCCAGCAGATCCACACAGCACGTTACAACACTGATGCAGACTAACACATATATGATGACAGTTTAAGAAATCTAAGGTACCCTTATTCAGTTAGTGGTGTGACTGTTTGTTGTAAACTATGAGTTGGTTGTATCCAACACAACTCCATTCACACTTTATGCCAAATCAGCATCCCCTATTTAAAAAAAGAAAAGTGTAGTAATGTCTAATCAAGAATTACACATTATAGAGTGATGAGCTCATTATAACCACCCACAGATAAAGTAAATAACACTGATTGCCTTGTAACAACTGAGCTAGGCTCTCTAAAGCTTGGAAACAGAAACCAGAAGAGCTGCAGGACTCTAGTGTCAGACCACTTGAACAAAAATTTGCTGAAAGGCTAAATTTTTACATCTTTTTGTCTATTGACAGACAACAAAATCTTGTTTAGCCCAGACTTTTAAAAAACAACAAAAAACAAACAAACAAAAAAGCAACCACAAGACTGAAAATGTCTTGATCTCAGCTTTCACAGGTACTACAGGTCCTTGCCTCGGCAGGTCTCTGTATATTACTAGTGATTTTTTGGGCAGCAACGAACCACATAATAGATAAAGGCAGTCAGAATGGTTTGACTCATTGCTGTGTTACTGATGATGTTTGAACAGGAGGAGGAATGGACCGTCTCCAAACCTGCCTGTTAAAGAGTGTATTAACAAATGCACCTTGTGACTGTTACCAATAAAAGCCTACATTAATTCAAACTGTTCCAACAGGTGAACAGTAAACAGCCACAGAAAGCCTTAAGAACTACAGATTTCTTCTCTCCCCCCAGCTGGAACCAGTAGCCAACAACTGATGGAAGTTTCTATATTTAAAAAAAAAAAAAAAAAAAAAAAAAAAAAGACTATGACTAATTGTGACTACTTCATGCAGTGATTGGCTAGCTGTGTAAAGTGTGCGTAGGAGTATTTCCACAAGGAACTTCCTTAAATTTACTATAGACTTTGCAACACTAATTTGGATAACATCTATAACTTGGAAAAGTAAAATATACTGAACACTACTGTTGAGGCTCAAAATGATGACGCCATAAACTAAAGGGTGAATTAACATTAGCTATGCCAGTGTTTCCCAACCTTTTGGAGCCACGGCACATATTTCACATTAGAAAAAAAAAAAAAAAAAAATCACACGGCACACCACCAAACAAAAATGTCACAAAAAGCATATTGATAATTTTTCCCCAAACACCAGGTATTGGCTTGGTTTGTCCCCAGTAGAGCTGGGCGATATAAGATTTTTTCATATCACGATATGTTTTTTTCATTTCAGGCGATAACGATATATATCACGATATAAGCCAAATAACTATATTTGTAAGATTTAAATGTGCCGTTGCTCACAAGTAAAATGTGAAATAATTAGCAGCTTGTTTTAATTAAAATATTTATTTCCCATAATAAGTTCAACAGGGTAGATGTACTTAAGGAACATGAGACTTCAGTTTCAGATAAATAAAGGCAAATATTGCAAACTACACAAAAGGCAGCCGCTAAAGCGTTTAAGTTTCAAAATAGAACAAACAAAACAGACTACTAAATTGTCAATTCCACTTAGAAACAAAATATTAATTTTAAAAATAAATCTTAGGTCGTTTTACAGAAGAACAGACAAAATTGACTAACTTTTGTCAATATCAAATAAACTGAGAACTAAAAGGAAATTCTCAATCTCTCCTTGTTGTATAGCTTAGCTTTTCAAACAGTTTTAGCAGTTACTTTAGTCTGACAAAAGCCGAACGACGAATTAGCACTTTCAGTCAGAGATTGAGCATGCACCGCTTTATTGTATTTCCAGACTTGCTTTCGGCACAATTTACAGTGCACGCTACTCTGTTTTTTGTCAGACTTGAAATAGCCGAAATACCTTCACACTACGGAACTTCTATGCCCCTTCCGTTCGACAAGCTCTCCGGCATTGGAACCATCATCGGTTTTTTCTTCGGTAACCTTCGCTCACGCTCTCGGTTGATTTTTCTCTAGTCGGCAAACTCATTTCCTTCATTACCCGGGCAGCCCGGCTGCAAAAACAAATACACATGTGCGCCTTGGCACTTGTGCTGTACGTAACAAGTCACGTGACGTGACGCGACGCTGCGGCTGTGATTGGTTCGGCTCTGCGCTACTTAATTTGGATTGGCTGTTCTTTTTTCTTTTCTTTTTTTTTTCCTTTTTTTTTTTTTTTAGAGGACAAGAGAGATGAGGCCTATCGCAATAGTTTAATTTTTCTATCGAGAAAAAGTTATTTCGCAATACATATCGTTATCGTTCTATCGCCCAGCTCTAGTCCCCAGTATACCTTTTTTGCTTTCTTCTGACCACTACTCATGCTAGGGCCTTCATTTGGGTTGGAATTTTCTCCAGTACCCAGGTCAGACTGACTACTTTTTCTTTTCAAATATTTATCTAGTGATTTCATTCTCCACTTTTTCCAGAAAAGATATTTTAAAAGATTCAATATATTTTTCCTTGAAAACTTGTTAATAATAAAGCCAACCTCAAAACTCTTTAGACTAACAGGGAGACAGTGATGTGTAACAGTAAATGCACTGGATTTGACATAAAAAGCTTTAAAGCCCACAACAGCAGGTGATTTGCTAAACTAACAATGACTAAGTTAACAAACTGTTGCAGTCACTGCTCACACAACACGTGCAGGAATGCAAAAGAACCACCAACAGCAGCTTCAGCAGTGAATGAAAACTGAGTAACACCCATCACCAGGTTATCTGCACAGAGCTTCATATCAACCCAAAATATTGACACTTTTCCAAGAGCAAGTCTGGACTCCTGCAAGTTAACTAGCAGAACGTGGACTCAGCAGGAGCCCAAAGCTCAGGTTGTGAGAATTCTCCCTGAAAGGGAGAGGCAGCCACAGTTTCAAAACACTGCTGGAGGCTCAGGTCAGAAGGGCAGCGGGAGAAACCATATCAAGCTCCGTACCATGCTGATGGGTACTCAGCACATGCACTGACATGAGTGGGCAGAGGGTCAGAGGCCCCTGCAGTAAAATAGGAAGTATAAGAGTGCATTCTCTCCACCTATCAAGCCCGTGCTCGTGTTTGTGTATGAGGTCAGACTTCTGTGAATGGTTGATGAGATGGGAGCAGCCAACATGAAAGAAATGGAGCTCTGTTCACTTGCCTCTCCATCTGTTCATAAACTGCAAACAATCCTTTAAATCAGTCTCATCATCGACAAACTCCACTAGCCCCATTTTAAGTAAAACCTAATTTCACAGTCCATGAAGACAAGACACAAGTGTGTGTGGGTGTGTGTCTGTGTGTGTGCTGGGGGTTTCTTATTCTCTTTTTAAACTGTTGCATTGTTCTGAGTCTTGGCGGAGATGTGATCTACCAGGGGAGTGGGAGAGGAGGGGACGGAGGGAGAAGATGAGAAGGAACAGGAAACAGGAAGATGGGACATTAGTTCAAATGAATGTAGAGAGGAGCAGGAGGAGTGCGGAGGAAAGATCCGAGCCAGGCAAGAGGCTACCATTTTCAAATTTTAAATATGCTCTGAATGAACAATTGATAATTCATTCATTATTGATTAATGTGGCAATTATTTTTTCATTTATTTTTGTGATGAAAATAACAAAAAGAGGCCATCAGGATTTCCCACAGCTCAGCATTATAATGAATATAAATTAGTGACCAAAAATGCTGGTAATTAGTTTTCTATTAGCCAAGTCATTCATCAGCACGTTTAAGCCTTAAGAGAGTTAGCATCGTGCAACTTCTCTCATGTGCAGCAGTATTCCAGCCCCTGGAAAAACAGACTTTGAGGCGTTACACTGGCAGGCAGGGATTTATGGTCCCACATGTGCCTGTCCACATACACGATTACAGTCAGCAGAAGTGAGAGGGGGGTTTTCACCCACCCCAAATGCACTCCAGTGGAGTCCTCCAAGATCCTGAATGATGCATGAAAAGCACAGACAGTGGGTGCAGTGGACACTTCACTTCAGCTTTTTGCATGTTAGAACTGCGCTCTCCTCCGCGGCTGGCTAACAGACCAAAAACGGCACAAGCAAGGAATGGCCCACACACCAGTTGTAGTACATACTTTGTACACTGCCTCCATCTGACAACAGACCTCACTGCAGGCAGACGGGTAGTTCCTGGAGTGGAGAGGACAGCGAACGCCACTTCTGCTCAGAATAAATACTTCACTTTTTTGTTTATAAAGACCAAAACAAACAAACAAACCAACCAACCATAATTTAAAGTGAAGTTTAAGTTGGGCTAATAAAGGTGGATTTGAGCAGAAACACACATTGTGCTTGGCTCTTTATTTCAACAGTTGTACATGGGAGGAACTAATTTTATACAATCACTGTAGTGAACCACTGGATATCCATATTGCACAGGAAGAACAGCCACCATCCTGATAAAACTGATAATTGTCCTTTATTATCTCCTTTAATGTGTTTTGTCATGACTGGCAGCAGCGCACTGGGTCCTGTGGGTTGCACCATCTGATTGGGTGTTTGGTCCGAAACAATGTTCAGGTGGGTGGTTACACCCTCAGAGTTTCTGAGTACTGGAAGGCAATCAGTGCTACCAGCTTCACCCATCACCAGCATCAATAAACCAGTGTGTGCTGAAAGAAACACTGGAAAGCTGAAAACACACAGAGCTCTTTCTCTAACAGTCTGACCTGCAAGACACAGATGAGTGTGGATAGTACAGTATGGACTTTTGATTTTCACCTTTTCTTCTGAATGCACCTGTAATGTGGACTACAATAACTAAAAGCCCCCGCCCCCCGCCAAAAAAACCCACTAGCAATTAAGACAACTGGAGAAGAAGAAAAGAAAAAAAAAGGATCATTGATCACTTATTGTGTTTGGTTGGTTGAGCAGGCATGGAGTGTGGAAGTCAGAGGCTAAGAGGAAAAACAAATATGGTGGTTTGAACGCCAAGAGAGGAGAGGGACCTTGCACAAAAGCATAATCAGATCATGTCTCATCAGGTTCCTGAAAATCCTATATTATGGTAAGCGGGGGACAAGCAAGAAGACACAATGAGGATATGAGAATAACTCCACCTGAGCATTATTGGCCAATTAAAAAACAAAAAACACCACAAAAGGTCAGCACAGGTACGAATCGGAGATTACCAAAATCACCCACAAGTTTTCCCTTAATTTAAATAAATCAAGTAAATCAAATGAAACAAATTCCAAACTAAAGCAACCAGTGACCCGATGCTGAGCTTGTAGCGAGGATGCTGCAGACAAGAAAAGAAATCAGAGTGAAAATTACCGTAGGAAATGGTGACCCTCATTCATTGTCTAAATCACCTTCAACAGGCGTGGGGAGGCGGCAGCTGGGGCTCTTTATCATATGGCCAGAAATGAAGCCAGAATTTTACCCCTGGGCCAGCTCTAATAAAAACTTGCTTTAGTTATCAGCCAGGAAAGTACGATCATCGGTTATCTGGTAGCTCGAGCCAAATACTACAGGTTTAAGCTGAGGAGGTGCTTTAGGGCTACAGCCACACTAATGAGTTTTCATAATAATAACAATAGCTTATTTTCAAGGCTAACAGCAGAAATCAAGAGCCCAGAGCCCACCAAATTTTTCCACCACTGGAAGTACATTAGCTTATGACCGCCTGAGGCTGGGTTTATGAATCCTCCTGGTGTCAAAACAGGGATCTTTCACATGTAAGGCAAATACATTGACCCCTAAACCAGAGAAACATTGTGTATGCTGATGAAATTGCATTTATTTCAAAACTGCATATATCATGAGAATTGGCACCGTTATAGAGGCCTTGAAACAGACTTGAGACAAGAAGTTTTTGTTTTATTGTGAATCCCATACCATGGCCTCTTATTATTCTATTATGCTGCTTTTTTCTTCTCCTTTCTTCTTTTTGTTTGCGATGTTTATTTACTTATTTGTAAACAAAAAAATACATGTACAATGTCAAAAATTTAATATAAATATTTGGGGGTACCTGAGAATACACCGCAAACAGATCCAAACAAAAATAAAAAGAAACCCAGCTTGTTAGGGCTACAAGCTGTGCTAAGGATGGAGCATAGACACATGACTCCGTGTTATCACTCTTTACACGAACCCATTCTTGGTATATGACTACCACTGGTTTATTCATCTTTGGTAACTAACTACAGGTGTTTTACCTCATCATCACTGGTCTTTCCTTTCTAACAGCATTTTCTAAACTATGCCACCAAACCTGTGCTTCCTGCACATGTAAATGACTAAGTGAGAAGTGTTTTCAGCCATTCTTATGTTCAGATACTATGAAAATATATTTGAATGCCATCTGGGAAAACCCCTCAACACTAGCAGAGAGGCAGAGCTTGTTACTGCAGGTTTAACTTTAGCTGCAACCGTTTTAATTTAAATGACTTCTGTTATTGCCACTGTGTTCATATTCTCCATTTTGTGACTGAAATCAAGCACACCTCAAAAAAAAAAAAAATCTGACTCAGAAAAGCCATTTGAGTCAGTAGCCTATTTCATGGTCTAATTCTCTGCACTTGGAGTCCATTTCAGAAAGTGATGAGAAAAAAAGAAAGCTTTTTAAAAAGGACTGCGGTCACTGTTCCCTTCATCTCATCATGTAGTCTGATTCCTTACATCAATCTCTACTGATCGTCTGCGTCACAGCTGTCACTTCCTGGAGAAAATCACAGAATCTAGTTTAATGCGGATCTTCCACCTTAATCAAGAGACCTCGGTTTGTATCTGTCCAATAAACCAGAGGAGCTACACTATGAACACGCTCAGGATATCGTTTACACTTAACCAACTGTTAGCATTACGATACGCAGTCACACAAAGGTGGTTATTAGTTAGGTAGGTAAACCCAGGGTTTCCAACTTTACCCACAAGTGCATTTACATGAAGTTTGCGTTACACTACATAACCGTCCCAAAACAAATGAGAGCATGCAGAAATATCTGGAGATTATCTAGTAGCCCTAGCTAGATTATTTACCCACATATCATCCACAAAAAAATTATTTATATATTTATAATTTTTGGAGATTCTGAAAACTAAAAATCTAAAAGCAAGAAAACAAATGTTATTTCAAACCAGGAAATTGGCTTACTTTTCACTTTTATGCTGTGTAAGGATTCAGAAAGGCTGTTTTAGGAACACTTGGATATCACTACACTAGGGCTTAAACAAGGGCATTTCCTGTAGCCAACCGGGAGAAAGCCAGAAATAAAACTGCTCATAATGATCTTGATCTTTTGATGCTCATCAGGGAAAGAAAGACTTTAGATGCCCCCTTAAAAATAGGGATGGGTATCGTTTAGGTTTTATCCGATACCGGTGCCAAACCGGTACTTTTGAAACGGTGCCGGTGCTTAAACGGTGCTCAAACCGGTGCTTAAAGAATGGAGAACACAAAAGTGGTCCAAAAACCTCTCATGTTCAGCTGTTTTTTTTTGTAAAAAGATAACAATGTTAGCCTTTTCTGCAGCTATAGGGCATATATGGTATCACTCTTGGCTGGAAGCAGTGCTTAAACAATGGAAAAAACACAAACTTTGTCCAAAAACCTCTCATGTTTAACTGTTTCCCACTTTTTCTTTGGTCATTTTAGCCTTTTTGGCCAGGGTGAAGGGAGTATCTGCCATCAAACAAGAAGACAGCCGCATGTAACTACTACGGTGTTTGCTAGGTCACTTTACATGCATTAATGTAATAATGTGGTTAGCGTACTCAACGTTAATTACAGACGAACAACATGAAGCTACTCACGCAGAGGAGAACGGCTGCTGCTGCCATCATCATCCGTCATCATTTCTGCTACACTGACAGGGCTAGGGGCCAGGACTCTACTCTTCGGGTTTTTGGGGGATGTTGCTAACTCCGGGTCCAATAACAGGCACCACACCCGCAGTAGATGTGCACGGTGTGAGGTCTCGTAGCACGCTATCAAACACGGCGCATTTCTCGGCTTTAAAAAAAAAACAAAAAAAAAAACGCTATGTGTCGCCAGGTGTTTCATCAGATTTGAGGTGTTACCTCCTTTGACAGTATCACAGTATCAGCTTAAAGCACTTGTTGCAGGCTGCTGAGTTTGCATCTTTTGCTGCGAAGTACAGCCAGACTTTTGATCGCTTTGCCTTGGGCATTTTTAATCTGTAGCTCTGCTCTAAAAGAACGTACGTACCTGGCCCCGCCTACTATCCTCGGAAACGTAAAATGATTGGCTAGAATTGGCTCAGGAAAAAAAAAGCACCGAAATAAAGCACCGAAATGTGCGCTGCTTTTCGGTCTGGTTACTACCGTTTATGTCAGAACCGGTCCCATCATGGCACCGGATACCGGTACCCATCCCTACTTAAAAACTAAATGATCTTATTGTTTGCACACCCTGCTTCACGGAATGTTATCGTTATGATTTTCCAGAGAAATGACGGATGACTTGATCAGTAGGCAGTGACTGAATATAACATGAAGTTCCCTCACTCAGCCACTAATCTTGCTTCCTAGTCCGAGCTCAGGGTCCCGGATGAGTTTGATCACAAAACAGCTTCCTTTAACTTGGACTGAAATTGTCAGGTTTTGCCCTTTAAAAAAATAATCATAACCTAGCAGTCACAGCTCTGACATGCATAAGAAAATTAAATAAAAAAAATAATCCCCAGTTCATTCATTTAGCATTTCACAGCCACTGGTTCAACCTGGTCTAAACATTCTTAGAACAGAACAAAAATTAAACAAATGCTCAACACATCTTCAACATAGGCCTCCTCTACAATACAATCTACAGATCATGGCACAGTTACTTACAGGGTGAAAATGGGTCATTCTTTCAGTCTCGTTAATTATTCTTTTTAATTGGTCATTTCTATTTTTTCCTTTATCTTCATCATTTTGAATCATGTGTAAAATTGGGCTATCGTTAATGTATGATTTGGGCTGGAGGAAGATTCATCGCCAGTTCACTTTAATTAGGATGTGTGCATCTTTAACTCGTATGACACGAAAGAAAACAGCCGAGATAACTAAGGCATCGTCGGTAACACCGATGAAAACAAAGGAGGACTTCCTGTACACAGAAGAGTGGATTAGTAAAACTGTTTCGCTCTCTCAGTACTACCATTATCACTTAAATACAAACAGTCTAAAAGCTAAAATAAATAAATAAAAGCTTAATCCAGCGCTTTATAAATGTTGCAGCGTTTTCACCAGTGGATTACAGCCTGGCAGCCTGCCCAGTTTAATTTAACACCTCCCCGTGTCTAACCATCAGGAGACTGATTCTGTTTTTCAAAATTACATTTTAAGCTACAGCCATTTAGTTAGCTAACGTACCTTATTGACCAAGCTTTTTTTTTTTTATCAAAAAGAAAGAACCACTTGTGTTCACTGATTACAGTGAGTGTCGATCTCTCAACGCCAGGCAGAAAAATTAAGCTAAAGGTTATTCAGGGTTCTCTGCCCCTGTTTTGTCAAATAAACACAGTGGTTTCAACAAAACTGGTCTGTGAGCATATTTCATAAATCCAGTGGGAGTTTTTCATGTGAGGAAAAAGAACATTTCTATAGAACAGTTTGAGAAGGAGGCCCAATGTGTAAAGGTTTTGGACCCAGATTGCTTTGGGTGCACAGTGAAGCTGAACTAGTCTTCATTTCCAGAACAGAAAAGTATCCTAAATCCTATGAAAGAGAGGACGGCACAATGTGTGATCTGCTAAGCAGACTAACAAAGCTGTGGCTTCCTTTCCATGTCTTTATTCTCCTCAATGTGCAGTTGCTCATCTTCAAGGACTTCAGCATGTGCGGCTGACTATAACTTTAAAGAGCTGAGGAGAAAATATTTTTCATAGGAATCAGTAAGACTGGGATTAACAGCCGAGTAATACTTCTTCAAAAACAGGTGATATGACACAAAATGACACCAAGTTTAAGTTAACAGGCCCTTGAAGAAAGTAAGTTGGCGAGGGCAACACATTAGCCTCCCAGAAGAGCATTCTTTGCTGATTGATTTCACTTTGAGACCCAACAACACCCTAAAATGACCTCTCTCCTGGACAGGGAGTCTATCAAATATGTATAAAGGAAATGTGCATTTCTGGAGTTTTGGAGCAGGCTGTAGAGCCTGCTGCAGTAGCAGCGAGGAGGTGGGTGTTCAAACTGACCTGTGCAACTTGTACTGTGTTTGAAACATGAATTCAGTACATATGAACACAAATGCAAATCCACTATGGCAAAATTTCTATAATTATGATGAAAGCCGAGTTCACAGGTTGGTTGGAGCTCTTGTTTTCAGCGGTGCTGGTTGGTCAGCGTGAAGCACAAAAAGCCCAACGCCATCGTTCAGCCCATTGCAGTCCTGATGATTATTTAATGAGGAGTTGCTTTGCCTTTCCAACCAGCTGCTCAGCACTTCAGGAACAGATCGGAGGAGATGAAACAGAGCAGCGCACTCTCTTTCACTGCACGCAGGGAGCAGTTATTCACACCGTCATAAGACGATCAGCCACACCCTACAAATCAGCCAGTGCACATCTACCAGCTCACCTCAGTTTGTCTTTTCTCAGAGTCTATAAACCAGTGATTCCAGGACTCACTGCTAGCACAGGTTGGGACTTTCACACATGCACTGCAGCTCAGAAGTTTTCAGGAAATCACCGGTCAGAGGTGCATATGGGGATGCAAATACCTGTACTTGTCAGCTCCCTGCTAAAAATTCAGATGTGCAAATAATACAGCTAATATTCTTTACGTTTACTACTGGAAAGTAAAGCAGGTAGCTCCCTCATGTGCAAAAGGATCTGATGTGGCCATTTCGTGCTTGTGAGCCGTGTACGGAAAATATCCCCTCCAGACTGTCCAAAGTTCTTATGTGGAAATAGCTTTAGCAAAGGTAATGGTCATCCCCTCAGGAGCCTGTGAAATTATTCATGAAATTATCCACTTCTGAAATGCAAGTCAGGGACTATGAAGAGACTGAGGGCATAAAGCCGAAAGTAGTACTACTGCTCATTTACAATACTATATCAGTGTAATGGTGCTTAGGGCATATGGAGTTATTCTGAGAGCCAGGGTTTGAACATATTCACGGGCTAGAGTCCAGCTACAACATCATGAGTTGCTTTTTAAAGCATTTCAAGCTCCTTTTTATTGCTATTAGCGCTGACTAAAGTAGCTTTATGTGATTCACAGTTCAAAATAATCTTTAAGCATTTCATACTGAACCTATGAATGAACTCAAAAGTTTCACAGAGTCTGAAACAAGACTACAAGCAAACAGCAGCTAAGAAACTATCAGGGATAAATACCATTATCCCTTGCTTGTCATATCCAGTTTTAAAACATTTATGATATCATAAAATTATGTTAATGAATACATTTTAACCTATTTTATGTTTGTCTAATTTGTCGTTCATGTATCTTGATCGATAAGGAAAAATTTATGCAATCTTTCACTCCAATAAGCCAACACTGCTTCCAGTCCAGAGGACACATTAATTACTCATTGGCTAAGCTACATACACTGATCGTCAGGGACATCAAACTCATGGAGTTTTTGGAGGGACCGATTCTGGCCCCTCTGGGCCTTATGGTTTGACACTCCTGGCATAGATGGATACAATCACACCAGTAGTTTCCTTATCAATACCTTAAAGAAACAAGCATCTAATAATTCCAGTCTAAGCATTAAGCTACCGCCAGCATAAAACTTAATCAGTCATATTCAGTGGTCCATTTGTCCTCTAGAGCACAGAGACGTCTGTGAGTATTGTCCACAGTGCCAAGTTCTGCAAAGTTCACCAGCTTTATTCACTTCATTAAAGAGTCAAAACAGAGTTCTGCTGCTGACTAAAGTCTCCAGCTGGTATAGTACATGCGACCACGGCTGGCAGGAGACAAACTGACCAGCCACTGTGAAAATTGACCTCCATTTAGCTGGTGGCTCGGTGCCATTACTCACGTTGCATGTCAGGGAAAGTTATTAAGTGTTTAGTACCCAGTGTGGATGCACAAGCTGCATGGGGAGAGGATGGCGGGGGAAGAGCTGACATTTCACGAAATTCAATTTAGGATTCCCTGGTGTAAATATGTATTGGTTTTACATACAAAGATTCAAGTCTACTGCAAGGAAATCTGGCTGTAAAGCCACTTTCTGAGCAGTCATTCCCCAACTTATACACAGCCACATTTCCCTACAAATGTCAGGCATTACCTTTACAAATCCAAGTTGGATACCAAAATCATGCTGGCTATTTTGCGACGCATAAAACGTGCTGCATGTCAAGATCGTTCCTGTCAAATCTGCTCCTCTGGCAGCAAACAGGCTTTAAAGTGTTTGAAGTCTGCTGTGGTCTTTCATATTCTGCACTGTGTGATGAATTCATTTCCTTTCATATCAGTGCAGCCTTGGCCTGAGGCCTGCACTTTTGTGACTGCTGCGCGTCAGCCTCTCTGCAATACCGCCATAAAAATCATGAAGCGCATTAGGAACACGGAGAAGACGGTACAGCAGGTCGTCGTGTGTGCTAACGCATCCTATAAAATCAGCGGTTGCGGCTGTGCTTGTATTTGACTGCATTCGCCCAAAGGATCCAAACCAGCATGAACCTGTATGAGAAAACATATTTGAACTGATGCACAGGACGGTTGGCTAGTCTTGGTCTGTTGTGTACTATATTACTGATGCAGGGAACCCACACTGAGACCAGAAGTCTCTCAAACCAGACTCGACACTTTCATTGGTCGCTGTGTGTATCATATCATTTTCTTCCCCATCTACATTCTGCATTTCACCAATCCTCTACAGGGGTTGGCCTTCCTGTTGTTGCAGTGTATTGTTTGGTCTCATTAGATATTCTAGTCAATCCCAGGGCTGCTTCATTATGGGAAAAACTAATCCCATGATTATGTTGCTCAATAAATAGTTTATTACCTTACATACTGAATGCACTTTATTTTTAAAAATAATTATTCACTAGAGTAGTATTTATAAGGGATTTCAGCAAGTGAGTGAGTAGTAAGTGTTTTTGACCGTAAGCCTGTCGACCTGCAGCGGTCTCTAAGGTCAGTAGGGTATTGAGGCCACTGAAACATACTGGCTTGACGTGAATGGTGAGTTTAAAGATAAAAAAGTTCGGCACATCAGTGAAAGTCTGGTGGAAAAATCATGTGACTAATCTTTCTTTTTTCTTCTTCTTTTTTATAAATAATATGCCTTTTGTTTAAGTTTGCTGAGCCCAAAGAAATCCCAGAGCATAAGCACACTGCTCACCCACTCATTCCCTTGGCCTAAATTCTGACTCTCCTACACTCTGCCTTCATTCAGACTGAGGTCAAATTCCTAATAATAAATGGCACAGAGCTGTAGCACTGGAAGCGGCTGCTGTGTGAATACTCATTTTAATAGCAGCCGGTGATAATAATACAAGGTTGCTATGTGACAGGCTTGCCATCACAGTAATCAAAGTGCAAGCAAAGCATAATGATTCCCATTATGGATCACAATAGAACATTCAGCCCAGTGTGGCCCCACAGGTCTGACAGAGGAGAAGTGATGCAAAAACATTTAAAGTAACTGAAGCGATTGCAGTTTGTCATTGTGAGGCCTGGAACGTTGTTTCCTAAATTAGAGGTCACAGGCCTATCTATGGTGGGTGGCTGCCCACATGATGAAGGAGGCAATATGTTTCCCTGAGTCTGGTTTCTGGGGCAAGGCTGTCCTATTTGTCATTTGGCTCTCAGGCTCAAAAAGAAATTCGCAGCCAGCTCCTGACAAAGCTTCTCCCTCAACATGGGCTCGCTTTTTACAAGAGTTAAAAAGCTGCTAAATTGCTGGAGGAAAGATAGGAGCTCAGAATTTATTTTTTCTTCTAGACTACAGTCAAGTAGTGTCGCCAAAGACTGAGCTAAAGTCATTCAAATATGAATTTCCGCATTTCTTTATATGTGCTATCAGTGCAATCATGCTGTGAAGTCAGCATGCGTCAGGATGCACCTATGGGGCCATATGGGCACACATGATCCAACATGCTATGGAATTTGTTTACACGATTTCCCCTGATTAGGGCTGGGCAATTAATAGAAAATTAATAAAAACTGACAGATCCTCCAATCAACATAATCTACCCGTGGCTTTAGTAAAAGGCAACACTGAACAAAAAGATGTCAAGCAAGGAGAAACAGCTTCCAACGCCACTTACAGTTTTGGTAAAATGAGGTATCCCAGCTATAAAAGCTGAGCTTATTTACAGCACAACCCGACAGTGAGCTCAGAGGGAAAGAACTAGTCTAGACCTAGTCTAGCTTTGTAAGATACACAGTTCAAAATAATCCTCGTTTTACAATGAGCTTTGCTGCAGCCCCGCAGTTCAACTTCTGAAATGAAAAGAGCCATTTTAGCTGCCGTCTCAGGCCCCACGAGCACACTTTCGTCTGATCGGTTGCCCTTTGGCAGCCTTCTGCAAACAGAAATCCAAATCCACGTATTTGAATATGCTGATAGCATGAACATGCCCAGCAACACAGTCTGCTACAAGAGGGAAACAATTTTGTCATTAGATGGAGTTAGCATTTCATAAAGCCTGAACGTTTGGCTATCAGGTTATTACTTGTACAAATACTGATCTCATTATTGGAAACTTCTGTGTGGCGTGTGGCGTGTGCGTGTGCGCGCGTGTGTGTGTGTGTGAGTGTGTGAGAGAGGGCGGGGGGGGGGGGGGGGGAAGCCCATAGGAGGTTCCCTTTAAAAAGATTGTGTGATATTAAGGTTTGTACAGAGCTGATCTCTGTGGGTTTAAAGGTCTGTTTATGATTGCTGGATGTCTGAACTCTGAACATCACAGCTGTGGGTGTTTTCTATCAGGACATCACTATCATGCTTCTACATCAAAGAAAACATAAGACAGGCTGTATTCAAATATCGTTGCTATGGTTACCAATAGTCCTTTTGCACTTTCTGAGAACAGTGGTCAAAGTGTTGATTTGGTTATTCAAGTTTAACAGCCACCTGTCTGGCAGCCACAGACAAGCAGTCAATAACTGACTTGGACTGAAAAATCTTGCAGAGAATCTGCCACACTATACTTTCCAACTAAAACCCCTAATGGAAAAACTATGTCCCTAACACTGCTTTAAGATTGCATGAGGTGAATTTGCTGCACCCATCCCGGCATATTGCAGGTCACTCTCCCATAGTCACACAGCAACATCCAATCAGCAATACCGACTGGATGCTGCACAACCTTTATATGGAAACTCTTTAATCTGTTCCCAAGAAAATATGAGCAAAATGAGAAAACCACTGCTATCTTCATCACCAAGATCCCCTATTATCACTGTGCTATTCACATCACTGCCAGGCTTACATGTAAGAACCCGTCGCTCTGCTGGGAGTCAAAGAGAAATGCCGTGACGAGAGATGGAGAGAAAGTGCGAGAGTGAAGCAGACAGCACAGGGACAGGGCTGGCTGCATTAAACAGACATGCCCAGCTAGAATATCTTTGACCTGGTGAAGGCATAGCACCACAATGAAGAAGCAAGGCTAGCTCGAGCTATTAAAGAGAGAGAGAGAAGACAGGAATGGAAGCAGGAAAAATTCTTCAGGTTTACTGTTGTCTTTTGTAGTGAATTGTAAAGCTATTTAACATGTTGCACAAGCTCCTTTGTCTTTCTTGTCAGCTATAAAACCGGGACAAAGAATTTGTAATCCTGATAAATATTTATCAGTGACAGCCACAGAGACTGTTTGTTGTCACATTAAAAGATTAATCAGCTGTGAAAAGAAGGCGACACCGTTCTGATCATTTCTAGCTTTGTTGTTACATTTAATTTGGGTAACAACATTTCTCTGATGCAAAGTTAGCACTGTAGACACTCCCTTTAATATGCCGCTCATGTGGATCTAAGATGAGGAACGATGGGGCGGAATATCAAAGAAGCACAGCAGAGGAACTCATGTGCACTTCTCCTCTGCAGGCCTGACCGCAGCTTTTTCACCTTTCCCTGCACTGCAAGCCATTGCACCTTTCAAACTATAAGCTTTTAGGTCATGCTGTGAAAATTAGTTGTTATGAGAAAAATATGTGTGCAATGCTTTAACAATTAAATACAGAACTACAGCAAATAGGTACCATAATAGGTTTATTATTATGGAACATTACCCAACACTGAGCCATCATTAAATCAGCTACAACACGAGTACCTAGCATCCCTAGCAGAAGTCACTGCTGCTAACTTGATCCAATCATTACATTTATGCACATTTGAATAGCTGGAATCCTGCTAGCTTTCCACATGATAACAATTATGTTTGTCAACTGTAATCATCAACTGTAACTGCTGTTATTTACTGCATTGATTTATCACATTAATTATATAGTTATTGGACTTTTAAAAGGTGTTTTTTTGTAGAAAATTTCCCTGAACTTTAAATAGAATTTAAATGAAAAACAAAAGAAAAACAGGTAGACATGGAGTGGGACAGAGAATTGTCCAATAGGCAGTTGGCCCCAGAATAATAGTGTCTGACTGTCAAGCCCATCTTACAAGGGCAATCACAAGGGGCATTTCAGGTGCAACAAAAAGAGCCATGCAGAATTCACACATATTTCATCATTGGACAATGAGGATGAGTGTCCACATGGAGGTTCATGTCCCTGCCTGTTTTTCGTGACTCGTCCACGCAGAATTTACATTACAGTGGACCAATCATGCATGCGCCCTGGTAACAGTCTTCAAAAAGACTTTCAAGTAGTATAAGAGGAATGACTACTCGGCCGTCGGGTCTCCAGTTGTCTTTGTTCACAACAAAGTATAATCCAGGCTTCAGAGCCTAAGGTATGAAACATCATTGCCTGCAGGCACACACATGGACCCACCATGGACTCCACAGACATACTGTCACTCCTACTGTATTCCAAGGGCCAGATATCCTGAATGTGGCAAAATATAATAGCACACTCTCCAAACACACTCATAAGTGTGATTAGTGCGATTAGTTTCCAGGTGATTTCAAAAGTTATGTTTTCTAAATACAGGAGCAGTCAGTGAAATTCAGACATGCTGTTGTACCGTGCATTAAATATCGGCACAATTAGCAGTAAACTGCATGTAGCAAATGTTAGTGCATCAGTTTGCACACTTTATTTAAATATTCTCCTCCCTATAGTTTGCGCTTTGAGAAAGTAAATCGCAAACACACACATGCAACAGCATTAGAGACAAAAATCTCACAGTTCCCACCTCTGAAATGCAATCTTGTCACTGTGCTCTCTTTGTAAATACAGACGGTGCTTTCTTTTGGCCAAAGCCCAGTTTGCACTGGTGGAGCATGTTAGTAAATGTGGCCCCAAGTCCACTGTGCTGAGTCCAGCTCAAGGATGCATGTGTAGTTGGTGTGTTGTAGCCAGTGTTGGGACTAACGCGTTATTAAGTAACACGTTACAGTAACTACGTTATTATTGTGGTAACGAGCACGGTAACTAGTTATTATGCCAAAATCAGGAACGCGTTAGTCGTTACTGGGATTTAGATAGGCTCGTTATTCGTTACTTCGTGTGGTGGCTATGGCGGAGCTTCCACAGATTCAGTAACATTAGCAAGTGGTGGCGGCCAGCAGGTGGATGAGGGAAGGGGAGGCAGGAGGAGGAGAGACCCGAGGCCGCCGGTCTGAGTGTCAGGTGAACTGAACTTCAGGTAAGAAGTTATGACCTGCAGTCTATCTGGGTCAGATATAAACCAAGTTTAGGTGGAGTTTATTTTCGTTATGCTGACTTTTTTGAACTGGGTACTAGCTAGCATGACAGAGTTTCTATACAGCTGGGTGGGTGCTATGATGTTACTGATGTTCAACTTTATTTTATTCATAAGGTTAATTATTAGAGTTGCCAACCATCCCGTAAAAAACGAAATCGTCTCGTATTCAGAGAAAATATTACGCGTTTCGTGTTGAGGTGAAAAGGAACGCGATTTGTCCCGTACTAAAGCTAGAATGAAAAAGACACAAAGCTGGAGCTGCACAGCTGCCTCTTCTCTCATTCTCTCCCCCTCCCTCTCCTGTTTCTACTCATGAAACTGATCAATGATCAGCTGATCGGCTTTTCTCTCTTGCTTGTTTATCTCCCACTTTGGGCCAGATAGAAGAAAACAGCGGAGGTCGCGTTAAACAACAGCAGCACGTTTAAGCTTGATAAGCTGTTGTTAGAATTTATTTAATATTACTTTCTAGTATCAGCTGATGTTTGCTGGAGCCACAGCTGTGAAAGCTGCTGGTCATGATATCGGTTTGGATATGTGGCGAGAGGGAAACATGAAGATGAAACCTGGAGATGTCCTTACTGAATCATCAGAGCTGAACAGGTGATGGAGAAACAGGTTTACCTTTTAGGTGACATGAATGAGTTGAAGGGAAGTTATCAACTGTTTCTGACAAATAACACCAGGATCCTTTTTTTTTTTATGTAGCTGACAGCTGGTAACTGTGCAGGGGCGGCTCTAGCAAAGTTTTGCCAGGGGGCCAGGTAGGGCGTTAACAGGGAAAGGGGGGCGCAAAGAAATACTTTTCTTTCTTATTCTCATTTAAAATATCTAGCTTTTAAAAAAAATAATTATCTGAATCTTACAACAAACAATTGATAGACTGATACATATATACTATCAAAACAGTGTACATCACTGTCACAGTAGCGTTTGTTTTCATTCAAAGGCTTTATGATTTTTCCTATAATGGCGGGACGGTCTCTAGTCAAAATGCCCGGGCCGATTTTTTTGTCCCAGTCCAGCCCTGTATGCAGCTCATCTGCAGTCTGGTGTTACCTACATCTTCCTATTCGGAAGGCAGAATTTTCAATTTCTGAGTACAATCGAAAGCACCACGACTGCAGTTTTCGTGTTGGATGTAAAAAGCGCACATGACGCTGTGACGTAGGCTAGAATCATGGCGGGGGTCAACGACGGTCCAGGCGTGGGATTTCTCTCGTGGAAATATGCACATTATCTTTTCCTTTCTATTGGTAGGTGGCACAGTGCACTTGTGGCAAGTAAGCAAGCTAGAAGACTGGTACTCTTGCTGGGTATCCAGTTACAGAAGCAACACATTAACAAGAGAATTCTGAGTAAAACCAAAGTTACTTTCCCTAGTAACTAGTTACTTTGAAAGTAACGAGTAACTTGAAGTAACTGAGTTACTTTTGATAGAAGTAACTAGTAATGTAACTAAGTTACTAATTTAAAGTAACTTACCCAACCACTGGTTGTAGCAGGCACAGACTGAGGTGCAGAGGAAGATGTTCACTAGCCAATACTGAAATTTACAGTCGGACCCAAGCAGAGACTCCCAGAAACAGAAACTACAGCACCAGCTGAACCAACCAGTGCCTCGGAAGGGTGAAACAGCCTCCAAGACAAAGGCAGCTGCAGGCACAGGTTAATAACACTGGCTCACCTGTGGAAACCTTTTACAAATGTAGCCCTTTCTAAACAGATCTCATTGTCCAAAGGGTTTGTTTCTGTCACCTTTGCTGAAGCTGCACAAAACAGTGAATGAGTCTGAGCTTGTTCGGAGGGCTGAAAGCTTGTTGTAAAGAAAAACGGTGTATTTCATTTATAACACAGAACAAGTTTTATCCCGATTATCCTGTTTTAATAATCCTTGGAAGGCAAAAATTGGCACTGAATTACAATTCAATTAATCACCCAGCTCTAGCGTTACTTATTACTTTATGCAAGTGTGAAACTAGAGCAAGTTAAGTATCTCTCTGACAGCATGCCATTTAATTCAAAGCGTCACTAAATCAGAAGCTGACAGCAGGTCTAAATAAGTGGGGTTCCACTGCTGAACCTTTGACAAAAGCCACTATGTCAAACTGCCTGCACTGCAAAAGGCTTACTCGTACAACACACACACACACACACACACACGCACACACACACACACACACACTTACTTTCTCCCCTGCAGACAGAACTGCAGTCTTACAGTGGAACATGTTTATCGGAGTCAGTGGATTTTTCTTTTCATGCTCTGAATCTAATGGATAGGACTCTTTATGTGTAATTTACACAAAATATCAAATACAAAGAAAACCATTTTAGTTTAATCCATTATAATCCAACAGCCTACAGAAAGACAGGGCTCCTGTCTTAGTTTGTTTTGCCTACACACTGTAAAGATAAGAGAAATCCTAAAGTCATCAACAGTATGCATGACTGGAATGAGCTCTTAATGACCATATTGGAAAATAAAAACACGTACAGCAGCTGCATTAAAAAGAAGAGCTGGCGATCGAGATTCAGATAAAGTTTACAACCTTAAATTACTGATAGAGAGGTAAAAGTTTAACTAGGAGTTTGCATCATGCTAGTCTCCACAGATGCAATGTGCCAGATAGCAGACCCTCAGCTAGATGTGAAACACAGACACACATTTCTCTCGTGATGGGGCGTTGGCTCTTTGGCAGGATACAGACAGACTGTGTCGAGCACGTCGGTCTGCCTTCAAGTTATTCATGGGATTAAAATTAATTAGCAACAGCTGATATGAGCTGCCGCCAGCCACGTTCGTCATTTTAACGAGGGAAAGTGTCGGACAGCGCCGCTGGGAAAGAAGAAAGCTGCTCGCTTACTAGTGACAAAGCAAATCCTCTTTTTGCTGAGAGTCAAGATGCCAAATTCTATTTTTTCACATTTCATCTGCACTCACACGTAGACTAAAGAGTTTCAGTGTAATGCCAACTGTGCTAAAGGACAGTGAGTTACAACATTTTCAGGCCTGAAGTGCACAAAACAAACAAAAGCTCAGGCAAAGATTTGATTTTATCAGAAACTACCAAACTCAGGACGTGTCAACTGTGATGTACTAATGATGAAGGCTCAACTGATCCGTGTCATATTCAAACATCGAGTATAGACAGAGCAGGGACTCCTTCAGAGGCACAGAGGAAGAAATCATCAGGAGGAAAGGCCTCCAGCCAGACTGCATCTATTTACTCATCAAATGAAGCATGGCAAATCTCACTACTTATGCACACAAGATCCAACAGCAGTCATTTGGTCCCCAACAGATAGCGAAAGGGCTCAGATGGTTACAGATGACTTTCCTCAATGTAATGGGACAATCTGCAAGCGCAGCACATTCACTCCAAACTGATGCTGCTGGAAATACTTGGAGCTAAATCAGTCAGACGTAGAGTGTGATTCAGTGGCTGCCTGTGTGGAGCCGGCACTGAGCTCGTCAGCTTCTCTTCACTGATTGAACAAGAGGCAGAAGAAAGATGATACACGAGAGGATGTTTGAGCAAACGGGAAAGGATGACTGGCTAAGAGAGAGACAAGGAGACAGCTGCATGTCAGAAAGAGTGATGCTTCTTATATCCTTTAAAAAAAATTAAATAAACCTGGTTTAAAGGCATCCCAAGTGAGACATCTGACTAAACAAAGGAGGAAGCAGCTGCTGAGTTAAGAGCTAATGCCAAAAGGATTCTGACTGGCTGACATGGTGGCGATTGGCCTGTGACTCACTGGCTGTACCAGCTCCTAATAATAAATGGGCACACAGACACTAAAGAAAGTTTTATCCAAAGGTTTCCAGATGGAAACTAACCAGAAATGTGTTCAGTTCAGAAAATGTCTGCACATCACTACTGTAAGTTTCCTAAAATTGAAAGTTTGCACCTGAAAGGGGCAACCACTGATAAATATTCCCAAAACTGCAAATTTTCTTAATATGTACTAATAAACTTGTGTCACCACGCATATTGCTGACACAAATGAGTAAAAACACTCTTTTTGTAGGAGCTGTAGTTTACCCACTGCAGGGAAATGGAAATTTAAAAGCAAACATGGGTCTACGGGGTATAAACCTTTACACAACATTAGCGTCACGACACCAGTAAATGCTGCAGGAAAAGGTTTGCAATATTGGAGCTCACCCCAGGAGTCATTTTTTTTCTTGTATGTTGCAGGGCTGATTGGATGTGGGTGTGTGTGCCTATGGCCTGCGGCAGATCGGGTCTTTACAGAGATCCAAGAAGCAGGAGCCAGCTTTCTACATGAAGACATCGCACTCATCAAAAGCAGCAAGAAACGCAATCATTTCGTTTTTGGCGGTATCGGTGATGTGTGGGAAAGTCCAGCTTCAAAACTGGTTCTGTTAAACAGACCCCTGAAGGTGAAACAATGCTGTGTTCATTTAACTCTTTAGAAAAGCTTCTTCAGTATCTCTGACAAACATTTAAGCAATGAGCAATCACAGCAAAGAAACAATATAAAATGTCAGATTGAATATTTTTCAGTGCCCTCTATTCTGATGGCATGTGGTGCTGCTCTCTGTGTGCACTACCTCTTTAAGGATCCTTAACCTTTACTGTGCTTTGATGTTTTGGTAGATATAAAAGTAATTCAGAACACAGTGTGGAGGAAGCTTAAACGCTGATTCAGTCCGACATGAGCCGCTTCTAGAAAGTTATAAAATGACCATCATGATGACCTGCTGACCTTGACCTTTTGAATATAAACTATTATCACTTCCTCTTTAATACACTCAAGTGAAATCACGTCATGCTTGGTGCAGGAATAGTATGGACAAAATCTTTGGGTTTTTTTGGGGGGGGTTAGGTCAAAGTGACCTTTCTAATCGGTTGAGCATCAAGTTCAGGTTTACATTTATGCAGGACAAAATGAAATATCCTGAAGACATAACCAAGATATCACATCCCAAACAAAGTTCTCCCACACTGCCTGTAGACCTGTCACAGAGTTGCATGCACTCAAAGCAAAGACACAACACATGTGAGGGTGGTGGAAGTGGGTGATATCACAGAGGGATGGTAGCATGTTAGAGAGTTTAGCAGCAAACAACTAAAATGTTTAACACTTAAATGAAATCTGGTTTAGAATAAAAATGTACTCATTAAGGCAGAACGCTTGTTTCAGAGCACCCACAGGTAGCAGCAACACACTGAACAGTTTCTCCTTCAACACAAATCCCTCCAAAACACCGCAAAGGGCAAGTGAAAATTAAGCATCTGCCACTCATTTTAATAATTTACAAAGATCTGTGCATCTAGTCAGTTTCCATAATATGATTTCAAAAGACTGCATATACTAGTGTGTTACCAGTGTGGAGGCACACAGCCAGATACAGCAGTTTAAAGGATCGCATTCAGAGCAAAAATCTTACTCAAAATAAACAGCACGGCCCTTCACTTTAATTCATAGCAATTATTAAAAACCAAACAGAAGAAAGCAGTTTGTAACAGTGGGTGCCATTTCTAATTACATATGTTTCTCCAGTATCCATCACATTCTGGTGAACTGACAGATCACACACTCTCAACTTCATATTCTCTTCTTCACCACAAGACAGTAGTGCCAATATGGAGACATCAAAACAAATTTACCAGAACGAAATGCAACCATGTGCTGCCTCAGACAGAATCAGAGAAACGTCAAATCAAGGACGTTCTCTGTAGAATGGCTCTCTGATGAACAAATACTGCTTACTCACATCCATAAACCATCCACATGGAAAACTGCATGAATCCTACAGATTCAATCATTAAACTTTCAATATTAATAATAGTAATAGCAGCAGCTAACTCCAACTAATTATCTGTATGCTTCCCTATATGGAACAATCTGAAATGTGGGGTAATGATGCAAGATTGGTCTGACAAATCACATACGCAGTACACAGCCATCTGCGGCGGTGACCTGTTTTGAATAAAAGGGCAGCTAAAACAGGCTTCTTTAAAGTTTAGTGAGAAATTCAAAGCAACCTAGTGTGACAGTCTGTGAACCCACAAGACTGCTGCTGGACTGCTGTTACTGTGCAGTGTGTGGGAGCATGGAGGTGTACTAAGCAATCAGGATGGCACTGTTACAGAGACCATAATACATCGTGTGACATCAGCTGTGCTGGTTGACAGTGACCAAGAGGCAAAATAAATAAATAAATCAGTGTGACTGCATCAGCTATGAGCCAAATTACTCCCTTACACACACTTTCACAATCAGTACACACCTATCAGACATTTACAGTTATTATTTAGGACTGCTAAAGTTTGAAGCCTCACAAGGAAAAATTTAAAATGCCAAAATGAAAGCACATCAAAGACCAACATAACCAATGTGGGTCAAACATTCTGAACCCTTCCCATAATCGAACTCAAGAAGCCTGCATCACAACTCTAATTAGCAATGCAGACTTTGTGCACTCTTTCAAGTGTCGAGGATAAAGCTGATAACACTGACTACATGATGAGTGCCATTTTTTTCTGCAGGCTTTAGAAAGCTGCCTTCAAGCTATAGAGCACAGCTGTTTTCACAGCCTGAGAAGGATGTCTTCATTAATGAACTTGTGTTTTCCACACAGTGAGATTCTGGTGTTGGTGCACACAAAAAGAGGCTCACCCACACATTCTGAAAATAATACCATCTACAAAAACAAGTGAACCCACTGTGACAAATGAGTGACAGACAAAGGTTCCACTCCAGGGACAGTGGAGTTGGGAGTCCATCCCAGCACTGGAAGCCACGAGAACAATGGACTGATTCTGATTCTTATATAGCGCTTTTCTACTCTCCCAGAGTAATAAAAGCGCTCTATACAACATGTCACATTGACCCATTCACACACGCACTTTCTTCTATACTTAGTGCTTCTAGCTACATTCAGACACATTCATACTGCGATGGATGCATCGGAGAGCAACCTGGGGTTAGTATCTTGCCCAAAGATACTTGACATGCAGACTGGAGGAGCCAGGGATCGAACCAACTGGTGGCCCCAACTGAGAGCAACTAGTCAGCGGTGCAGTGGGATAATATAAGTAGAGTCCATATGTCTGTACATATAGAAAGTCAGTGAAGGAGCCCTCCATGGGAGAGGATCAAAGGATCCATGGCTGTTTTGTGTGGAAAATGGATAGTGTGCAACACCACCACTCAGAAGACAGGACCACTTTCTCGAGCAAGCACGTCAGTTACACCAGGAGGGAACCTTTTTATAAACACTGAAGCTTCACAGGCACTGTCACACACACGCCATCATTCTGAATCAGTTTTAATATACAACCTAAAACAAACACTCATTTGGCCTCTTTCTGCATTCCACAAGTCACATGACTTTGTGTCCTGCAGTGACCCCTTCACTTTAAAATCCAGGACCTTTAATACACAGCGTGGCAAACAGTTTGTCTGTGCCATTACTTGTTCTACTTTTCAAGCTCATGAGGCTTGCAAGCACTATGACAATAGTTCACAGAGTGGCAAATACTGCCTGACTCTGTCAGATGCCAGCATGAACAGACCAATCCACCTCCACACACGCAGAGAGAGAGACAGGTCCCGGAGAGACAAAGAGAAGCCAATTAGCTGCTGACGAGGGAAAACACAGCCAAGCAGGAGGAGAGCATGGAGCTCAAAGAGGTGAGGCCTGCGGGGTGAATGAAAACAAGTTAACTGACATTCAGCAGTGTGTGTGTTTGTCACAGAGATATAGAGCTGGAGGTCAAACAACGACAGGTCCATCCACAGTGGAGGCAGAGCGAATCTAACTCTGTTAGAGCATGGGGGAGGCATCCTGGGGAAGATGTCAACTTTTAAAAAAAGAAGTGGAAATGGAAGTCACAGGGCTTCACCTGTCTGATAGAAATACAAGTGCACCATTTGTAGGGACTCCAGCTTTGTTCGTTACCTTTACACAGGCTGTTTTGTTTGTAGAGCAATGTCTGTCTGACAATGAAAGATGTGTCACAGTAACAAAAGCAAAAGAGGTGGAATTAGAAATCATTATCGATCAGTCTCTCAAGTTTTCACTGGACTGAATCCCACCTGCCATAGGCCAAGAGGCGGGGTGCACCCTGGACAGGTCAACAGTCAGTCACAGGTCTAACATAGAGAAACAATCACTCACACTCACATTTGCATTAATGGGGAATTTAGAACACCAGTTAACCTAACCCCACTGACTGCATGACTTTGGACTGTGGGAGGATGCCAGAAAACCCAGAGAGATAGTGGATTGAAACCCATGACCTTCTTGCTGTTAGGCAACAGTGCTAACCACTGTGCTGTCTCACAATATCATCTTGCTAAATAAAATATTTCAACAAAGCAAAAGAGAAATCCTCCAGGTTTCCTGTCTTTGTCCTTGTGGCAGCAGGGCTAAATCAGTCTGTTAGAAAAAGATGAGACGCTTCCTGTCTAGTTTATTTACGGTTTATTCAGAGAACTAATCCTTCAAATGTGTTCAGTGTTGTTCTTTTTTTAAAATATATCAATTGGGCCCATATCTGATGAGTGCTTCTTTAGTGTTGGGCTGTTTAAGAATGGACCACAGGGTCAGAACTGGTTAGGTTAGCACACTTTAAGCTGTAGGCAGATCTGAGCTCCAGCTCACAAAACCAAACCATGGTGACATTACACAAACGTGAAACACCAGAACGACAACAAGCAGTCCAAACAAAAAAAACAAACAACCAAAAAACAATAAACATTGTGATGGGGACGTGTGCCAAAAACATGAGGGTTTATTGCGCAGCCGTTTCATCACTGCTGTCACTCTGCTTACACAGAACTGGTATTATGGGACAAAGAAATCTAGCTCTCGGGTGCATATTATATCCCCCACTGAAGTGCCACAGCACATCACAGTGCTACTTGTAAATGTTCGCATGCCCCCATACACAGACACACACACAAATTTCACAGAGAAGAAAAAGTAGCGCACACGATCATAGATCAAAAAGCACTGGTGGAAGAGAAGCTGTCAGCCTACGGTGTTAATACATCGGTTTCACAGCTCCAGCAGCAGCCAGAACTCACTGCAGTCACTCCAATGTTCACACACAGATACTCGGCCTGATAATCTGTGCTACCAGCATCAACTTCCTCTGACTGTAATCTCCCAGTAAAACACTCTGTCAACTTTAATGCATTTTCACACTAACTGCTCTTTCACATTAACGGCTCCATGTAACGGCCTAAAAATCAGGGGCCAGCAACAAAAGCAGGGCTTGCAAAATCGCTAGCCCGACGTCCCGGGGCTAGCGAATTTTCCAGTCGGGCTACCAAAATCTATCTCAGCCCTGCCCGTCGGGCTATCGTAGGAAGGAAAAATATATGTCAATGCTTTTGCATTCTTTCGGAAATGTAGCTGGGTAATTATGTCATTGGCATCGGTGAGCCACTGTCATTATGTGACATATTGAAATCGCGTTTGAATTTGCGCTTGTTTTTTGCTTTCACTTTGCGATCGCGCGAACTGTGTATAGAGAGCGGCAGTACTGATTGGTGAGTGACGATTAATTGCGCACCAATTCCTTTGACGTCTTATCACTCATTAGCTTACTATTCAAAACTGACAAGTGAAATCTCCCACAGCAAGCTTAAACATGTGAGAGGTGATGGCGCAGAGAGTCGCTGACCGTTATGTGAGTGCGTGTGCAAAAGCAGCAGGATATATATTTTAGTTCTGCTGAGCCAAATAAGACAGGTCAGGGTGAAGAAGTGACAGCCAAAGAAAAGCCTACCACAAAACGGAAAAGTTATGACAAATCAGACTGAGGGAAAAAGAAAGTGCAGCTTTATGGTTTCATGGACAAAAGAATTTCTGTGGCTGGAATATGACAAGCTAAATAACCAGGGGTGCACATAAGTGGTCCGCAGGTGCGCATTCGCTGTCAAAATAAAAGACGCGCACCAGATAAGAAGTTGCAACGCGCGCCTCCAGATTTTCTGGAGGAGGACAGACATTTGTTTAAAACTCTTAAAGATGTCGAAGAAGCAAGCTCCTTTAAGCAATTACTTTGGTGTTCCTCCACCTCCAAAGAAATGTCAGAAGGAGTCCGAACCGCAAAAGAAGCGCGTATTCTCGGAAAAGTGGTTGCAGGAGGTGAGCTGGCTTCAAAGAAATGATGAAGGCACAGAGATGTGGTGCAGAATATGCCGTGAAAATCCCACTCTAGCGGACAAAAACAGTGCCTTTTATATGTACGCAAACGCACGTTGCAACTTCTTATCTGGTGCGCGTCTTATTTTGACAGCAAATGCGCACCTGCGGACCACTTATGTGCACCCCTGTAAATAACATAATGTTCTGCCGGGTGTGTTGTTGGTTTTCCCTCGATTTCTGAGTCGACAAGCGCCTTTGTTACTGGGACCAGTAATTTTAAGAAAGACCCCCATTAGAACCCATGAGAAATGCAAGAAATGCATTATTGCTCAGTCTGCAATATCTTTCCCAGAACAAACACCAATTGCAAAGAACATACTAAAAATAAACCTGAAAAATCTGTTTAGAATAGCGTACTATGTTGCAAAGAGTGAACTACCATTGCAAAGACTGCTAAATTTTGCCAAACTTCAAAAAAAATGGCCTAGATCTTGGTTCCACTTATCCCTTATCCGTGACTTCAGTGGAAATTTCAAATTCAGGATCTGACAGACTGATTCATGTTCTACACAGTTCTTACAAGTTCACAGAAATTTCTGTTCAATTAGAACCAAGTATTTGAGTTGATGATTGTAATTTTTATACAATGTTGTAATTTGTGTTTCAACAATTTTTTGATTAATGTTTTGTTTCCGTTACAATATTATACTTTAATGTATAATATTGTAACGGAAACAAAACAGGAAACAAAACATCAATCAAAAAATTGCTCTCTTTTTTATTCGGGCTACTTAAATTTATTTTGAGCTACCACAAACTGAAGAGTCCCTGCCCGAAGGGCTACCAGGGATTTTGAAATTTTGCGAGCCCTGAAAAGCATTCCCTGTCATCTTATTAAATAAATAAATGTACATTTGTAAAGTGGGGGTGGCCATAAAGTCAAGTTCACACTAGTGCTCAACCTTTTCCCACCTCCCCTTTGAACGATAGCTTAAAATGACTCATCCCCACTCTGACTGTTGCGTAATGAAACAGCAGAATTAGTATTATGTAAGCTGAATAAAGGAAATCTTTCATGTGTACGCACCGGTCAGAATTTCCTGGTGGAAAACAAATTACTGGGACATCAAAAGGTCCAAAATGTTATTAATGACACTCCTCCGTTGTTCGTCCCCTCCTGATGCCGTTTGCCAGCTCATCTGTGCGCTGTGATGGAGCTGTGACACTGCAGCTGAATCAGGGCACAGTGGCAGCTGGTTTTATCATGCACACTGAAAGCTGGTGATGTTGAAAGAAATTCTGATGTCTTGAATAGACTAGAGTCTCCTTGAGTTCAATTTATTAGCACAAAAGTGCTAACAAAGAACCACTGACAAGTCACTGTTCCCGGTCATCTTGCTACGCTGTTCCACAGCAGCACCCAGTCCTTGCCCTGAGACCTCTAGTCGTGGGCGATACCTTACAGTGAGGAAAACTACTCCGTCACAGTCAATATTTACAACAGAAATAATAAGGTGTGAAGAGGGTATAGACACCAATACTGTAATGTTGATTAAACATACGCTAACCAACAGAAAAGGGCCAGCATGAGGGAGGAAAAAACAAGCAGCCAACAGGTCTGCGCTTTGACAGAACCACATAATATCTTTACATGAGCTATGGGTTATATGCGGGTTTGATCCACAGTCAGTGTGTTACAGCAGAGGGGTCACTTATTATTATTAGACAGATGCAGGATGGAGAAAAGAGCAGAGCTGCTTGGGACCAAAGCAGGAGCTGTATCAGCTTGGAAAAGACTCGTTTAGCTTCATTTCTGGTCATGCTCCTGAGCAGGTGTGCCACAGGCAGCTCCTCCACACACAGCGAAAGGGAACCAGGTGAAGCAAAGATAATGTGTCACTCAAGGTTAACAGGTGTTTTACCTGGAGACAGAAGAAAACCCCAAATGGAGTTTGTAGAAATAGTCATCTTTGTTTAAAAACAGCAGCAACACAAAGTGACGCTAACCGAGAGTCCTGCCTGGACTCTATAACCTTGTGCCAAATATTTCATTTTTGTTAAAGCTGAAAAGGGGATGTTTTTGTTCCCTTTCTTCTATATATACACTTATATTTTATGTACTTTATTTATCCCACAGGTGAAATTCAAAGCATCATCCATCCTTACCTATACAAACTTTGTGAAACTAACAGAATCACACAAAAAATTGAAAGGTGATGAGATGAAATACTGACTCAGCTTTTTGCCCATAATGGATAATCTACTGGGGTTTATCTACCGGGAAAGGGTCAAGTGATCAGGGAATCAAGTAAGAAGTAGTAATAAGTGATGACACCAGATCAGGAAGCAGATGTGTCTTGCTCATCGCTCCTTAGTGTCAGTGTTTCTACAGATACAGACTAAAATGCAATCCAAGAAGATTCAAATTAAAACTGGCTCAGCATTATTTCCAAACGTCTCTTTTAGAGCTTCTGGATAATACTGGGTGTGTGAACATGAAGGGATTTTTGTCGTGTTGTTTTGAATATATACATTTATTTAAAACATATGAAAATAAAGAGAGAACACAGACTCTTTGCATGGCTCCTCTCAGAGTACTCTGGCTTCCTCCTTCAGTCCAAAGACATGCGTTTTAGCTTAACTGATAATTCCAAACTGTCTGTAGGTGTGAATGTGAACGGTTGTGTGGCTCTTTGCGTCAGCTCTGTCGCAGACCGGTGACCTGTCCAGGATCAGCAGCATTACTGGATCCTTTCTAACATGCTATAACAGAAAGAGCAGCTCCTGCTTCCTGAGCAGTGTCTGTGATGACATGGAGTGCTGCTCCATCCTCATTAATGGCATTAAATATGCATTCCCACAATAGATTACCTTTAACAAAGTTGTTGGGGGTTTTTTGTTGTTTTTTTTAAATTGCACTTATTGTTGCCCTGTGGTGAATCAGGTCATTATAGTGAACTCGAATTCAAAGTACAGCAGCAAACCTATCCCTGACACATTCTGACAGCCATGACTGTGGCTAAATTGATATTTCCTTCATAATGTTGTTTTTCGTTACTGCTGTTCCAGTTTCCATCAAAATAGGATTTTAATATTCCATTTCCATCAGCATCATTTCCGTGCAATGCTAAACACTGAGAATGAGAATGACTGGAAGTAGTAGCGTGATGCCTGTAATGAGCTCAACTCTGTGGTAGGCATCATATTACTCTGGTAATGCAGCAACAGGCACAGCCCCAGCATCTACAGCTCATCATTATCAGCTTCATAAAAGGTCATATATATTGCATGGCAGTTTCACAGTATTGATTTACATTCAACAATGTGTGTCAGACCCAAGTGAAAAAACAAAACAAACACACAAAACAAATTAAATCGCAGGTGATAATTTTGAAATCAGTTCAGCAGTAAATAAAATATGACACTGGGTGTGTGGATTAAAGTCCACACTGCACAAGGTCGCTGTCCCCTCGAGGTCCGGTGTGTGAGCCAGGTAGCCTGTCCGGGCCTTCATCTCGCTGCCTGTTACCATCAGCCAGTAGGAAAGAACATTTGCTCCCCTGCCCAAAGAAAGCACTGGCGCTTGGCAGAGTCAGTGCCACTAAGGAATCAGGTGTCAGTTGGATCAACTCAGTCTGGCAACACAGCTGACCAGAGGCACAAACTGTCATGACCTTAGTGACCGAACTGAATGCACCACTAAAGGCGCCTCACAGGAGACCACGGGGCTGCTCTCGTGAATCATCAGCCAAAGCCCAGACATAGCTTTGCAGTGCTTTGCTGACTGGGACACAATTTTTGTTTTACACAGTGACTTTACGGTCACCAAAACTTGGGAAATGAAAACAGGAAAAGGAAATAAACAACTGTAACTTGAGGCATTTGACCTGAGTGGCAGTGGGGATGAAATAATTTCGCAGAAATGAGTGAGAAAAGCAGCCAGTGTCAATGAAGCTAACTGGGCTAAGTGCAGAATCTGCTTTCCGATTCAGTTTCAATGAGGCACTTTTCATTTCCCCTCCTCTCCCTGTTTTCCATTCTAAACCTTCAAAAGCGCCTCTCCCCGTCAGGAACGTGCAGAAGAGGGGTTAGATCTTTTAAGACAGGCATACAGCAGCGCCACAGCCTGGGTCTAATACCTGTTCATTACACAACATAAAACCTCTTGCTCCCATTCACAAAGCGCCTGGTAATGTGGCCCCAACGATAGCCCACTCTGCAGTTCACACACATCATCAACTCTGTCCTCCATAAACAGCAAGTCATTTCTTATTATGGCGCATTTGTGGACACGAGGAACAGAACAGCATTTTCATGTTAGACGAAATTCACTGTAATCCCGCTCCGTTTGTTTCTCTTCCTCTATTGATTAACGAGGTCTGCCTCAATTGATTTGCAGGATTCAAACATGGAAATTAATCTTGGAATATTTAGCCAGTGATGTGAGCACAGCTGGGTATAGAGAATTATTCAATGGTAACGTCTCTACTAAGATATATTTGAATAATGCTGTTAGATTGAAATCAAGTACAATGCTTTTTCCAATCATTTTTTTTCAAGCCATCTGCATTATAATTTCAAATCAAGGCTAGAGGTCCATTCACTCTGTAGCTCATGGGATGATTTCAGCATTACTCATAAAGAGCATGTGTTAGGCAACTTTCACCCCTCACCCAGAGGTTACTGCTGCAACGACCTCTTCTGCAGATGCAAATCCACGAGCAGCATCCTTGGATTAAAAGTACATCAGTGAGTTTCTTCACAGGCTGTAAAATTGAACTTCTGTGTTTTACTGAAGCAAGCAAATAAATGTTTTTGCTTAGATAGCGGCATCACCAAAAGTCTTTCGGAGATGAGTGAGTTCCTGAGGCAAAATCCATTCAACACCATTCAACAGAAAGCTGCACGGCACTCAAAAGCACATGCCGACCTCAAGGTGGAAGGTAGTTCTAGTTTTTAGATGCCAATCCATCCTGTAATTGTTAAGATATGTCAGTCCAACTTACAGACTAGTGATGGAATGATTTAGTCAGAAGTATAAATCATTTAAAACAGCAAATTTTTCGCTGAAAATTTTCTGTAATAATAATCTCACTAATTCAGAACTCATACAAAATCTTTTTTCATGTTGAATTTAATGCAGTACACTTCAATATCTTTTTACCAGTGCTTAGAATTTTGTAATACATTTCAAGCAGAAGGGGGCAGTAACGCACCTAGAATTTGTTATTAAAAAAAATAAATAAACAAGAGGTCAAGAAAATATTTTGTCCCGTCTCTCTTCTCTCACCCCAACAGGTCATGGCAGATGGCCGCCTCTCCCTGAGCCTGGTCCTTTTTTCCGGTTAAAAGGGAGTTTTTCCTTCCCACAGTCACCAAGTGCTTGCTCATAGGGGGCCGTCTGATTGTTGGGGGTTTTCTCTGCATTTTTGAAGGATCAAAACCTTACAATATAAGGAACCTTGAGGCAATTATTCTTGTGATTTGGTGCCATATAAACAGAATTGAATTCAAATAAACACGTAAAACTAAGACAAGCTGCAAATGGCGCTGGACTGAGAAACAGTCCATGACCCTGTATGACTACATCCTGTGTACAAACATGAGAAACAAAGCCAAAAGACGACTACAGCCATAGCCAATAAAACTTTAAAGTAACTCCAGCATGTCACAACTCTAGCACAAGCAGTCATCTGTGAACAATATCTGAAGCTGCATGACCCTTCTGGCCTGGGTTGACTCCTGATGGGTGCAAGCAATTTTTCTTCAATAGAACAAATTTACAATAGCTAATGGATCTTATTAGCCTCCTGGTGCTGTTAGGTATTTCACACACACACACACACAAAAAAAAAAATGAAATGCAAGACTTTTACCTGTTTGCTGGATGTCTGTCCACTAATTAAAGATTGCATTAAGGATTAAGGTAGCTCGTTCTTTGCCATTTCTGAATGAGTTTCCCTGTTATCTAGGACAAAAATACATTGACTAACATTAACCACCACCTCCTCCTGCCAGTCGAAGCCACTGAGGTGAAATCCCGCTGTCAATTAGCTTCCAACATGAAAGTATCTTTTTCCTCAAACTGCACATCCCAGCATTTAAAAGATCTGTGCAAAAGGTGCAACTTCCCTTGGGTGAGAAGTGAAAAACAGCACAAGTTTGGGACAAGTTTGGGTATAATCATATTCACTGTTCTCAACATGTAGCTTCAACTTGAAAAGCAGATCTTCAGACAAATATATCTGGACTTCAAGTACCAGAGAACCACAAGGCCCTGATGAATGAAAACTAAAGCAAAACACTTCTCGAAATCGACTGTGATGCAGTCGGTGAGATCATTTCTCCAGCGATGACTCTCACTCCTGTTGGTCTTGAACTAAAACATCCACTTGTAATTTTAGTTATGCGTCACATCCTGTCAGTATGCACACACAGGCTCTCCCACTAAGAGCACATAATGTTTTTTGTAAGTTACTTACAGCATTTGTGTTTGTTACTTACAGCCGATTTCACCTTCTGTCAGTTAAAATGCCAAAAAAAAAACAAAAAAAAAAAAAAAAACAACCATCTGAAACAGTCACAGTTTTCATTTTATTCTGGGATTATCCACTTCAAGGGTTAGGAAACAAGATTATACATTTGAATAGACATGCTTCAGTGCTTTCAGTACTGAACAATTTCAGTATTCAGTTTCACTACGAACTACAGTCAGTCAAAAATACGATGAGGTTAAACACTGACCCTCAGTTACCCAAAGAGAGGCATTGAAATAGCCATGACAACGACAACATTTCAAAAAATAAAACTGGATGACTTTGATAGGACGACCTATGAATGGTTTTGATGCCTGCACCAATATCAGATCGTCGCCACAGGAGAACCGGACACCAAGTGACACTAATTCCCTTAAATTGCCCACAAGCTTTAATACAGAGAGATGGCGCTTTAGGAAAAAGGATGACTGGTGGATCAGACACGCTCTCCTTGCCAGACCTTGCTGCTGTGAGGGAGGTCCAACTCACAAGCAAACAACTTTTAGTGCATCAGACAAATACATAAGTACTAATGAAGCTGGTTTTTCTTCTTTCTGATGCTGCACTGTGCATAATAACGCAGTCCAAACTCAAAGCAGAACTAACCACATACGGGCTAGCTACCTAATGTCAGCCACAACTCCCTTTGCTGTCAAATCTAATAGCTCGATCTAGAACTTCTGAGGGGAACGGACTATTAGCCAGCCACATCAAAGGGATGCATCAGAGAGAGGGGGCGCGAGGGAGGGAGGTGGAGAACAAACAGGGTCACAGAAGGTTGATACCCCTCCATTCTTGTTTCAAAGATAAGCTCATGAATGGCAAACAACCTTGCAGTGAGGTCGCGGGGCTGTACAAGACAGACGTGTCATCAGACAACAATCGCACACTGCTGTAAATCCCAGCAGTGTGCTGGATTTACACGCTCCTGTTCTCCTGAATGCTGGGCAACCTCAAGGTTTTTTCTATCACACAACGTGCACATACAGAGAGGATTCAAACTTTCGCTCTGTTACTTCCTTTATTCAATCACACACCAGGGATTCCCCTTCAGTGCATGAGGTGAGGCAGATTTTGCCACCTGCCTGTTTTATTGTAATCACTATTCACAATTTTAAAAAAACTAACAAAAAAACCAAAACACAGGTGCATGCACACCCCCTCAGCCATCCAAACATGTAGTTTACTTAAGGCTGCTGGTCTAATAGCAAAGGGAGAGTGATAGAACAATAAAGCAGTGCATGAATAAATTTCACTCCATGTCACGCCATGTTACACTTTCAGACAGTGACACACAAGAAACTGAGGGATTCTCACCCAGCCAAAGCTTTCAAGCCTCCTCTTTTATTCAGCAGACAGACATGGAGCTGGCAGTTTAATCCACGCTCCTGGTCTCAGAATAATCATTAAATGCTTTCAGTGATGCAACGCGGGCTTGGACCAGGCAATCGTCCCTCAGAGTACAAATAAAATACATTTGACAAAAAAAAAAAAAAGAAGCATCGTTTTTATAAAAAAAAAAAAAACTCTCTGGTACAGCAAAGTCTTAACTGTGGACTCGGTATCCCAGCTGTCAGCTGCACTAAATGTCTCAGAGTGTAAGGAAGCCCTTTTCGCACCACAGCAGCTTGTACCCCGACCCCACCTGAAAATGAAACTTTAGAAAAGGTACTGGTATGGAAAACCAAAGGTGCCCTACAGAGGGAGGGAGTTTCAGAAGGAGAAACAATGGTTTTCACAGAAAATCGCAATATTTTTTAGAAGAAAGAAAATTGGGTACACTTTGCTCACTGGAAGCCTTTTACTGTAATATGCATGAGGCACATTCTTGGCACACCAACTATATTAGCCTCCATAACCTGTGCCGGTGCTTATCAGCGGGTAAACAGGACAAATCTGTGTCAGAAGGGCCAGAGCCACTTCGCCCCATTCATGGCCGCTTCTTTCCGGGTTCACCCCACGTCAGATGAAGCTGTCACTATTGTCCTCGGTCACTCCTCTGACCCCCCCTCTCCCCACAGCCTGCTCTGATATTGCACTTTTACTATGAACTACAATATCAAAGCAAACGTCACATGACACTAAAAGCCTGACCAAAGTCATTCAGGCTCACCTTATTCCCCACCCCCCAAAAAGCAGGACAGTGAGGGGGGGGGAAGCCGTATAATTTTAAAGCACTGCGTCGGCACAATGGAGCTCTGTCCAAGATGACCGTCTAATAACTACGCACAATAAGAAGCTGCTTTTTATAAACTGTGCAGGGCGTCATTTTATCATTTTTATTTTATTTTCATGAAGGATCGTTACGAAATCTGTCACAGTTAACCTGCACTGTTCTCACAGAAACTTCTTGACAGAACAGTCTAATCTCGGCGAACCGCCTAAACCAGCCAGGGCTGCGGAGAAACTAACTTACCAGGGGTCAAACTCGTGGATGATGCTCTCGAAACGAATGACAGCGAAGAGCCTGGAGCTGAACCCAGCCAGCCAAGCCAGGAAAAGGATGGTGAACGACAGCAGGGACTGCCACCCGGCCGGCTGCGACAGGCCGCCGGACAGCCCGCCTCCTCCTCCCGCTCCGGCACTGTTGCCTCTCTCCGCCACCGCCGTGCTGCTGCGGCCGTTCCCAGAGTACGCCACCCCGGAGTTCAGCGAGGATTTGTGTTTGTTTTCGGAAACCGGGTGATGCTCCGCCATATTCTACGTCAGTCCCGTCGTGGCAAGCAAGCGAAGCGAGCTATCTGGTCTCGCACAGGAAAGAACCCCCCCTTTCTTCCTTTTCTCTGCCACGCTCCACTTCCAAACCCACTCGCACCACCTTCCCTGCGGTCCCCGGACCCCCCAAAGTACCGGCTGTATCTCCAAACTTTCTAACCTTACTTCCCACCGACCGCGAAATCAGTTCAATAATCCCAGGGAGTTACATAGCAGCGCGGTTTTGCAGCACACTGGAAATGACACACACACGCGGCTCGAGCAGTTCTTCCTTCCTTCCTTGGAGCTGGATGAAAGGGGGCGGGAGCAGCGCGTGGAACAGGAAGCGCTGTCAGCCTCTCACAACGAGACAGGTACAGCTGAGGAGGACGCGGTTCCAAAAGAAACCCAATCCACAACCAAGCGCATTTGACAGACGGCCAAAACGACCAATGACAAAAGAGCAACCTGACCGGTGAAGACGCTCCAGCGTGAGAAGTGAAGTGAAAGATGGTATTGGAGGGGGGGGTGACAGACAGCGGGAAAAGCCTATGGCACGCGTCAGGCTTTCTCTCGAGCCAATGAAATAAATGAATCTCACGAAAAACAGTGAAGAAACTGACAGAACAAGGACCAATGTGCCACAAGAAGGGCTCTGTGCCAACTTTCTGTGTGGCACAAGCCGGCCTACTCATTCACACCGGAAGTAATGAGTTGTTTCTAATGAAGACATCAAGATGAAAGACAGTTGTGTCAGATCAACGAGTACATGCCGCCGTGAACAACCCGACTTTCTCTGCTACCCCTATGTGATAAGATCTCAGTTGCAAATACTGGGTATATTAATGTTTAAGTGAAGTGACAGAGACCTCCTATCGCCATAAGCTTATGATTTGATTCCACAAAGAGAATAAAAGCAATTTTAAATTTCAAAACATTTTAAAAATAACCAACATGAATATAAAAGTAATTAAAAATTTTACACATTCAAAGAATAATGTTGTCCTTTTAATTAAACAAAGTCAGCATGTGTCCATTCCTGATGGAGTGGCTGCTCAAGAACAAAACAGTAAATTATCAAAAACAGAAGATCAGCATATGCCTGCTGTAGATCTAAAGAACACTTGCAGCCGGTTCATACTATGTGACACCGATAAATGGGGTGACTTTAGCAAACCTTAGGTTATGGAGAAAAACGTGTGTGTAGGGCAGAGGTGTCGAACTCCAGTCCTTGAGGGCCGGTGTCCTGAAACTTTTACATGTGTCCCTGCTGCAACACACCTGAATAAAATTAGTAGATCATTAGCAAGACTTCATCACATGCTCAGGTGTCAACCCCTAACCTTACTCAAGTAAATTTATATAAATGTAAGTTTTTGGAAAAATATAATTCTAAAAGTACTTTGATTGCACCATGTTCATTCATTAATGAGCTGCTGTAACATGAATCAAATGGCTGAATTGCCACCTCAGCATGCAGTCAAGTTCTATAGTCTTGCTAATGACCTATAGGGTCATTAGCTACCTATGGGGTGGGGTGTATGTTCGGAGGTTAATTAACATCCACTTAGATGAAGCTGGGAGACTCACAATAGGCCCATTGAATTAAAGCATGTGCATGTGTGTCAAGAGCATGTTTTTCATAAACTACCTTGGATATTAGTCTCAAAAATACATTTGGATCTGGATGAGGGGGAAAAATGAATGAGACTGGTGTGGGGTGGGGGAATTGCTCATAAATAAAAAATTTTTTTAAATGAATAAAAATCAAGGTTAGTGTTTAAAATCAACACTTTGACAGTTTTAGGGTGATACTGAGAAAGTTTAAAACCATACTGTATGGGACTGAACTTCTTTCTCCACATTTATTTGTGGATTCTATTTGCCTTTATTTTGTTTATTCAAATTCTGTTGCCCAAAAATCCAAGAGAGAGATTAAAAATATTTCCTCCTTGTTTTAAGCATACAGGACTGTGACTGACTGTGCTTTTCTGTGTTTATAATTCCAATGATTTTGAAATACAGCCCAAAACCATAACAGAACCTCCACCATGTTTCACAGATGGCTGTAGACACTCACTCACTGTCTCTTCTCCATACATATCAACATTGATTTGAACCAAAACTATTACATTTGGATTCATCACTCCATCAGATCTGTTGCCACTGTTTTTCAGTCCAGTTCTTGTGTTATTTGGTGCATCTCAGCCTTTTCTCTTTGTTTCCCAGCCATTGAAGAATGGCTTCATGACAGCCATTCTTCATTCATGTTACAAATGAATGAATATGAGTAACCAGTCACAGTGGTATTATATTATTCTACAGGAGAGGCTCAATACTCAGTTCTGTTCACATTTCTCCTCCAGTCTTGTCTCTGCTCTGAAACAAGCCATGTGTCTTGGTGGAGCAGTGAGCCAACAGATCTACAATAGCTGTTTCTCTACCAGGAAACATCTTCACTTGCCTATAAAACAAAGCTGGATCCCTGCAGCAGTTTGGGGAATCTGAGACCATTAAATGCGAGTCTTGGATACAAGTTGACAGATAGAGAGATTGTTTTAAAACCAATCCTCACAAAAAGAAAAGCAGAGCAATACTCCTTTGATGAAAGAGCAGTGCTGCTTTGAGAAGACTTCGAGCTTGATAATTTATTTACTGAGACAAAGGGAATCTTCCTGAACAAAAAGGCATGTTCGGACCCTGTAATGAGTTTCACCTTCACATTTAACAGAGTCAGCCTTCTCAAGAAGAATTACGGAAGAGAGAATAAAGCCTTAACCCTGAGAGCAGCATGTCTCCCTGTGACAGTCTAGCCATTGTTTCAAGGTTCCTCCACAAATTAACCCTGAGCGGATCTGAATATTTGTGTTTTATTGTATCTTTTATATTCGGGTATCTGAAATGTAAATTAGTGATAATTCTGTTAGTTTTTTTTATAATGTAGGGACTTTATTTCATTTGGAGTGCTGTGAAAGGATGGTACAACATATGAGGGGTGAGCGTTCATTTCAGTTTTATTTAAACTCATCTTGCTTTAATACAGCTGATCAAGAAGTGTTTGTGTTGAACAGTTATCAACATATTTGCTCAGTCGGGTTCTCAACAGCGTTGCTTTTCTCACAAGAGACATTTCCTGTAGATTTTCTGATCCCTGGCTGCTGAGGCTGTCAATTGGACCATGAAACATCTCCCCTCTTGGTTGAGAGATACTGGCTAGATATGGTTGGGCTAATCTCAGTGCATGGCTGGGGCTCCAGAACCACTACTGGACTTGAAGAAAGCATTTGAATGTCCTTGGGACAAACACCGTGCTTTGGGCTGTTACGAGTCATTCGTCCTCTGCACAACTGCAATGGGAGCTTGGTCTGCATTGATGGCAATAACTCGGACTCATTCCTGTAGATGCTGGACTTCAGGACTGCCCTTTGTCACTGATTGCGTTCATAATTTTTGTGGGCAGAATTTCCAGATGAAGCCAGTATAGGTGGAAGGCCTCCACCTGAGAGCAGAATTGATCTTTTATAATAAAGTCTCTCACAGAAATGACTTCCCTTTTTTTTAATCAGTTTCACATGCAAATAGCGCGCATGCAAATAAGCTGTAGAAGAGACGAGCTAAAAATGTTAATATTGACTTGTACCTTCTATGAGCTCATTCTACTGCACAGGATTTGTGAGATTAAAATTGTGCTTTGGAGAATTTAAAATGGAGACGTCTGCAGAATTCAATACAATGCATTAACATGAGTGAAATGTACAGGAGAAATGTAATAGAAGAAGAAGTTCTAGCCCAGCGACTGTAAAGGCCGTGTGGACTGAGAGTGCAACCCATTGTGTCTTCAATGTGTATAATGCCCTCCATAATGTTTGGGACAAAGACACAAGCTTTGTAGTTTGGCCTCTGTACACCACCACAGTGGACTGTAAATCAAACAATCAATATGCGAGTGCAGACTTGCAGCTTTAATTCAAGGGCTTGACAAAAATGTTTTGCATGCAATGGTTTAAGAATTACAGCCACTTTTCTACACCGTCTCTCATTTCCAGAGGTTTAAAATTACTGAGAGACTGGCAATTTCATGGCCAGATGAGGACTGCTCTCTTGATGTTTAATGACAAATGAGGTGGACATTCTATCTAACATTGATTTAAAGTGTTACATTTATATTTGATAACTTTTCACTGTAATTAGATTGGAATTTTAAAGGTGAAACCTATCAGAACGAAAACTGTAGAAGTGGCCAAATTCACAATGTGGTACATTCTTTAAAAGAATGAATGCACCGACCAGCAGAACCAAAAGGCCCAAAAGACAAAAGAAGACAATTAATGTGGATGTTGTATGAACTTCATACCATCTAACATAGTCAAGAACACTGTTGAGGAAGCAGGTATATCACTGTGAAAGTCTAGAATCAAGAGATGCCTTTCTCAATGTTAATACAGATGGTTTATAACAAGGTGCAAACCCCTGGTTACACTCAAGCCTAGGAGTTAGACTATGCCAGAAAAAAGAGCTGCACAGGTGCATAAAAAAGTCTTTGAACCAAGATTAACCTGTGCCAGAGTGATGGGAAGAGAACGATATGGAGAAGGAGAGACACAAGTCATGATCCAAAGCATGCACAAAATCTGTCTAACCTGGTGGAGGTAGTGTTATGGCATGGGCACCTGTGTCTGCCAGTGGAACCAGGTCACTGGTGTTTATTGATGATGTGGCTGCTGATAGAATTAGCAGGAGGAATTGTGAAGCATTAGCCAAATGCTGCAAAACTGATCAGACTGGGCTTTACCAGTATATACCAATTTATATTAGTCTTTACCACTGATGCTGAACTTCTTAAAATTGAGGACTGCAATTCTTCATGCTACATTTTTGTAAAACCTCTTGAATTAAAGCTGGAAGTCTGCACTTTGATCGCATATTGAGTGTTTGATTAATAGTTCATTATGGTGGTGAACAGGGGGCAAGACTACAAAACTCGTGTCTTTGTCAGAGAATTCATGGATGGGTAGCTTTGCTTAAATCCTCCAGTTTCGAGAGAATGGGACTCATGAAGTGACATAATTTAGCAGGAAGTGCAAAGTCAATTCTAATGAGTCAGGATTGATTCCTGTGAAACTGGGTGGATTAATAATGCTTCTGATAAGAATCTTTTGATTGCTTTGTTAGATGCAGTGTGGTGTTAATGTGAGAACATTTGTTCAACTTTTTGACAGACAAAGGTTTTACTACTCTGTCAAAACACTGTAAGAAACCATAAGATTTGAGATAGCATGTGACAATCAGCATATTCCTGTAAACACCAATGCACAATCTGTCACACGAGCATGTGTCCATTCCTGATGGAGTGGCTGCTCAAGAACAAAACAGTAAATTATCAAAAACAGAAGATCAGCATATGCCTGCTGTAGATCTAAAGAACACTTGCAGCCGGTTCATACTATGTGACACCGATAAATGGGGTGACTTTAGCAAACCTTAGGTTATGGAGAAAAACGTGTGTGTAGGGCAGAGGTGTCGAACTCCAGTCCTTGAGGGCCGGTGTCCTGAAACTTTTACATGTGTCCCTGCTGCAACACACCTGAATAAAATTAGTAGATCATTAGCAAGACTTCATCACATGCTCAGGTGTCAACCCCTAACCTTACTCAAGTAAATTTAAATAAATGTAAGTTTTTGGAAAAATATAATTCTAAAAGTACTTTGATTGCACCATGTTCATTCATTAATGAGCTGCTGTAACATGAATCAAATGGCTGAATTGCCACCTCAGCATGCAGTCAAGTTCTATAGTCTTGCTAATGACCTATAGGGTCATTAGCTACCTATGGGGTGGGGTGTATGTTCGGAGGTTAATTAACATCCACTTAGATGAAGCTGGGAGACTCACAATAGGCCCATTGAATTAAAGCATGTGCATGTGTGTCAAGAGCATGTTTTTCATAAACTACCTTGGATATTAGTCTCAAAAATACATTTGGATCTGGATGAGGGGGAAAAATGAATGAGCCTGGTGTGGGGTGGGGGAATTGCTCATAAATAAAATTTTTTTTTAAATGAATAAAAATCAAGGTTAGTGTTTAAAATCAACACTTTGACAGTTTTAGGGTGATACTGAGAAAGTTTAAAACCATACTGTATGGGACTGAACTTCTTTCTCCACATTTATTTGTGGATTCTATTTGCCTTTATTTTGTTTATTCAAATTCTGTTGCCCAAAAATCCAAGAGAGAGATTAAAAATATTTCCTCCTTGTTTTAAGCATACAGGACTGTGACTGACTGTGCTTTTCTGTGTTTATAATTCCAATGGTTTTGAAATACAGCCCAAAACCATAACAGAACCTCCACCATGTTTCACAGATGGCTGTAGACACTCACTCACTGTCTCTTCTCCATACATATCAACATTGATTTGAACCAAAACTATTACATTTGGATTCATCACTCCATCAGATCTGTTGCCACTGTTTTTCAGTCCAGTTCTTGTGTTATTTGGTGCATCTCAGCCTTTTCTCTTTGTTTCCCAGCCATTGAAGAATGGCTTCACGACAGCCATTCTTCATTCATGTTACAAATGAATGAATATGAGTAACCAGTCACAGTGGTATTATATTATTCTACAGGAGAGGCTCAATACTCAGTTCTGTTCACATTTCTCCTCCAGTCTTGTCTCTGCTCTGAAACAAGCCATGTGTCTTGGTGGAGCAGTGAGCCAACAGATCTACAATAGCTGTTTCTCTACCAGGAAACATCTTCACTTGCCTATAAAACAAAGCTGGATCCCTGCAGCAAAACTCGTGTCTTTGTCTGAAACATTATGGAACGTTTTGTGATTGGGAATATAATGCATGTGAAAAAATACCAAAGATACATCAGTTTCATAAACTGATGTAAGTTTCATAAACTTATAGGCAAGAGTTGGCCTTTACCCTCAGCATTTGTTCATGAAATTGTGTCTTGCTTCCACTATCTCCAAGTTTTGCATTTCACTATAACCATAATATAGCCAGGTCCTAAAATATTATCTAACCTATTAGAGCTTGCAGGAACACTTTGAATAGTCTCTCATATGAAACGAGTGATCACATGCTTAAATGAGCATGCCATTATTCATTGTACTAATCCCACATTACATGTTTTAACAGCTATTAGGGTAATTAATGAAGTGATTGAGAGTGACCTTTACAACTAATGAGCCAGATTCATTCATTTGCCTCATTTGGGCGCTGTGCAGTTGCACTCAGCAGAATCTGTGAAAATCTTACTATCGAAACACAGGAAGCAGTTTGTGGTGAGCTGCTTTCCTCCTTTCTAGTTCAGTTTCAGGCACTAAAGATGTACACTTAAGTGAAGGTGTGATCAGGCTTTTATGGTTTCAGTTGCATGATATCACAAACTATTGACAAACTGGCAGAAACTCAACTCAGAATAAAAACAGGATTCTACATGAATATAAAGCAGAGGAAATACTGTTTGGCTATGGCGATGTCCTGTTTCTTATTAAGCTGGGATGCAAGATTAATTATAGTGAACATGAATCATTAACTAAATTATTCACCATGCAAAATGGTATTATTTTGTTTTCTTTGAAACATGACACGAACAGGTGGTTTAAAAAACAAAGTTAATTTTTATTAATGATTTATCCTAATTTTTTTATTTTGTGTGTAGATAAGTCACGTGAACTCAGTAAACTTTACTGAAGCAAGAGCTCTACTAAATTTGAATCGTACTTTATACCCTGCTCAAAAAAATGGATAGAAAACTTTCTAATAAGAGTTCAGCATCAGGTCAGTTAAACCTGTGGGATATTGATGGGGTCAGTGAAGTAGCAAAAGGGGCTCTTAATCAGTTTTAGCTGCTTTGGTGTTAATTAAATTAACAACAGGTCCACTAGAGGAGCAACAACGAGACAAGCCCCAAAATAGCAATGCTTTTTGCATTTGGCTATGGTCAGTGTCACTACTGGCAGCATGAGGCGATACCTGGATCCTACAGAGCTCACACAGGCAGTCCAATTCCTGAATAAATAAGTGCCATTGCCAACGACAGAAGTCATTATGAATTGACTTTATAAATGAAAGTTAGGAGAACTTGTTTAAAGTATTTACATTATCTGTTAAGAGAAAATGAGCTTAGTTTATTTAGATTTGCTGCTGTGGAATCATTGGGCTCATTGTTGTGTTATATGACCCAGTTCTGGGCAAGCTTTAGCTGCCAGACAGATGGCCTCACATTTGACTTTGATATACAGAGGAGCTTATGACAGTGGGTGCACAGGTCACGTGACTGCAAAACAAGCCAAAATCAGCACTCCACTAGCTGCGGAAGTGCTGATAACATTAAAAGAGAAATTAAGTATAACCAGAACTATACTCCTCAGTATGGGGCAAAAGATAATTCAATATGATGAGGAAACATAAATCAAGAAAAATACACTACCTGTTACACTAGCACTAGGGGGTGGGGATAGGGGGTATTGATATGCTTTACAGGGTTAATACAGTGAAGCTATATAGTGCAGTACCAAATTTAGCCACTTGATGGGAATCTAAGTCTGATTTGTGCCTTTAGGATTCTCCAGACAAGATCATTCCTGAAAAACTTTCATGGCAAGAGTAAAGCTGTACCATAAAACAGCAATTAAAAAATAGACAGGTACAAAAAGAGCTTTAAGAATAAAATCTCATTCAGATCTTTTTTAGCGTTCAGATCTAAATGTTAAAACAGAAGAACTGTAAGACCAAGTGCAGATTAAAAATTTGATTTAAAAGGAGAACTCTGTTTATTTAGCATCTGGCTATATTGGTGATTTGTTGGTGACCTCGTGCTTATTAAAAGATGCTGCTACAAAATTTAGATGCTGTTTCCTCCAAAATGTTATCACATCTATATTTAAATTAAGATCAGGAAACAACGGAAAAAACAAAAAACAATCCGTACCAATCAGGTGATCAGAGAGGCTGATTGCTACAGTGAGAGTCAGCAGCTTAGCCATAAAAGCAGTGGTGAGGCAAGGAAGGTTTTGTGATTTAGAGAATATTATTATAAGATTTTGTATGTGTGTAGGCTGGTGTGTTATTTGTATTGTATTTGTGGATCATTTATGGACAGTAGGAATATTATATCCCTTAAACTTTTCTACCAACACTGTCCATCTAATATAAGCAGCATATTTGTTTTGTAGAGTAAAATTATCCAGCTGATTGTCCTGGCTATCTCACTTTAGATCAGAATATTCTTGCTGGTATTAGCATATAGTAGTTGTACACTTAGCAAACATTAGGAGTTAGACTAAACCATGTTTGCCTGCTTGTGCTGCAGCAGGGTTTAAACTGTAACCACTAACTTTATACAGATGATGCATAAACTTTTTTTGACTTTGTCATGTTTGGACAATTATTGGCCTACAGGAAGAGCATTAGTCTTTGGTTCTAGACTACCAATAGTTTGCTATTTTGTTTGTTTTGGTTTGTTTTTTGAAAGACCCAGGTTCTCAATGTTCTGTGCATGAACACACATGTGGTGATGCAGTGCCTGGTCACGTTTTTGAGGAATTACCATTAAGAAGCAATCATAAAAAACAAATAAATAAACAAAAACTAATCTACGTCATGGAAGGAATGCAGTCTAAATATACATTTTCTTTCTATGAGCAGGACAGGAGAACACAAAGAAAGATGTAAGCTACCAGAGAGGTGAAGAAAATGGGTATTTCAGACTGACAAAGACTTCACACAGTTCAAATGTGTCACTCTCCTGAACAGACCCACTGACACAGCCTAACTGTCTCCAACTGTGGTGTGGAGCCAGTGCAGGTGAGGTGCCGACAAGTAGGTGGGTGAAAAATAGGCTACAAAACCAGTGACAGACAGTGTTTCCTGATGCTATTGCGACTACTTTTGTTCAGTTACATTTAACTTGGATCCTTTTTTAAAAAAACTGTTTGTTATAATTTCATACTGTGAAATTTCATTTCACTCCCAAGAGCCTAAAATTGTTGCTGTAATCTGGCAAAAATCTATCAGCATATCAAGATCCTAACAACACCTCTGTTCACTGCTGTCTTGCCTGTCAGCATCCAGATAAGTAAGAAGTCATTTAAAATCATATTAACGTGCATCATAGCAGAATTGTTGATTCTCACTGTAGCAGTCAGCCTCTCTGATCATCTGATTGGTGCTTTTTTTCTTTGTTGTTTCCCTGATCTTAATTTCAATCTAGATGTGACCACATTTTGGAGGAAGCAGCATCTAAATTTTGCAACAACTTTCATTATTTCATAAGCTTTTAACAAACCACCATTTTAGCCACATTCTAAATAAACAGAGTTTTAGAAACTAGCAGATGTCTTTCTTTAAGTCAAGTTTCTAATCTACAGTTCTTCTGTTTCCACATTTCAATCTGGATGCTAAAAAAGAGAAATTTCCATATGATATGACGTTTTTATGGAAAATGTGTGTTTGTGTATGAGTGTCATTTTTTAAAGTAAGGTAATGGTCAGATACTCTGCTAGACCTCAATCTAAGATGTGTAAATGTGGAAGCCTCCTTTCTGTCCACCGCATGATGCCTGGGCACTGTACAGTGATGGTCCCACCCACTCACAGCAGCTGGGAAAAATGCAAATGTTGCTTATGCAATAAAAAGACACTGAAAAAAGAGAATTCATGGATGGGTAGCTTTGCTTAAATCCTCCAGTTTCGAGAGAATGGGACTCATGAAGTGACATAATTTAGCAGGAAGTGCAAAGTCAATTCTAATGAGTCAGGATTGATTCCTGTGAAACTGGGTGGATTAATAATGCTTCTGATAAGAATCTTTTGATTGCTTTGTTAGATGCAGTGTGGTGTTAATGTGAGAACGTTTGTTCAACTTTTTGACAGACAAAGGTTTTACTGCTCTGTCAAAACACTGTAAGAAACCATAAGATTTGAGATAGCATGTGACAATCAGCATATTCCTGTAAACACCAATGCACAATCTGTCACACGATTTATGGTTAAGAAGTGAATTACAGACATGGTTTAAACAAATGATTTGCATTTTAGTTACACTTTCATTACATAACGCTGTCTTTTGTGTGGACATTTGAAGGAATTGCTTTTAATTGTCCTGGATTCTGCACAGTGGATTTTTCCACAACATGACAATCTCCATATACATTCTGTTCTTCGAGAGGTGAGTCATGTAACCCGAGGCTGCTGAAAAGACAATTACAAAACAGAAATTTGACTCCAGTGCACAAACTGTACAAACTGACTCAGCTCAAGTCACACTATTACCTCAACACCCCAACCAGTGTAATCATCTGATAGAGCTAACTGGTGAACAATAAAAAAAAGAAGTAAAAATAAACTAAAAATGGCCCAGTGCAGTAGAGTAAATCCTTTGATTACATATATGACCTACATTGTGCTTAAATAGGCTAAATGCATGTCAAAAATCTATCTCCTATCTCAGTCATCCAGTTGAGCTTGAAAAGAAGAAAGAGGCTTCTCCAGTTCTAGAATAGCTGGAATAGAGTCCCTGCTTTATACTCTGCTTTATCAACGTGGACTTATAAAGCAGTGGGTACTAGAGCACTTTTAGAAACCGTGGCCGACCCCAGTGGATCCTGGTCAGGTGCTCCGACAGGATAATGCCCCTAACCTCGGGACTGTGGAGCATTATTAACAAAAATAAAAGCATAAAAAGTGAAAATGGCTGGAAAATTTTAAGGACACCTTCTGCGGATGTTGCAGGTTTCGCAATCTTCCTCGAGCACTTGGAGAAAACGAATTAGTGGAATTTTCCTCTCTGAACACAAACCTGTGGAGTCTTAATGGAAACTTACCGGAAGAAATCATCAGACATGGCACAACCTATGGGCGCAGCGCTGTTTGGAGACATGCGTCAGTAGGTGGCAGTGAACGATATAAATACGAGACACGATGCAGTAATTACACAGCATCACAGTACACCTGTATGAGAGCAACATGGAAGGACACCGCAAAGGTAAGACTTTAGGAAGTCATTCTTTATTTAGATGGAGAGCTTAATTTCCCAACCAGGAAGAGTGTTAAATCACCAAACACTCTAATAATAATAATGATCATGATGATAATAACAATGCTTGCAGTATTATTAACTGAACTATTGGTTCCCTACAGTGTTGAACTGTGCGACTGTGATTTTGTACAGAAATTTCATACTGTATAAAACTCATAGCAGGGTTAATGGGGTGTGGTGGCTTTGTGTTAGTGGTGAGAATCCAGCTATTTGGTTCAAATAGGTGTGCAAAAGGCAATCATGCTTAACTAATGTCTTCCTTAATGAAATTTCATGTCAAGCATCATGTTGCTACAGGCAGCTTCTGAAATGTGCTCCGTAGTGTTGGACTCTTTGAGTACTCTGAGGCCAGCTATTACAGTTGTGGGTCTTTGTTGGCATTACAGATTGTAAAAAGTAGTATCAAAATACAAGTAAAAAAGCCAGTGCTTGATGTCTCTGCTTTCTGTCTCTGATAGTTAACCCTTTAACGCCTGAACTATGAAATAAGTGCCAGGAAATTTACTTTTTTTGATACTGAACTATTTATTCTGACAAATGAGAGAAAAAAAGGAAATATATGAGTTTTTATTTGTATCATATTCACTATAGCCAATATAGTTAAGAGATATTATGCCAATTACTAATCTCACTTTAAGGTGCGATAATGTTCTGATCAGTTTTGGCTTTTAGTTTCGTCTTTGTCGTGTTCCAGAGAGGCTGCTTTGCTTTGTCTCCTACTGGTGTCAGGGAAACAGTGTTGTTGGGAAACAGCGCTTTTGGGAGACTGTTTAGGGTGTGTTTGAAAGCAGTTGGTCAGTCTCAGCACCAGCTGACGTAGGTGACTGTTTTCTGGGACCCCTTTTGGGCTTTGGAGGACTGGGGTGTGGTTTAAGAACTGGATTTAAAACTTGACTAAAAATGTGAACACTTAACTCTGGTTGACCGGCAATTGTTGGTGTTTTTGTGTGTTTATGTAAAGTCTATCGGCAGCGTTTCTGCTTGGTGTTTACCCCAACAGTCATAGCTGTGATGACTGGGTGGACCCCATACTTCACTACCCTGCAGAGCAATGAGCACTGAACTCTAACTGGAATTTAGAAATGTAAAAATAAAAGTGTTCTGTTAACTGGATTTAGAGCTTTTATAATCTTTCCTTTAGTGTATTCACAATGTTGATGTTATAGTTATACTACTATGGTTATACCAAGGTGTCATATTGTTTTGATGTGGGTTGATACCTGGCTGCTCTTTTCTGTGTTTGAAAGATAAAACACTTTTACCCGAATTTCTCTCAGTACTATAACTAAGTCGGTGTTGAAGGTGAAGTGCAGAAGTGAAATCAGCTTTAAGAGAGAAATAATCTTACAGGAAAGTGGATTACAGAAGAAAGTCTGTGTCAACTGAACGAGGAAGTGTTCCATACTAAGAATCAAAAAATGGGAAATTGGAAGAAAAAGATGAATTGCTGAATTGTTACCAAACAATCTTTTACTTCAGCCAGCATTGAGGAAAGCTCTGGAGAGCCTTCTTTACACGAAGACTGTCATGTTTGTACATAATTTGCATCGGCTGAGCTTTTCAAAATGTATCTAATTTTTGATAAAGCCATTAATGTCAGAACTCAGATTATTTCATTTGTCTTTATTCAGAAGAGAAAACCAGTTTTGTCCAAAGCCTGGCAGATCCAGGTCATCCGGTGAAATGTTCTCCAGTCATCATTGACAATGTTCCTCTGAATGGACCCACTCTGAATGTACTCATGTCAGAGAACTTCATTCACCAGTCCATGTCCATCATTGTGGAAGATGCAATAAAAAAGGCCACAGATGTCAGAGAAAAGGTAAACAATGAATGTATGGATATGTAACTATACGACAACAAATTCTGCTCTGTTTGACTTTGACAGTGACATGTTTGTTCCTGCTGATCAGGTTTGTGAGTGGCGCTCTCCTGAGCAGCTGAAAGAGCTGCTGGACCTTGAGCTGAGAGATGGGGCAGAGTCAGAGTCTGAGATCCTGCAGCGCTTCAAAGATGCCATCAGATACAGCGTCAAGACCAGTGAGTGTTTGAAATGTAATGAACTGAGATCCGAACACGAAGACAACACTTTAGGAAAGTGGCTTCCTGAGCTATTATGGTGTCTCTGTAGCAGTGATGTGGAGGGACATTTAATGAACCCAGGCTACCAGATGTAGATACCAAATACCCTGCAGACAATCATCAGAATTATGGGTAGATCAGGAGACAATGGCCCCTGGGCATAAACGGGCACAAACAACATGTTCTCACTCCCAAAGCGTAATATTTGATGCTAGGTGACAAATCGTCAACATATTACGCCTCCGGGCACCCAACAAGTCCCTAAGTGACAAGATCGGAAAAATGAGGAAACGTGAGAACCGTTTGAAATCAATCTACACATGTTCGTTCATTTTACTTAAATCGCTTTGGAAAACACTATTCCACATCATTAAAGTGCTGGTTAAGGTTAGGGAGAAGGTTATGGTTAGGGTTAGGGATAAGGATAAGGATAGAGTTAGGGCTGGAATACATGGCTGGTAGGTGTATTACTGGTGGACCATAATTCTACTGGATTTCATCCATAACCCGGCGCATAGCATAAGAACACGGAAGGTCACCTTTCGCCTTCCTCAGGAACGCCGCGGGACGTGACAAATCGTCAGGATGTTACGCCTCGGGCACATGAAGCTATATGTCGTTTAGTGATCCCTCATGTCTCCTTAATGTAATTTAGCCCCTCTTTAATTGTTGACACCTATTTTCTTTTATATTTCTGACATCAGTCTGCTGGAGTTTTTAATGTCTCTCTGTTGCTGTTTTCAATTGGCCGAGGTTTTGTATTTCACAGGATTTCTTTGTAGTTTCTTTGCTTGTCTTTGTTGTAATACAGCTTTTTGTTTAGTCTCTTTACAACCCCTTTTTAGTAATTTTGTTATTTTTTTGACTCCCTTTGTTTCTCTTTATATTGTAATTCCATTTTTGAGTCCGTTGGATCTCGACTTAAAAAAGATGCTGTTGTGTTGAACTCTTGAAGATGTCAATTCTGAATGAAAAAATGACACTTTGATGCATTTTTACTTACTTCAGGATGTTTGATTAGCCCTCATCTGATTCTTACCTGGCCTGATTCAACTTTTAATATTTTTTAGCTCATCCTCGTTTCTTCAACCAGCTGTATGCTGGGATGGATCCCTACTCTATGGTGGCAAGCTTCATTATTGAGGCCCTCAAGCCCAGTCTGTGAGTTACAGCACTTATTTACAGCAAAATACTTTGTAGAGAAATCCTGCAGAATCATTCACTATTCAGTACTGTTGTAATATTTGGTAAATGTTTGGTTTTTAATCAGGTACACATACGAGGTGGCTCCAGTCTTCACGCTGGTGGAGGAGGCTGTGTTGAAGAAGATGATGGAGCTGATTGGCTGGAAGGATGGCGGAGATGGAATCTTCAATGCAGGTACAATCGCTGACAGATAATAGCAGCAGGTGTACCAGAGTTGGAGAAAGAAGAAAATAGTACAACGTCAACATATCAAGTCATGAAACTGATAAAAAAAAAATGAGACTGTGACATCCCCTCTTCTTTTAATGACACCTTGCACATTTTTTAGAAGATGGCCAGTTATTGTAGTGATGAAAACCAAATGCTTATACTATACTGGCTGATATAGGAATTTAGCTGCTCAACAGCTTAAAACCTGCTTTGACATATTTTTATGTGATAATGCATCCAGTGAGAGGTGACAGGTTGGTTTCTTGCAGAAAAGCCAGTTTTGCACGTTCTTGTAATGAGTCATTCAGTTGTGTTATCTTATGATTCTTTGAGAAATAAGGATAATCTTGGTGGTAGTATATGTCTCTCTGATTACACTACCTCAAAAATTGTTAAGGTTGCCCATGCCGTGCACACAAAAGCTTCCACACTGTCACAGATTCTGTGTTTTTAACTGTGTGTGCCACATTTCAGTAAAATAGTCTTCAGTTTGTGCATCATTGCACTTTGTCACAACCTTTTTGGACACACAGTTGAATGTCAATATCTATTTCTTTAAAAAATAAACATCTCCTATCTTGCTTTCCTTCCAGGAGGTTCAATGTCCAACATGTACGCTGTGAACTTAGCCAGGTACCGTTGCTGCCCTGACATAAAGGAGAACGGCCTCTCTGCTGCTCCACACTTGGTCATGTTCACGTCACAGGAGGTACGTTTTCTAAAATGTCATCACAAAAAAAATTATTTCTCTGATTTTTTTTTTTGGCCACATTTTCTTACTTCCTAAAAGAAAATTCTTAATATAACTTTTCTCAGAAGAAGCTCTCCTCTGTCTTTTGTCTAACCCTCTTAATAAGCAGAACATTATTTTCTGGCCTCTTTAACACAAACGGCATGAATGTTTTACTTGCTTGATTAAGCAGACAAATCTTGTATCTCTTGAGGGGATGCTCGCCTTGCAAATATACCAGATTCTTTGAACAGCGGGTCACGTGGTGAAATTAGATCTGCTTTGTACGATCGTAATTGTTGCGTAATTCTTCCTTTATCTCTTTCAGTGTCATTACTCCATTTCCAAAGCAGCAGCTTTGCTGGGGATTGGCACAAAGAATGTTTATGCGATACCATCTGATGAGAGGTAAAGAGCCACTCGCACACTCCTGTCTGTTTACACCTACAGAGGGACCTGACATTGCACGGTCCAGAGTTGGTGTGGGAATACCTCATTGTGTTTCAGTGAAAATGACACTTCCTGTGTTAGTCAGAACATAATCTGCTGGAGTAAAAATGAATTAGGCTACGTTCACACTGCAGGTCTTAATGCTCAATTCCGATTTTTTGATCAAATCCGATTTTTTTGTCTGCTTGTTCACACTACAAATAAAATGTGACAGCAAACGCGCTCTAGTGTGAACCCTCAAAGCGGCCCGCATGCGCAAAAGAAGACGTCACACACAATGCGCTCTGTTTAGACCCAGACCAAACAGTATTGTTTGACTGATGGCCCTTAATATAAAGACTTGTTTCGGACTTTATGTTTCCCAATTTTGCTTTAAGTTATAAGGTTATTTTGTTATTTACATATGGCCTAATAATTATCCTTATTGCTGTTTTAGAGAGGAGCGGTGCTTCAAAGGATAGTTGCAGATTTCTGTCAGAATCTGCAGATTATACAGTACAAATAAAATGTTCACGTTTCTCCAACGTTGTCTTCCCAACAGTTTCACTAACATCTACACGGGATGGCCAGGAAGCGTTCACGATGGTCTTCTCGGGCGCTTCTCCGGCGCTGATAATTGGCGTCTGTCTTGTGTCAGTGACGTAAAAAAAAAGGATTTAATGCGACATGACCATTCAAACAGCAGTCGCTTTGTAAAACATCAGATAGGTATCGGATTCAGTACCACATACGAATGTGACCCAGATCAGATTTGAAAATATCGGATTTGTGCTGTTCACAATGTCATACCATGATCGGATATGGGTCGCATAGGGTCAGAAAAGTCGGATTTGATGCGCTTTCGCCTGCAGTGTGAATGTAGCCTTAGTGACGCTGACTGAATGATGAGTTGCTGTGTGTGTTTTTCAGAGGGAAGATGATTCCTTCTGCTCTGGAGGAGCAAATATTATCTGCCAAAAGTGAGGTGAGCGAGCAGTCGCTGGCTGTTGTGATGGGCTTTTATTAAAGTTACAGGATTATTGAACAAAATGTTCCTGTGTGTGTGTGGGTGTGTTCAGGGTGCAGTTCCCTTCATGGTAAACGCCACTGCCGGAACCACAGTGCTCGGAGCATTTGATCCCATCGACGAAATTGCCGACATCTGTGAGAAGCACAACCTGTGGCTGCATGTGGATGTGAGCCCTATGATTAATTAATCGATTTATTTATTTCCTGTAACCATGTCTGACAATCAGCTCTTCTTATTATAATATTCTCTTTTTTCCTCAGGCATGTTGGGGAGGAGCAGCTCTCGTGTCCAGCAAGCATAAACACCTGTTAAAGGGCATCCACAGGTAAACAGGCAGCTGTATGGATGAAAGCATCGTTGCCTCTTATTAAAGTGAAATGCTGATCGTTTCCCGTTGTAAACTCTCCTCCTGCTTTGTGCTTTTGATCAGAGCCGACTCTGTTGCCTGGAACCCTCATAAGATGCTGATGGCATGTCTGCAGTGCTCGGCTTTCATGGTCAGAGACAAAACGGTAAGCATATATAATCCTCATCAACAGACTCCTCATCTGTGGTCCAGAAAACTGCACATGTGACTGTGACTTCTTACATTTTTGGCCTTTTTGCAGCTTCACATATTTAGGATAAATCTTTGACAGGAAAAAAGTTATAAATTATAACAAGCTTGACACTACTTGTGTGTTACATACACAAGTTATAAAGAAAACTTTAATTAAAGTTATAGTCAAACACAAAAGGTCAGCTGAATGTTAGGTTTGGCTCCCACTCACTTCTCTCAAGGCCTGAAAGACAGACTCAGGGCTGTTGGGTAATTCTGCAAACTCATCCAGTGAGGTTCATCTGTTGGCTCTTGTGCTCTTTCTGTTAACAGAAATTCAAACTAGAAATGTAGAGTTTATCCATTCTAGACAATAACTGTGCAGCTCTGTCATGATGTCAGCTCTGTCATGATGTCATCAGTGAGTCAGTGCAGTTACTAATACTGTGCTACACGAGTACATGCATACTTTGGTTCTTTTTGTTATTTTTTTTTTCCTGCATGCAGTATGACACTGCAGGGAGTCAGTAGTACATATTGCATGATTCAGAGGTAGCAAAAGTAGACATAATCTTCACCTAAATAGAAATACAGATAATTGTGTTACATCAGCTTTTTACTTTGTTAAAGCTGATTTACTGATTCAGGCTCTGAAATATACTCAAAGCATAAAATTGAATATGAGCTGTTCTACAAGCTATTTTTGTTTAAAGCTAATTGAACCTCTATGGGCCAAAATAATAGAATAATACAAATAATATAAATACAAGGGAATATGTTATATAGAACACAAGCAAAGAAAATTAAAGGGAAGAGAAAAAAATAGCTTTATTTGCTGTTTCTTAGTTTGTAGATGGCTGACTGAACAGAAAAGCGAATGTAGCGTGGAGACAACAAGATGAGTTGTAGTGGTACAGGGGAAAGAACCACTTAAAAATAAGTCACAATCATTTCTATTGTGTACAATGCACACGTACAACAATTTAAGCTCGTAAACCAAAACAACAACAAACTATTTTTACATAACCCATACACCCTATATACATACATATATGTTGGTTGTTTTTTTTTAAACTGAGTAATGTTTGGACATTGTGGAATTATATCTATGTGACAAATACCTTAATGAATACTTTAATACGTTAATCTATATATGTGAGGATAAAGGTGAGGTCTGTTTTATGTCAGTCCATCAGTGGTTGTTGAAATTCTGTAGACTTTAGTGTAACTCGGCAAACATGACTGGAATATGAATGTAGGTCAGAGAAATATGACCAGCCACGTGCGCTTAATTAACAAGTTGAGGCTAGGACAGATCACCAGTCTAACTGTCTATATAAACAGTGGAGCATTAGACAGCTATGTGCTTCAGCGCGGTCATTCAGCAGAGCTCTGAGCCTGGGGTGGACCTGCCAGTACAGTCCACTGCAGACCAGTTCTCTTGTAGTTCTATACATAACATATCGTTAGCTTCATAGCATAATTGCCTAAGTCACTTTGACCAGACAATGACTTAGGCACTTATGCTATGAAGCTAACGATATACATTTATACATAATTCTAAATGCTCACATAAAGGCCTAGTTGCATTATGCTGTCAACATGTGCAGGCTTACACTTTTTCCACACTGATTAAGAATCACTGAGGGAAAACTCAGTAAAAGGAAACTTTAAACAGTAAAAGGAAACATTCAGTACAGTCCTAAATACCCATCATTATTTAGCCTTGTGCAGACTACAAGTCTTGGTTTCCTTTTTTTTTCTTGTGCTGACATAAATAAAAAAAAGTTCTCCGACTGATATACCAGGGTCTCTTACCTCCTGTTAAAATATAAAATGTACTCTATATAACTCATCTGTATCCTTGTGCTTCCTCAGAGTCTCCTGCAGCGCTGCCACTCTGCACGGGCCTCTTATCTCTTCCAGCAGGACAAGTTCTACGATGTCAGCTACGACACGGGGGACAAGTCAGTGCAGTGCAGCAGGAAACCAGACGCTTTCAAAATCTGGCTCATGTGGAAGGCTTTGGGAAGCAGAGAACTGGAGCAGAGGGTGGACAGAGCTCTTGCCATGGCAAGGTCAGTCTGAGGAACCATGGGCTGCAGATAAAAATCACAGTGACTGCATAGCAATATTTACTAAATCAGCTGGTCACAGAAATATGCACCAAAAATTTATGTAGTGGTCTTTTACACTACAGAAGTATCGCTCGTTCATGGAATCCAGGCTTTGCAGGATAAATGACAAAAGAACAGACCCAGCAGTGCTTCATGCATAGAGACTGAGGAAGAGCCTGCAGTGAACTTTGTGCTCTAATTTTAACTGACAATATGAAACGATGTGCACCACAGTGGTGACCAAGCTGGTGCACAGTGCACTCTAGTGGCCATTTTTGTTAATGACCTCAGTAATAAGCAAAAATGTGGAATGGCATTATTATCATTTATATGTTTAATTTCAATAAAATAAAAATAATAAAAATGCAAACTATACAGTAACATTTTAATAAATTAATTAATAATTAATGAAAAATATTACTGTTTTTAAAATTATTGGCACACTATGTAATCCCTAGGCTATATAGTACATTCTCAATGCATTTTATAGATTTAGTTGCTTTAATAATTAAAAAATATGTAGTTAATTATCGATATGAATGACTAATGATTGAATTAAAAAAAAACCCAGTTACATTAATATTAACCCCAATTCTGAAAATATTGTGATAAATGCAAAGACTTTCCCTATGACAGCAGGGACAGGCTCCACCCCTAAGACTAAGTATTATTGTGGCTTGTATGTTTAGTGGTGGAAATGACGATATAAATCTGTGCTGGAATCTGAAGCTAAATCTTCTTCATCACAGGTATCTGGCACAAGAGATCAAGCAAAGAGAAGGATTCCGTTTGTTGATGGAAGTAAGTTCATTTACACTAAACCACTAAATTTCATGTCATTATGAACTGAAAAGAAGCATTTCATTCATGTTTTTATTTATTTATAGAAGTGCATACATCTCAAGTTTGTATTTTCTCTACAGCCTGAATATGCAAATATTTGCTTCTGGTACATTCCACCCAGCTTGCGAAACCTTCCAGATGGCCCTGAGCTCTGGGGAAAGCTCCACAAAGTAAGTTGTTAACCACCTGAAAGTGATATTCTAAAATGTGACGGTGACCAAATCCTCCGCAGTGTGTTTTGTGCCAGTCACTGCAGTGTTCCCTCCCTCCTCCTGCAGGTGGCACCTGTGATCAAAGAGCGCATGATGAAGAAGGGCAGCATGATGGTAGGCTACCAGCCCCACGGAGAAAAGGCCAACTTCTTCAGGATGATCATCATCAGTCCTCAGGTCAGCAGGCAGGACATGGACTTTGTCCTGGATGAGATCCATAATCTGGGAAAGGACTTGTGATGACTCTCTAGCTTTGCACATCAGAGGCAGGCTTGTTGAGAACAGGGCCAGTTTTACCACCACCATTATGCAGCCCCCTCCACCTTTCAGTTTTCACTTCCTTTTGTTTTTTACAAAAATGTATTTAATCTATTTAAATGTAAGTAAGGCAGAGAAGTGATGTAATGACAGGGGCAGAGATGTATGTTTGTTTACCTGCTACCTGATTTCCTCTTGATTTATTTTTGTTATAGTTTTTATATCTCATAGTGAAATGCTGTTTGTCTTAGATTTTTATTAAAGTCCTAAAAGTGATTTCACTCATCAACTTGTGAATGACTCGTTAATCCGCTAGCTTACACTGAGAGTGCTCACACAATCCATCAAAGATGTGTTAATGTTTTACCAGAACACAGCAGGTCAGCAGAGGCCCCACACGATCACTGTGGCTTAACAGCCACAGCATGCATTCATGTTTATCTCACTAAGTGAGCTTATCTTTGTAGATGCTAGTGACCTGAAATCCTTTGTTACTCTGCAGAAGCTCATAATGGAAGCATCAGCTGGCAGCAGGGTGTTTAAGTCAACATCAGTGAAATACCCCAGCGAACTTGAAATAAAATATCTTAGCTGATGGCTTCTTTTCACAAATATATGAATCTTTATGCAGAGCCCAGAATGAAAGAAAGAGACTCTCTCTCGCTATATATATATATATATGTATATATATATATATAGGAGGATGATATTTTGTCCCACTGTATACTTCAGTGTATATTGTGGGTTTACAATAAAACTCAACTTGACAAAGGTGGTGTTCAGACCAGGAACCTTCTTGCTGTGAGATGACCTTGTTAACCACTGCGCTAACAAATTTTGCCCAGTGTAGCCAAAATTTCCGAAAAAAATGTAGAATCTATAAATTTATGACATGCTGGTGGCGGTGTGTGAAAAAATATCCAGAATCAAAGGCAACCAAAACCACAAAAACCACAGACAATAGGATAATTATCAAAAGAAAAATTTAGTCTCTGTGGTAATGTGCCACTAACAACTGGTCAAGTATCACATCCATGCCTTTTCCAGACTCTTACAGTAAATGCATCACACACAGTGATGCAACCAGATTCTTACTCTGGATGGCATTACCTTGGCCTCCAGTAACACTGCGAAGAACCTTGGAGTCATTTCTGACCAGGACATGTCCTTCAATGCACATATTAAACAAATATGTAAGACTGCGTTCTTCCATTTGCGTAATATCTCTAAAATTAGAAATATCCTGTCTCAGAGTGACGCTGAAAAACTAGTTCATGCATTTATTACTTCCAGGCTGGACTACTGTAATTCTTTATTATCAGGATGTCCTAAAAACTCCCTGAAAAGCCTTCAGTTGATCCAAAATACTGCAGCAAGAGTACTGACAGGGACTAGAAAGAGAGAGCAGATTTCTCCTGTTTTGGCTTCCCTTCATTGGCTTCCTGTTAAATCCAGAATTGAATTCAAAATCCTGCTCCTCACATACAAGGTCTTAAATAATCAGGCCCCAGCTTATCTTAATGACCTTGTAGTACCATATCACCCTATTACAGCACTTCGCTCTCGCACTGCAGGCTTACTTGTTGTTCCTAGAGTATTTAAAAGTTGAATGGGAGGGAGAGCCTTCAGTTTTCAGGCCCCTCTTCTGTGGAACCAGCTTCCAGTTTGGATTCGGGAGACAGACACTATCTCTACTTTCAAGATTTAAACAAAGTTTTCCTTTTTGCTAAAGCATATAGTGAGGGTTGGATCAGGTGACCCTGAATCCTCCCTTAGTTATGCTGCAATAGGTGCGGGCTGCCAGGGGATTCCCATGATGCACTGAATATTTCTTCTTCAGTCACCGTTCTCACTCACTAAGTGTTAACAGACCTCTCTGCATTGAATCATGCTTGTTATTAATCTGTCTCGCTTCCTCAACATGTCTTTTATCCTGTTTTCCTTCTCTCACCCCAACCGGTCACAGCAGATGACCCCGCCCCTCCCTGAGCCTGGTTCTGCCGGAGGTTTCTTCCTGTTAAAAGGGAGTTTTTCCTTCCCACTGTCGCCAAAGTGCTTCCTCATAGGGGGTCATATGATTGTTGTTTTATTGTATTATTGTAGGGTCTACCTTACAATATAAAGCACCTTGAGGCGACTGTTGTTGTGATTTGATGCTGTCTAAATAAAATTGAACTGAATTAAAATTACATAAACTTTTCACCTTCTAAGAAATATCTGTTTTTCCTCATTTGATCCTACTAGATATTTGTGTGAATAATTGCAACATAAGTTGATCTTGTTTTATGACCAAAGCTGTGCTTTGTGGGTTTACAGTGACTCTGATGTTTCATGCTAAATTTGAAGAAATTTCCCTTAGTGTATCTTTGGCACCATGTCATGTTCACAAGAATGGGAAGGAAAACCTGAAGACAGGTTTGGCTGTTACTGGCCTGCATAACAAGGCATAACATTAATTATTCAGGGAGATAAAACACATGGGCATTATTGAAAGACAAATATATATTTAGACAAAACAAAACAAACCACAAATGATATACAGCGTGTGAAATTCTGACATTTATTTTAGTTGTCTGGTTGTTATTTACAGATTAAATATTTACAGATAATCAGACATCTTTGTAAGTTATTAAGTTACATCACTCTCTGATAGTGCTGTGAGAATTCCCTGACATATCCATCTGTGCCAGAGGAAGGCTCTTTGCATACACTGATCATTAATCACAAGTCCTTTCCCAGGTTGTGGATCTCATTCAGGACAAAGTCCAGGTCCTGCCTGCTGACCTGGGGACTGATCACAACCATCCTGAAGAAGTTGGCTTTTTCTCCAAGGGGCTGGTAGCCCACCATCATGCTGCCCTTCTTCATCATTCGCTGTTTCACCACTGGGGCCACCTAGAGGAGCAGGGTAGAAACTGCAGTGACTTTTTACTCCATACTTATGTCCAAAAGCCTGCAGCAGTCTGTAAGAGGGTCACACTTTTCCTGTTTATCACAACAGAATTTATGCATTTACCAAACTAAAACTAATTAATCTCTTCATGTCAGCATTAGAATACATTAAAATAACCCTCTGCAGTGATGAACTCCTTACAGTGTGGAGCTTCTTCCAGAGCTCAGGACTCTCAGGAAGGTTCCTCATGCTTGGGGGAAGGTACCAGAAGCAAACGTTTGCATATTCAGGCTGCAGAGAAAAACAGTTCAAATAATACTGCCTTAAAGATGAAAATAAAGCGAGTGAAATGGCTCAAGGTTAGCTTTAGGTGTTTAGTTTCAAATCATGCATGAATATGCAAGGACGTACTTCCAGCACAAGACGGAATCCTTCTCTTTTCTTGATCTCCTCTGCAAGATACCTAAAAACACATCACGTCAGGTTTCAGTGTTCAGTTTAAAAAAGAGACAGAAACCAAAATGTCTTCTTGATTCATCAGAAATGTTAATATTACAATGAAACGTGGTTGCACTGCCTAACCTGACTTCTAGATTAAGGAAACTGGGAAAAAATGTACTTGTTATCAGCAGTCATGTCTGTGAGATAGTAAACGTAAAAGTTAAATATAACTTTACTGTGAAGGACGACTGATAATTTCTATTTGCCCACACTGACCTTGCCATGGCGAGGGCTCTGTCCACCCTCTGCTCCAGCTCTCTGCTTCCCAAAGCCTTCCACATGAGCCAGAACTTGAAGGCGTCCGGCTTCCTGCTGCACTGCACTGACTTGTCCCCCGTGTCGTAGCTGACATCGTAGAACTTGTCCTGCTGGAAGAGATAAGAGGCCCGAGCAGAGTGGCAGTGCTGCAGGAGACTCTGAGGGAGCACAGTGAGAAAGACTTAACATGAAAAAAGAAATTTAATCTTTCGTGATTATACTGAAATGATAACACAGGATAGAGGATGTGAAGGGCATCTGTCCCAGCTGAAGACCTGACTCACATTCTGTTGATGTGGCACATCATTGTGGATCATTGTGACATTGCTGTCACTCTTGCTGGTTTTACTGGTGGTATTTGTTTTTTCATTCAGCAAATATGACTTATCAATCTTATCAGACTCACCGTTTTGTCTCTGACCAGAAAAGCAGAGCACTGCAGAGAGGCCATCAGCATCTTGTGAGGGTTCCAAGCAACAGAGTCAACTCTTCATCAAACAAATGAAAGATGACAGAGCGAGGTTACATTCCACCTACCTAGGCTGCAGTTCTGCAAGTTTACGTTCATCTTTGAAGCTTAAATTTACCAGTAACAGAAAAGTTGGTTTGTAGATAAATAGTAAGTCTTGATCTTTTAATAAAGAATGAAAATCACAAGATAAAATTATAGGGACTAAAATAGAAATCTGCACAATTAAACATTAATTTTTGCTTACTTGTAGAAATAAAAATGTGGTTCTACAAGAGGGTTCCATACAGAGAGTTGCAGTTGTGTATCATGCTGTAAAAAAACAGCTACTACATTGTATGTTTAGGGAGATTTGTACGTAGTGTTTACCTGTGGATGCCCTTTAACAAGTGTTTATGCTTCTTAGACATGATAGCTGCTCCTCCCCAACATGCCTGAGCACAGACAGACAGAAGAGGAAAGTACTGATGAGCAACGCTGAGCGACAGGAGGGATTAAATGACTCGATTAAATAACGAGCTCACATCCACATGTAGCCACAAGTTGTGCTTCTCACAGATGTCGGCAATTTCGTCGATGGGATCGAACGCTCCGAGCACCGTGGTTCCTGCTGTGGCGTTTACCATGAAGGGAACTGCACCCTGAGTACAAAGAATGAGATATTATCTTTTGGCTCATTTACCATTTCAAGACTCTTTGTATCAAAGCTCAGAAAAATAAGATGGTTGACTAACCTCACTTTTTGCCAACATTATTTTCTCCTCGAGGGCTGAGGGAATCATCCTTCCTCTGAAAAAGACACAAAATTCCGATCGAAGACATGAGACAACCTGAATTCAGTCACTACGACTCCGTCTCTCTGCGTCCATAGATGATCAGGAGTTTTAAAGAAAAAAGGGAAGTGTGTGAAACCAACAGTGCACCTCTCATCAGTTGGGACAGTATAAACATTCTTCGTGCCGATTCCCATTAAAGCTGCTCCTTTGGAAATGGAATAATGACACTGAAAGATATTAAGCAAGAGTTTGTCAGTAAATATGCATGCCTGTACTGGTTGGCTCTGTTGCTCTGGCTGGCTTCCACAACCACAGCAAATACTTCCAGATCACTCATGGGTCTTAATTTAATGTCTCACAATGAATCACTCTTTAATCTTTAATCAAGCAAGTAAACCATTTGCTTCAGTTATTATTTGTGTGAAACAGGCAACACTTTGCAAAAGAGAAAGAAAAACTCCCTTTTAACAGGAAGAAACCACAGAAACAACCAGGTTCAGGGAGGGGTGGCCATCTATGTGAACGGTTGGGTATATTTTCACTTTTTTGTAGTGAATGCAGGCAGTGACATCTTTCCAGGAAAACCAGCTAATAACTCCAAATCACTCTAGGCTTACCCTAATTCTTATCCACACTTACCTCCTGGGACGTTAATATGACCAGTCGAGGAGCAGAAAACATGCCAACCTCTTTAAAATCTGGGCAGTAGCGGTACCTGGCCAAGTTCACAGCATACATGTTGGACAATGAGCCACCTGAAAGGAAATTATCCCAAGATGACTTTACTTGTTAAAATAAAGATCTTTCTTAATTTCAAACATCCCATTTATTGATGTCCAGTTGGACACACAAGTACAACTGGACTTGGATACCTGGGTTAAAGATTCCATCACCTCCTTCTTCCCAGCCAATCACCTTGATCATCTTCCTGAGCACAGCATCCTCCATCAAGGTAAACACTGGAGCCACCTCATATGTGTACCTGATGGATATCACATACGTGTGTGATTTAATGTGTAGTATAATTCCTGAGAGAGCAGTGGACAGCATAAATATTTCCATGTGTGACTTACAGGTTTACAGTAAGTTGTATGACTCACAGATTGGTTTTGACTGCTTCAGCAATGAAGCTTGCCACCATAGAGTAGGGCTCCATCCCTGCGTACAGCTGATTGAAGAAACGGGGATGACCTACAGAGATGGGACAGAAATACAGTGCAAAGCTAGGATCATATGCTAACTATTAGTTTGACTTTCCTTTTAATTTGATAACATTTGTGCTGAATCATACACCTCATACTGGTGCAATGCAAATTTGCGTCACTGTCACTCAGTATGCAAGCAAATCGATGAACAATTATGTATCTGGCTGCCAGGAGACTTACTTAGAGGCTCCTCCGATCTTGAAATTTGGGAAATCAGTCAAATTCGTCAGATCTTAACACTTTCTCCTCTTAAATTTTAAATCCAAGAGCATTGCATATAGACAGCTTACATCAAATCTGTCTGTAGAGCCCAGATATTCCTTTTGTCTAAAGTTACTGACTGATTGTGTTTTTTCATGTCCTGTAAACTGGGACATTGAACAGATTGCTAGAGCTTGATTGTGCACTAATGCTTATTATCACTCAATCAGACATATACTGCATGGCATATGGCTTGTGGGAAACAGAAGAAGCACCCAATGTGAAGCTGTCATAATTAGAAATCCGTATGACAAATTGTAAAGGCAAGAAAATGTTTAGTTTAAATTTATGTTCAGTTTAAGTTTACAATAAGAGTTTTAGTTTGTTTCATTTTGGTTTGGGCACATCATGTTAGTTGTTTTTCCTCCAAAGCAGGTGCTTAAAAATGCACATAACATAAATACACACCGTTATATACTGTAGGCAGTCGCTGAAAGTTATGAACACTCACTGGTCTTGACACTATATCTGATGGCATCTCTGCATCTCTGCAAGATCTCAGATTCCGCCTCTCCTCCGTCTCTCAGCTCGAGGTCCAGCAGCTTCTTCAGCTGCTCGGGGGAGTGCCACTCACAAACCTGGAAAACAGGCACAGAGGTGTCATTGTCAAGGTCAACCAATAACAATACTTGAAGCATATTTTACACTATCCACCACCTAAAGAGACAAAACTAAAAAAAGGCAAGTTAAAATAGTTAGCAAAGTAAATATAAATTAAATATAAATATATATATAAATATAATTTGATTACTTTAGACAGAAACAAATAATATAATTATAACTTTAAGATTCAGTTCCGTTGTTACTGTGTTTTTAAATGCTGCTGATTTTTAAATGCAACCACTAACCAGTGCTTTTCCTTATTGTTGGTCATTTACATACTGTTACAATGATGGATGTTTATATTAAATATAACTACAGTGTCAGCTCACAGCTTTGTTCTGTATGACAGGTCGATGTCTTTAATATGTGAGAACACCAACCTGCTGCTCAAATGATTTGTTAGGGAGGGGTAGCCAATCACAGGTAAGTTGGTCTATAATATAAGTGGTTTAACAGGTAAACAAAAACAAGCTAAAACAGCTCAAACTTAAGGGCTGTGCCAAAGCACAGTGTAAGATAAAATAATCAAGGTAACGCTTTATAATCCCCTGTAATTAAATGGAATTTGAATGAATATTATTTGAAATTAAAATGTAATTATACTTTCATACAAATTCAAAAATACTTAAATGTAGGTACACTATAATAAACATGTCATGTTTCTACACGAAACAAAGAATATTTAAACTGTAAGTAAGTGTATGTAGTCTTTAAATAGTCATAAGTAATTTTAGGTGGTGCATGTGTAATTTTAAGTCTTGCATAACTTCAGGCGTGTTACAGCAAGTGTAACAAAATATTATAATTATTTTAAGTACTGCCCAGCTAATTTCATGGTAAATTTTTGGAAAAACATCATGCATTAAAAGTACGCTGCACTTTCCTGTAAACTCCTTTTGAAATTCAAATGTTTGATGTGAGGCAACAGTGCTAATCACCACGCCACCATGCTGCCATCCATCCATGTAAATTTAGAATAGAATAGAATAGAATAGAATAATCCTTTAATTGTCCCACAAGGGGAAATTTGGTTGTAACAGCAGCCAAAAAGACACATATACAAACAAACAGTACACAGGACACAGAACAGAAACATACACAATTTTTCTTACATATTTTACTTTTACTATTTTACTTACACTACAACTGTTTCCTGTAAAAAACAAACTTGTTATCTCCTTATTCTAGAGTGCCAACTTTTAAATATTTATAGGTAAATATAATTGCACTGTACTTTCAAAGAAAACATGTTGGAATTCCATTTTTTAAATCCATTTTAAATACCCTGGATTTCAAATAATAAATAAATACAACAATGCGTTACCTTCTCTTGGACATTTGTGGCCTTCTTCACTGCCTCGTCCACAATGATTTCCATCGCTTGTCTGATGAAGGACTCTGCTACTTGTTCATCTGCAGTGGAGCTGTTCACATCAAAGCTGCCAGCTGGAGAACATTTTTCAGGTTCTGCCACAAGGGCCTGGCTTTCAGAGGACTTCACCCCTTACAAGAAAAAAGAAAAAAAGGGCCTTACTCTGTCTCATAAGTACAACATTTTTTTGTCCCCTTGTTGCATAAAATAAAAGAAAGGAACAACACATGTCACTTCATTACCTTGTCCTGCTTCTAGTTTCTTAATTTTCCCACTGATTTCAACGATTCCTCGATTCACTTCAAATTCTTTTTGAGGCATTAAGATCATGAATGAAAGAAACACGCTGTGATGGCAGCTTTATACATCTGTGATTTTGCACAAATGTTACTTCCAGTTTAATGCTGCAGAATTATCACCAAAAAAAGTCTAAATAAGCTCTTCATTTGCATCTGGAGTCATTTATATTTGGCAGGTTCCCTCTGCTCTGCCCTTCTAAATGCACATGTGGGGAACCAAAAATGCAGAGAGAGCACAGAAAACATGAAAAGAAGGAACAGTGGAGGGAGGTGGGTTTGCAAAGCAGCATGTCGAGGCAGCAGCGACTCCGTGCAGGTTGGAGCAACATAAATAGCACACACCATATCTAATTTGCCAATAGGATGCACAGAACGTATCAGCTGAGTCATCAGATGATGTGGGCTGGCACTGAGATGAGCTGATAGGCTGATTGCAGCCCTCCCTGACTCTGCGGACTGTTTGAACTAACCCTGTGCTCAAGCGTCACCTGCCACTTAACTGTACTCTATGTTACTTTTTCCCTGTGTAAGTGTAACTTTAAGATCTCACTGTCTGCTATGCCCTCTCATGTCTTGTCATATCTTTCTTACACTTTTCTGGCGTGATTGTCCAAGTTGTCACCTGACCTCTGAGTTGACTGACCTCTGGCCTTGTCAGTTATGGCAACAGTCCAAATTGTAGGACGAAATGAACTTAGTCACCTTCAAAACAAACTGCTGCTTATCTTTTGAACTTCATTCCAATAATTCAATTAAAGACAAATGTTACTTTTCGTATTGAAAAGAACCATTTCAAATTCAGTTTTTTTCTTTTTAGCGTTGTCTCAAGGCTGGGCTATTTCCAGCAGATACAGAGCAGTGCAGAGAGATAACATATAGAACATTTAAAGGTCTTTAAAGCGATAAGTTTAGATGTGTGGAAGGCTTTCTGAGGAACTGAGTTAAAGAATTCAAAATCTTTTTTTACTTTTTAAAATATTTTTCCTTCCCTCTGATGAGGTTATCAAGCTCAAAACATCATTTTTAGTTGTTATTCTTGCAGGAATATGGATTGATTTATGCTGTGCATGAATAAAATATAAAGAATAAAAATAAAAAATGACTTTAAACATATCAGAGCATTATTTATGAAAGAATATCATTTATTGTGCCTAAAAAGATGCAGCATGTGGTACTTTGTGCTAAGTGAAGTGCATATAACATAAGTGTTATAAGTGATCTTTTGCAAACTAAACTAAAAGTTCCACTGAAAAAGTCTTACCATTAATGTGCCTCTCCATATTTGATGCAATTTCCCAGCTGTGATGCTGCCTTATTTTGTGCCTCTACTTTATTGCACATTACCACTAAGCCGTCCTATTTATACACAGAAGGACGGACTCTCCTGATGTCATGGAATTTCCCAGATCTGGGTTTGGATGCACAGCAATCAGTAACATCTGCACCACTACACAAAGTTACCAGCTAATACCACTGATAGTTATGCTGACTTATGTTTTTACTGTACCTTACTGTACTTTGATTGGAGGTTAAAAAAGAAGCCCTGCACAATGCAGCTGTACAGTTATGGCTGTGAAACACAGAAATAAACGTGCAAAAGTGCATCAAAGAGAAGTGCAATTGATCTCAAGGTTGTGCAACAAACGTTTAGGTAGCTGCATGAAGCTGTGCACCACCAAACTGCTGGACTGAACATTGTCCTTTTACCCCTGTTGTGGAAAATTACTGAAACTGCCCTTACTGTGGAAAATTACAGAATCTCTCAATTCTGGTCACGTGGTATATTTTATCGATAGCTAAAAGAAAAAAAAAATATAGTATAGGGAGTATCCAGGTAATGTCTTACAACCACCTCATCACATACTGATGGTGCACAAGGTGCCACATTTTGACTCTCTGGCTTTTACTTTAATTTTTCCACTCACAGGAAGGTCCACGAGAGTTCCTTACATTTCCTTGAGTATTTGAATAAAGAACCAGCTGCACACAAAAAATACACCACTAGCGTCATCACTGTTGCTGGACATGTAACCATGGAAGAAACACTGCACAGGTAAACCTGAGGACATAATTAAATGCATGAGCTTCAGCAATTAGCAACAGCAAAAGAAGCAAAATGAAGTGCACAAAAAGTCCCAGACAAGACATGAGAAGGAGTATTTTTTGTGTGTGTTGGAAAAGGACTCCAAGTGGTAAATCTTTAACTAAAAATATAATGAAAACAGATTTCTGGCCAAGGTGGCGTGTGCATTACAAGGGTGCTCAGAAGTGGCAGAAACAGTGATGATTATAACTAGGATGATAATGACAGTTACAGAATGCATTTGCTTCAGCTGGGTTGACAAATGAAGCCAAAAACTGCACTTCCTCAAGCTGCCACTTGAGGATTGCTCCACTGAGTCAGTCCCTGTGGACTTGCACGATGGCCAACTTTACAGCATTAAACAGCACGTTTACAGCATGGTAACGTATCCTGTATGGATAACCTCTCCTTCATAGAAACTGTATGGTGGGTGAAAAGAAATCATCACAGAGTTATACTGATAAGGCTTTCAGTTAAGGGTGCGGCTCCTTTGATTGACAGGCGTTCCAGCACAGGCAGTTGTAATCTATAGTGTTTCATTCCTTCTAAATCAAGTCACTGATGTGGACGTCTCCACCATGTTTGTGGCGTTGGCGCCTTTTGGATCATTTTTAATGGGAGTTTTGGTGAGCAGCATTCTAGTATTTTATTAGTCTGTTACTTAGCATTATATCCTGCTGGGCATACATAGAGTTGGATCCATGCATAGCAAAAGTCCAGCAGCAGTTTTTTCCCTTAACCTCTCACCTTTATCAGACAGCTGATTCGAAAAAAAAAAAAATCATTAAAGAATGATAAAGTTCATACAGTTTGTAACCCTTACCCAGTATTGAACCTACATGCAACGTGGAGCACTGGAGCAATAAAGCCCTGCAGCTTTAGTACAGCACTGTAACAGGTTTATGCTGCTGCAGACCCACAACCATCCTGAATCCTCTGCTACTGATTTATTTCCTTCCTAGAGAGAAGGAGGGGCTTCTGAGAAACTGGAGCCTTCATCTTAGAGATAAGATAAGAAACAAGTGGCATCAATATCCCTTAAAGGAATCCAGAGACAAGGTTTTGAATTGATTTATCATTAACTACTAATTATAGTCCTGGGAGCCCATGCAAAAAATGTAAAATGCATTTTAGTTTTTTTTTTCCAAACACATTGATCCTGTTAAAAAGCGTCCACAGTTGTTTTGCTACTTTGTTGCCTGCAGTCTCATCTATTTTTCAGCTTTTTTTGTTTTGCACTGGTCTTCGTCTTCATTATGCATATCCTCTTGTGGTTTCACATGTTATGATTCCTCTGAACATTTTAGTGAAAAAGCAATGAAAAACAGATGAAAACTTTGCACTATTTACTTTAAGGTCCTTGTGACCTTCTTTTCTCTTCACAGTTGATTGTCTGTCTTGGAAATTTTCTTTTTGGGCCTTTTTGGATGTTTTCCATCATCTTTTTCTCTTTCTGTGTCTCCTTGCACCCCTTTGCGCTTCTTCTTCATATCTTTATTAAAGTTGCTTCACATTTGTTTCTGTTTTCTTTGTATCAAAAGTGTCTTATGGGTATCTTGTATGTATGCACATTATGTTTATTGCTACTTTCTGTTATTACTTGCACATCATGAAGGTGTTAATGCTTCCTTGCTTTTACTTAGAATTATGACTGCAGCTTATATGTGTAATGATATAATTTTATAATTTTTATCTACATTTTTTATGGTACATAAGAATTGAAAAGGTAACTAAATCTGTTATTGTCATTCACTGACAGCCAACAAGCCAGTAAGCAATAAATCAGTAACAGCACCTCCACAAGATTTAAGGCAGAGTCATAAAAAGAAACCAACTCATGATTCTTCCTCGTGGGAAATGTGTTGTTTCTCCAACAGATCACCCCCCCAAAATTGACAGTGCATTTCTTTTAAGGAAGGTTTTGCTGCACAAAAAAGAAATTATTAGCTAAAGACAGAAGAACACTTAACCTCATGTAAATACAATATGAGTAGACAAGCCTGTGCCATTGCAGCTAGACAGGTAATGGGGTCAGCTCACCGAGACAGACTCATGAACTAGCCACTGTGAAACCACTCTCTAGACTACCACTTTTACACAGACCCAAGTAAGCTAGGGGCTAACAGCATCCAACACAAAGTTCATATTTAAACGTTGCCATTTTTTTGTCTAGAAGCTAGTGTTAATAATTATTTTAGTTGTTTAGTTCAGCTTACTCCTACAGGATTATCCTGTCAGCTCCCTCTGCTGTGCAGTGGGATAAATAGGAATTTGAACTTGTCTCCTTTAATTGACTCTGGTGGAATGCATTTTAAGGTTTTAGTGTTTGATCACTGCCATGTTGATATTTAGAGCCACAGGTGACAAGCTTTGAGTAAGAGGGTGGAGCGCTAGGTTTCAATGGCAATCTTGGATAACGAGGTGTATCCACAGATCTGGGTGCATCACAAAAGCACAGCTACTTGATAATTATGCTAAGAAATAGACAGATAAAAGGGTAGAATTTTATTCACTTAACCTGGAGCACAAATCTCTTGAAAAGTTGCTATTTTTTATTAAACCTTTCTGTCTGTTACATAATCCATTTGAAAATGTGCTGAAATGCACCATCATCATAAGTGTCACAAAATAATATAGTTAAAGCCTAAAAGACAACTGCTGGCTACAGCTGGCATCCACCTGTCAATCAGTGTGGTTATGTTCCTAAAATTAAGCCATGATGAAGCTTAAATAAGTGATTAAATTTCACCCACTGTACATTTGTTTAAAGAGGAAAATGGCTATTTCTGTATGAGGCTGCAAATACTCTTGGTTCTGCTTAGTTCTGTTGGACATTTAAAGTTTTGGAATCCATGAACATGTCCTCTTTCAGCCTCAAGTGGATTCTAGAAGTAATGCATTTCTGATGCAGAGGATGCAGCTTGGATAAACTGTAGCTGCAGGTTTGACTGTTGCAGTGGGATGAAACTTTCTCTGAAATTGTCGCTTGTGGATCAGCAAGATTTCAATCCATTACGGAAATATGAAATATGAATGTATGTGATAGAAAGCTGTTTGAGTGCTCCAGAAGTGTAGTAAAGTGCTATATGAGAATCAGTGCTTTCATCATTTATCCATGAGGCAAGACCTTAAATGGAGTTCTAGACAGAGGGCGACTGATGCTTCTTCCATTTCTAAATAACTGCCTCAACAGTTGTTACCTTCTCGACGGTCAGCTTCTTGCTGACCGTCTTGTAGCTCATTTCAGCCTCGTGTAGTCTGCAGTCTTGTCCCTGACATACCACCTTAGGACACAGCCAATCTGCTTGATCCCCTTAGCCAGAAATCTGGCTAAGGGATCAAATACTCCATTCATAACTTTAGTTTTTTTGTGGAATTTTGGTTTATCTCCCTCCATTAAAGTTAATCCACCATAAAAATCCGAGAGTGTTCATTTCTTTGTAACTAAGCAGACTTACAAATTCAACAGTGGATCAAATACTTATTTCTCCAACTGTATGTATCTGTAAATGATGAGTTCTGTTGTGCATACTCATGCCATACACAGATGTATACAGCATGAACTCGAACTGCACAATCTGACTACAGTTGGTACAATGATGACACTTAATGCATGTTTGGCTCTTTATTCTTTTTATATCCTCTTGATATATCTCATTAATCCCACTTCCTGTAGATGAGTCAGCATTTCAACATTTAAGCCCAAAGCTTAGAGATGCAGTGTGACAGAAGTTAATGGATGATGTTTGGATCAGACTCAAAGAGTCCTGATTATGTTCAGACTGATTACAGGGTCATGCATTAGTCACCCAAAGGGTGGACCATTGAGAGGAGAGAGAGAGGGAGGAAAAGATAAACAGATGGATCATCTGGGATGGCTTTGTTCATTCTGGGTTTGAGCTTCTCTTACACTTGAGACGTGTAAGAATTAATGACAGATTTCCCTGCTGGAACTGGACATTGTTGTTTCAGAGTCAGGAGCAATATTTGGAATATTTAGAGGCATTTTGAGTGGATTGGTATCACACAACACGGATTTAAGGTGAGTTACGTATCCTTTCATGACTAAAGTGGCGGATTTACCAGAAAACAAATTGTGCTATTGCTAGAGGTGTTGGTTAAGCAAATTGTGGTCATGTGAGAAAACCCCCCCAAATGTTTCAAAGATATTTAAGTAGTGAAAATAATTGCAAGCACAGAGCCAAAGAGAGGTCAATAGTGGCCATGCTACACATTCTTAGAACTGGTTATGCCCAGTAAAAGCTATTTTCTATCAGATTTTCTAAAAAATAATTTATTTACTGCCATTTAAACAACAAAACCACCTATTTGAATGACTGTTATCATATGAGCTATAACAAAAACTGTCCACATAATGAAATTTGAAATTAGTGCACTGTAAAAAAAAAATAATTGTAATATAAAAGTATTTTTACTGTGTATTTTACAGTTTTGTACTGTTTTTTTTAGAATATCATTAAATTTAAATAAATAGACTGTGATTCTACATTTCAAATGTAAAATAATGTAAAATCACTGTAAATGTAATAAAACATAATTTTCTTGTTTTTTAAATATATTTGTCTGTACATGTGCATATTTAGAGATTGTTAAAATACATTCACAAATGTATCATAATTTCACAAATATTTGTCCGTTATTTGAAAGATTGAACTGTTAAATTCAAATGTAATGCTATGGAAAAATATAGAAAATGATTCTTATAAACTTTTTTTTACATCAAATAATGTTATTTAGGGCGATCGTGGCTCAAGAGTTGGCAGTTCAGATAATCAGAAGGTTGCCGGTTCGAGCCCCGGCTCGGACAGTCTTGGTCGTTGTGTCCTTGGGCAAGACACTTCACCTACTGGTGATGGCCAGAGGGTGATGGTGCGATATGGCAGCCTCGCTTCTGTCAGTCTATCCCAGAGCAGCTGTGGCTACAACTGTAGCTTGCCTCCACCGGTGTGTGAATGTGAGAGTGAATGAATAGTGGAATTGTAAAGCGCTTTGAGGGTCTCGAAAAGCGCTATATAAATGCAATCCATTATTATTTAAACCAACTGTTAACTGTATATTTCTGTACATTTAAGTATTATTATTCATATTGCCGCATTCATCGACCTTGTTTATAGGTAATTTCATTGTTTAATCACATTAAAATGTTCCTAATTTAATGTTTAAAAGCACTTGAAAAAGGCAAAATCCCATGTAAAATTAGGGCAACAAACTGTATTGTCATTACTGAAAATAACCTTATTTTTATGAGAAAGTTATTTTCTGTTATTTTCTGGTATTATTTTGGCGCCCCAGCTGCCGGAATATTACTGTTTTTTTTAGGATTTTTTTTTTACAGTGTGTATGATCCTTGTAGTAGATTTCTATATGGGAGTCACACCTTCTTGGACTGTTTTCAAGATGTAAAGTTTAAGTGAGTAATGGTCTCACTCCGGCCACTCCTATGAAAAAAACAAAAACAAATGTCTGACTTTGCTACTGAATGTCTGTCACCACTATTGTGTGTCTGATGTAAGAATGAATGATTACCAGCTACATCAAAAATATCAAACTCAAACTCAAAAAGAGAAAAGAAAATAACAGAAATAAAAATATTTCAAATCAGGATGCATTTATGTTTGGCCAAGATCAAAACAATGAGCTAAAACTGTGACTGTGAAATGGTGACCACAGTTGGGTTAAAGTGTGGTTTAGTGATTCACAAAAAGGAAGGAAAGCAAAGCTTATATTTATAGCACTTTTCACAGATATAAAAGCTGTGTGCAACAATTTATACCCAAAGATAACCATGTAAAAACAGAATAAAAAAAAAACCCCTGAATAAAAAAAGAGCAGATTAACCTGATTAACCTGAAAAGGTTTGGACTGTTTTCCCAACAACTGTACAGATTCAGTTAAATGGAGCTAAACTGTTCCAAAGCCTTGGAGCCACAGACTGAAAAGCTTCCCTGTCTCCCCTGGTCTTCAGTCTTATGAGGGACAGCTAACAGATTTTGAGCTTGTGAGCGAAGACAGCAAACAGCATTGTGTTAACAAGAGGTTGAGTCATATAATCTGGAGCTTGTCTTAAATAAATCTAAAATAAACTGGGAGTCAATAAGAAGAATAAAATGTGAGCTTGCCTGCTAGAGTCTGTTAAGAGTCTGACTGTAGCATTTTGCATTGCTTGGAGACATGGCTGAGATTTATCTGCTATAATAGGTGCAATAACACAAAAGCATTAATATTTCAGAGGAGTAGAGTATAGATCACAATTTAAAAGAAACAGAAACGTGAAACCTCACCGGTTCGGGATAAACAGTCAACTAGGGTGGATAGGCTATGCAGCTGGTGAGGCTTAAAAGGCACATACAGTTGAATGTCATCATCACAGAAATGCTAAAAAACGCCAGAAAAATATTAAATGATACCTGCTAAAGGAAGCATGTAAAATGAGAATAACAGTGGACCCAGGGTTGAACCTTGTGGAGGTTAAACAAGCAGACTAAGAGAAGATTTACACACAAACAAAATATCCTTGAGCAGGGGTGGGGGAACTCCAGGTCTCAAAGGCCGGTGTCCTACAGGTTTTCGATGTGTCCTTGATCCATCACAGCTGATTTAAATGGCTAAATTACCTCCTCAACATGTCTTGAAGTTCTCCAGAGGCCTGGTAATGAACTAGTCATTTGATTTAGGTGTGTTGACCCAGAGTGACATCTAAAACCTGCAGGACACCGGCCCTCGAGGCCTGAAGTTCCCAACACCTGATCTAGAAGAAAAGGAGGACAATGAATCTACTGATTATTCAAAGATACAAGCCGAAATCTCGAATAGTAATCAATAGTATCAAAGACAGGTATGAGTGCAGAACAATTTCCTACATCAGGTGCCATTAGAAGATCATTGTAGACCTCTAAAAGAGCAGTTTCAGTGGATTCCAGTTTTTTAAAACCAGATTCAAAAGAGTCAGAAAAAAGGGGATTTGCACTGGAGTGTATGATGTGTAATATACATCAAATATAACAAGGTAGGCCACTCATCTATCACCATGTATTAATTTTTTAATCTAATCGACCTTTCAGGCTTTACCATAACTACAGTCCAGCTCTTCAGCCAAATACCCACGCACCACCATGGCTATCATCGGTGCTGGCTTTGATGACCATTCCTTTAGCAGTGATGAGAGTTACAACCACCTCTTCATAGACACAGAGAACACTGTAGTCAAAGGCTTGTACTTCCAGCGGGGTCAGCTGCTCCCTGGATGTGATGCCTCTTGGTTTGTGGATCCTTCCTTGCGGGCCCTCATCAATGTGGGGGGTATCCGGTATGCTTTTCCCTGGAGTACTTTGGAAGATTTCCCCCAGAGTCGCCTGAGTCACCTGCGCTCCTGCATCACCCTGAGAGAGATAGCAGAGTTTTGTGATGACTACGACTCCTTGCGGCATGAATTCTTCTTCGATCGAGACCCTTTAGCCTTTCAGGTGATCTTCAACTTCCTGGGCCGTGGGAAGCTCCGCGTGCTGCAGGATGTCTGCAATATAGCTCTGCATACTGAGCTGCTGTACTGGGGAATCGATGTAGGACAGATGGCGCCCTGCTGCTACCACCGCATGATGTGCTCTGTGGATGAGGTGGTGCAGCACCAGCGCAAGGAGGAAGAGTGGAGGGAGAGGAGAAGAACGATGAGAGCGAATGCAGAGCAGGGAAGCCTCTTCCACAAGCTGGGTGAAGCAGTGGAGAACCCTCACTCTGGTTTTGCGGGCAAAGTGTTTGCTTTCATGTCTGTTATGATGGTTGTGGTCACTGTAGTCAGCCTGTGCATCAGCACCATGCCAGACCAGCAGCAGCAAGAATCTATGGTATGTACCAACCAAAGCAATGGTGTGCACAACCTGGCTCAAACACATTCTGTTTTTAGTTATGACTAAAAAAAATGATGTGTTTGAATGTGTTTGAGGCAAATGAACCCTCTGGGTGCATGAAAAATATAAGCAATGAAATTAAACCTAAATCTTCTACTTTGAAATATAACTGTTATAAAATAAAATATTATTAGTATTTAAATCAATGGAATTGGAAATGTTTGTGTTGGATATCCAAATCAGATCAGAATCCAGATCAGAACAGATGGTGCTCAGGAACATCGAGACAAGTTTTTTTTACTATTTAAAGGGAAAATTATTTTAAGGGAAAATGTCTTAATGTGGAGGCAGCTGTGGCTCAGGACATAGTGTGGATTGTCTACAAATTGGGATGTTGGTGGTTCACTCTGTCTTCCCCAGCCAGCATGTCAAAGTATCCGAGAGCAAGAAACTGAACCTATCGCCCCAGTGCATCCATCAGACCGTGATGGTGCTTATGATTGGGTGAATGAGGCTTAGAGTAAAAAGTGCTGTGATTGGTCAGTCAGAGTAGAAAAGTGCTATTTAACCACCAGTCAATTTAATGTGACTTTAAAATTTGGAACAACCATTAGAGAGATGGTAAATAAATTCAATTAGCCCTCTTTGATCAGTCAGGGTTAGGGGCTTAATGTACTTACTGTACTTTCGTTATGTTTCTAAGTTGAACCATGTGTGGAACTTTAGATTTGCTCCTAAGAATTAGATTCTGTAGTTTCTTACAGTATTTATAAGATTTTTGTTTTATCCTTGTTTAGTTGCTCATGTATTTATTTGTTGCTAGAAGGTAGTCAAAAAATGAGTTGATAGCTGCAATCTGCCACATGCATGGCACCACAAAATTGCTCGGCCCACAGTTGGAACCAGTGACATCAGCAATTTTGTGGCAATTTTTTTTTACAGATGGAAATTACCTTGACCAACACTATGTAATAGTTAGCTGTCAAACCTGTCAAAATGAGGTCTGGTTTTCAAAGGGAAAACTGGCTACATATTAGCACAACCATCATCATAACCTTGGTGGAAGAAAGGTACTAAACTAGTGTTTTGCACCGATGTTGGTTATCAGTTTTCAAGATAATTATTAAATTGTGTACTTTAACATTTAGATCAATTAAACTTACCCATGGTCTTTTGTCTTTTGTTACTCTTGCAGGGTGAATGCTCTCAAAAGTGCCAAAACATGTTCTTGGTAGAGTCGGTTTGCGTGGCTTGGTTCACCTTGGAGTTTCTGGTGCGATTTTTCCATGCACAGAGCAAGCTGGAGTTCATTCAGGGACCACTCAACATCACTGATGTAGCTGCCATCTTGCCCTACTATATTTCCCTGTTTCTGGAGTTTAAGGACGAAACAGCGCATAATATTGTTGCTGGTGCAGGGAAGAGCACTCTAGATAAACTGGGTCTAATCCTGCGCGTGATGAGGGCCCTACGTATTATGTATGTGATGAAGCTGGCCCGTCACTCTATGGGTCTGCAGACTCTGGGGCTGACCATGCAGAGGAGTGTGACTGACTTTGGCCTGCTGCTGCTCTTCATCTGCGTCGCCGTGGCCCTCTTTTCTCCACTGGTCCACCTTGCTGAAAGTGAGCTGGCTCCAAATGCTGCTAGAACCCCCCAGCTAAAGTTCAGCAGCATCCCAGCATCATACTGGTGGTCCATCATCTCCGTGACCACCGTTGGGTATGGAGACATGGTGCCACACAGCATCCCCGGCCAAGTGGGGGCGCTTATCATCATCTTAGCAGGGATCCTCATCCTGTCTTTCCCTTCCACATCTATCTTCCACACCTTTAACCACACTTACAATGAGCTTAAAGAGGAGCACAAGAGGCTGTGGAAGGAAGAGAGGAGTGCCGAGCTTGCCACTGAGGCTGAAGAAAGCATGAAAGAAAGAGAAACATGGCCTGATAATTGGCCTGAAACAGATTTTCTGCCTGGTCTAGATGATCATTATTACCTCTTCATGAAAGACCTTCAGGTGGTGAATAAGAACTCAAGCCATCAACCACTTTTTGCTCCTGCTACATTTTGATTATATGAAAATACATTCCTGCTTGGAAACGACTTGGTGTACTCTCAGAAACGTTGTAGGAGGTAGAAAATATGAATATGGAAATTATTTTTGTGATGATTGTGATGGCAAACTGGAAACTGCACTTAGAACAGAAACAGCTGCATTATACTGATAACAAAACTTCCGCTCTCAGGAAGCATCTGCACAGACAGATGCGAACACAAAGCTAGCCAAGAACCGAAACTAATGTTAAGGCAGTGATGAGCAGTCAGGGTTGTAGCAATGTAGCCTTTAATTTTTTCCTCTTCAAGTTCCTACAGTAGTGTTCATATGTAAATGGTACAGAGAAATTATATGTGTCCTAAGTAGGACAAAGATTTGTGTTGGTGTGTGGGACTGTAGTCTAAGGTTTATATTATCAGTGTGTAATACATTACTTTTTGAGTAATCATCCCAACATTGTTCACCTACCTTTGTTATGGCCCCATGTCTGCTTAGTTTTGCAAATGTAGTGTATAATTGATTTATGAGTTTATGAGTACTGTGAACATTTGCTTTAATATACCTTACCTAAACTTATTTATATGTGCTGCAAACATGTCACGGTCCAGGGAAGTGTTATGCTCCTGCACCTTAGCCTTGCCCGTCTTGGGTGCAGTCTGCCCTGCCTCACCTGCAAGCCACTGGCAGCAGTCAGTGGTCCTGCATTTAAGGCCAGTGTGGACGTCCACTCATTGCCAGATTGTCTACTCTTGGTGATAAATCTACTTCCATGTATGAGTTCAATTTTGATTTTTCCAAATGTTAACATACTGCCTCCCTGTGCTACAGTCTCCATGCCTAAGGACGCATTTTCCTACATTTCAACAACTCCTCAGATTACTGTCCCTCTGGCCATTCCTGCAACATCGATGGCTGCTGAAACACTCACCTGCTCACTTGCTCTCAGAGCTTCCCCGTCTCACTCACCTGCCTGCATCTCTACTCCAGCAAACACCTGCCGAAGGAATTCCTTTCCTGGATGCTTCTCTGTTTGGACACCTCAACCTCTGGACCCTCCCCTTCCCCCTCCAAACTCCACATCTCTCCTGAACAAAGTGAAGTGCACACTTGTCATTTCCACTCTCACTTCCTTCAGTGTCTTTGTGAAACTTAATTTACATCTCCCTCTGTTTCAGTAAACATCTCACCAGTGGCTCTAGTCCCTCTCCTGCCGCTGTGATTAAGGCTTTGGAAGAAAAGATTCAATAAACCTTGCATTCCTGTGAAACTTCCCATCTGTTCAGTCTGTGTTTGGGTGTGCCTTTTTACTTCGGCCTTTCGGCCTTCTGACAAAACAATCCACAAATTATTAGTTACTTGGTCAAAAAGGTGATAGCCATACATTTGATAGTGGAAAGTAGAGGCAGACACCTCCTTTAACAATAGTTACTGACAAAATGCTGATGCAGCACTTTTTGTTAGCACTGTATTAATGCTTTAATGCTATTAACCAGAAACCACTTTTTGTCCAACAGAGGGCAGACATGTTCACTAAACAAGCCGTGAAGAAAACTAAAGCATCTCAAGGAAGAAAGGATTTGCTCTGCTGCAGACTGCAGTACAATAATAACATAGTAATTGTTTCAGTGATTATATCCTGAGGGAAGAAATAAATCTGTAATGTGGATGTGCCCACATTAGTTTATAATTTTAATATAAGGTGGACTCTTGAAGCTGTTATCACTAAAGTCTGTGCCACGCAGGTGCATCACGCCTGGAAATGATCTGAAGGCGACTGATCCAGTCTGGTGATTTGAGCACAACAGGAAGGCATAGTTGGGCTTCTGGGAAACGCACAAAACCCTGGATTACTACAGAAGCCTGTAAAAGAATGGAAAAGAATTAATTCTGGACGCAGAATGTTTGCCTCTGATGAGAGACGGGGATGCCAAGAGTTCACCAACAAAGAGTGGCATGAGGTTTAAGATGGAAAGAACAGGAGTGAGCCAGGGAGAAAGAGGGAAGACAGTGCGGGAGGAGAGAATGAAGGCCAGTTGGATTTAAAAGTTTGGCCAACCTTGAACAAATAAAACTGTACCTCTGTTTTTTTTTCTTTCTCTCAGAAAAGTTTGGCCATGCTTTTACTTACAAAGTGTCAGAGCTTCATTACATTAGTAGCCATTCATTGACTTTTTCAAAGGACTCTTTATCATTGGGAATGGTTCTGGAGGAGCGGGCTAGTCATAGTACTTCCAGGTCAACATTTGCACCGACTGAAATATCAGTAAGAAATTTCATTAAAAAAATCATGATCATAAAATTCCAGATCAAACTGCATGTCTGCAACGTGGAAAAGCATGGCAACCTAACCTGACTGCAGAGGAGCTGCAGGAAGGTGTTACTGACACTTGAATAGTTCAGTGAGCTCCAATGAGCAGCAATTTTGCACAAACAGAAGCCTTCTCATGACCAAAAGTGGTCAAAAGGACCCCCTTTTTTAATTAGAAAGGCCTAAAATCTGGTAGGTTTTCAAAAGGTAAAGAGACCTGTAAGACAGATTAATTTCCTTTTTTATGCAAATTATAATTTTAAAATATTTTATTTTTCCAGGTGCACCCAAATGCTTATAGGCATGTACATGTGTGTTTCTTTGTACACTTGTCGCTTCAGTATGATTCTGTTTATGTAGCAATATATTGGGGGCAAAAAGAAAACTGTAAATGACTTCATTTGGGGGGATTTAGAAGATTTAAATGTAAGGTTGGGGTGAAGTTTGGGCTAGGTCCTTTGGAGGGACAGAAACATGTATGCACGTGTGTTTATATGACTACTTGTGATGTGGTACCCTCTGTTCTCTGGTTCATGGGAATCGCAAGCCTGTTATTACTTTTTTTCCTGATATAAAATCACCAGAGGAATGTCTGCACCACACTCACACACTTTGTGTCTGACATCCCACTAAAACCATTTCCACACTGACCCCAAAAGCCTCTTGCACTAAAAAGAGCTTGTCTGCTCAACTGACCCTCAGCTCCAGGCTGCTTGGAAGCTGCCGACTGCTCTCAGTCACTGTAACTGTGTATTTAAAAGTAAAGGAGGGCTTGTACTACAAAAAACAAAGTTCCAGTAACAGCAACAGCAGCTGTGCTCCAAATCAGAGTATGCTATTTAAAATAATCACAAAATAGATCTTGAGCTACAGCTCTGAGGCTTGAATTCAAGTCAAATGTAAAAAAAAAAAGAGAACCTGAACCATTACTTACTCTAACCAATGTTTTATAATAAAAATGGATCAAATGAGTAGTTTAAATGTAAATGAAAGGAAAGAGAAATGATCACACAGCTCTTTAGTTTGAATTAACTCTGCAGAACTTGATAGCATCTTTCAGTTTATTCATTTTGTGTTCTGGCAAGTACATTTTGCTGTTTTTCCATCCAAAATTCTTTGATTCTTTCACCTGTTTTCAGTGAAAGCCTCTAATAAGCAAACATACAGACATAGTTAGATTCTACTAGATGGATCTAGTGAAGCATTTAGAAGTTAAAGAGTCAAATAAGAGGTGGTGAAGATCAAAACTAGAGCTAAAAGTGGATTAACACTGGGCCTACTCTGCATTTCCGTGTGAAAACTGCTTTTCTCTCAGCTCCTGACAAGGTGTCTTTTGGGTGTTAGTTCCACCAATAGTGGACATTTTGAATTTTTCCCTACAATAATACAGTACATACAGAGAAAAACACAACAATCATATGACCCCCTATGAGCAAGCACTTTGTCGACAGTGGGAAGGAAAAACTCCCTTTTAACAGGAAGAAACCTCTGGCAGAACCAGGCTCAGGGAGGGGCGGGGCCATCTGCTGCGACCGGTTGGGGTGAGAGAAGGAAGACAGGATAAAAGACATGCTGTGGAAGAGAGACAGAGATTAATAACAGATATGATTCAGTGCAGAGAGGTCTGTTAACATATAGTGAGTGAAGAAGAAATACTCAATGCATCATGGGAATCCCCCAGCAGCCTACGCCTATTGCAGCAAATGTTTGCTTTGTATCAAATGAGAAGTGAGCAGTCCTTGCCTTTCAAAACAGCCTCCCTTTTTCCTCTCCTGTCCTGTAGTGTCCATCTCTGAGTCCAGTTCATCTACCATTCTTTTCTCTCTCTACCTGTTCATTAGCTAGCAGATACATTGTGTATCAGACTGCACAGTAACAGCTTGTGTATTCAGTTATGTTTCTCAAGTTAGTAAAATGTTCCAGACCGTTTCAGCCCCACGTGGAATAAATGATGCATAAATTACATATTTTTTTTCTCTTTAATCTCTACATTTTTTAAGTGCAGATTGGCACATCATAAAATAAAATGTGTGGAGTAAAAATAAAAAGTTGTTACCTGAAAATTCTAATAGTAATGAAGTATTTGTACTTTGTTACGTTTATGTCTACATGCTGGTGAAAGCATGGTATTGCATTAAGTGTCTGCAACCCAAACAGGTTTCCCCCGTCTAAATCTAGAGCCCATACCAGTGTTAATCCATTTGTTTATACTGATCCACGAGCAGTGGATTAGATTTCTTTATATTATATGAAAGAGAATCCTTGTATTGTTAATCGCAGAAATATAGATGGAATGATTATTAACGCTTTGCAGCCTTTGTAGTTAGCAACTAAAGAGCAGATATTTCCTCAGTTGTGGAGGACAAAATCAAGCTGAAAGTGAAACAAACAGAGAAGTAGCTCTGTATCTAAATAGGTCAGCTGATAACTAATGTAGTTACTGCAACTTCGTGAGGTGGGGATCACTCTGCTGCCTCTAACTGGTCAAACATGAATAAATGCAGCTTTCACTTTTAAATCATTAAATCCTAAACCACTAAAATTACATTTATTGTACTTCTGACCCCAAAAAATTAAATATAAATTTACATATATGAGTTATAGTTTTTTGCTACATTTTTGTGTTAGTTTATTGCTTACAGGTTTTGATCTTAAGCAAACAAAAACATATAAGGCTGTTATGGCTAGAGAAATGACACTGATGATGTAGAAGTCTCATAAACTAATGATACAGTTGGAGTTAGAGGTGATGTTAGATGTGAGCAAAACAGTCATAAAAAGGAAACATGACACAGTTTTAATTAACTGCTTTGAAAAAAAATCAGTGTGAACAGAATCAGCATACAGATATATTTAATTCTTAAAAGATTTACAATATCTTACATATGGTACATATTCTATTGAAAGGCGGGATAAAAGATCTTTGGCACACTCAGTTTCCTGGTGATACAGACAGAAAACATACACAGTTGTAAAAAATACATCTTTATATAGTCTTTTGATCTCTGCATAAGCCCTGTAGAAGGAAGACTTTCCCTTTTAGCTTTGATTTATCATCTATATTACAGTTTATGTCTTTGTGTACAACGTGCTTGCTTATCTGGCAAACAATGTTAAGGCATAGCTTGGTAGAAAGAAAAAGAGAACACACACATACATTCACACACGCACAGACACGTATTCCTTTAATTTCCTGCTGGTGAGGATGGAATCTGTAGCATCATTAGTGTTAAGGCGCTGCTGACAGTTTGGCTCAAAGTCGAACACACAAAGGCACTTTAAGGCAAAAGGCACGTTAGAGTACATAAAAACATCTGTAATAACTATTTGGTGGTAAAGTGCACACTGAATATCTTTGGTATAGGATGTATTGCCCTGTTTGTTTCTCATGGAGAGACCTTGAAGAGAAGCCTGTCAGACTTGCCACGCTCAGCGTATCTCGAGAAGCTTCCAGTTAACTTTTTTGGCTCTGTAGCTATCAGCTGATTATGGCGAGGTTTTATATCTTAGATGTGGCGAAGACCAAAAGCATCCAAAAGTTGATCTTTGCTGGGCTACAATGATGGATGACGCTGCGACTCATACTCGGCCTGGCTCAAAGTCCTACAAGAGCTGAGCTCCAGGACACTATTCAGAGTTCAGTCCTCAGTCCCATCCCAGGAAGTGGCATTTTTCTCACTTCTTGTCGCTAATGGAGCAGTCCACAGCTATGATGTTTTGTATTTCTGTAATTTTCACCTCCTCCTCTGGGATCTCCACCTCTATTGGGATCTTCAGTTCCTCTACAATCTTCTCCGCCGAGGAGCTCCGGCTGGACAGCTTGCCCATCTCGTCTTCCAGCTCAGAGATGCGTTCGGCAATGCAGTGTGCGGTGAGGCGGGCCTCGGGATCGTGGTCCCAGCATTCCTTAATGGTGGCGCACATCACTGCCATGCCCTGTAGAGGGAGGCAGAGAGCATGTGTTATCCGATAGAAACCTTTTAAAAGAGAGAGAGTGCTAGAAGAATTCTGCAAAAGCAAAGATGAGTGCAGAAGTAAAACTTCAGGCGAACTAAAGCTTCTTGTTTTGAAACAAACTCAGTCTTAAACTCAGACTCAATCACATTTGACTGATGATTCTATATATGTAGTTTTTATATGCAGTGACCACTGAAATTAAAATGAGATAATCCCAAGAGATTCACTGAATGCTGAGACTTGGTTAGTTTAGTTTAAAATTTCTCACACATGAAATCAAACAAGTTATAGTGGTTCTGAGAGTTAATAAATGAATAACGCTTATAAATGTACAAGCACTGAAGTTAAAAAGAAAATTAAAAGCAACACTTTCATTATTTAGAAGCAGTGAACTCAGTCGGTTTTAGATTTTGCAAATGCATAAGGCAGCTTTCACATTAAACCAAAGTTTAGCTAATTGCCATTTTACAGGCAGCAGAGTAAAGTTGGAGGCACCTCTACTGGGACTGTTATTAAAACTGAACCTGTCTCCGTATTTTGAAGGTGGCTGACTGTAGCACAGACAGTAAAGAGGCTGCCTGGAACCGCCGTGACTAAAAAGGTTGTAGTATTTATTGTACTTCAACTTTAATCCATCACATTTGTTAGAAAGCGATGCTCTTTTTTTCTTGTCTTCCTTCTCTCAACCCAACCGGTCACAGCAGATGGCCGCCCCTGAGCCTGAGGTTTCTTCCTGTTAAAAGGGAGTTTTTCTTTCCAACTGTCATCTAAGTGTTTGCTCATAGGGGGTCATATGATTGTTGGTTATGTATGTATTATTGTAGGGTCTACCTTATAATATAAAGATCCTTGTGGCAACTCTTATTGTGATTTGGCGCTGAACTGAATCTTCCACTCATGTGATAGGTATTTATCTATCTGTCAGCATTAACATGTCTCTCTGTCTCTGCTGTCTTCACACAAACAAGCAAAGCAATTAATGATTAGGATTTACCAAAAAGATGGATTGAATATAGGGAAAGTGTGGAATTCAAAACTGTTTAAAGAGCAAAGAGACGAGCCACAGCCTACGCTGAGAAATGTTTTCAAGTGTCAAAGGTTGGCTTTTACTCTTTTACTGCAAAAATCAGTTTTTTAAGCTTGTTTTCACTCCATTATTCTGATTAGTTATGAATCCTTCATACAGGTGAAATAACTAAACTAAACCAAAGAAAAAGAACAATAAGTATAGAAAAATAAATAAAATAAAACAAGTACAATGTACAAAAGGTGATACATTATTCTATAAATTAGTTAAACATACAATTACATTTAAAATGTACACTTGTGAGTATATAAAATTATACTATAACGTGTACAAAAAATCCTGACAATAGATACATATTTACTAATGTAAAATATGAAACTTACTCTGATTATGTTATTTAATTTTCATGGTAACTTATGTTCTACACTGTAGAAAGCTGCATCTAAAATTTTGACTAGTACTGCAGTCTAACGCTCTCACCTGGTGCCTGAGCCAGCTGTCGGGGATCTCAGGCCTCCCTCTGTCTCTCAGCACATTGTCCTTCATGCTCTCCACACAGGGGTGCTCTCGCACTTTAGAGCCATACGCCGGCTCGTAATCCTTTACCTCTGCAAAACACAAGCACAATTCACAGATCAGACATGGACTGCAGACCCTACACCTAGCTGCAAGTGAACCACATCCTTCTTTACATGTACTTACTGGTATGTGTATGTACTAGTATTTGTCATTTTCAAAATCTTGAAAGGTGCGTATGATGACATGTGAAAATTTTAAGATAAAGAAGAAAAGGAAAGAGAGGGAGAGAGAGACTGAGTGTGACAGGTGGCTGAGTTAACGTGATTAGAAAGTGTAAAAGCATCCTGGTATGAGGTCATTACACCCCAAAACCACTGAGCTTGAATTTCCACCCGAGCTGTGAGCCTTGTGCACTGGCACCAATAATGCTGACAGTGGGAAAAAATTGCTTTTATGAAGCCTTGGCAGGAGGAAAAATGCCCACTTTGGCACTTGGATGACGGTCATGTCTAAAAACAAACAAATGAGCTTCCGCTATCAAGCCATTAGTTGCAGCCTCAGAGCAAAGAACACCAAAATAACAATCTGTTTTTTTTTTTACTCTTTTATGTTAAAAAAATAGCTGGGGTGCAGGGGGTGGGAGGGCATCATGTTGAAACCATGAAAAATGAAAAACAAGGCTCTGGGACTGGGTCCAGACCTCATGAAACCGAACTCACAACAGCTGCAGTCTGCCTCCAGCCCTGAAAGGAAGGCTCCCAGGATCTCACAGTTGCTGTGTAATGAGATACTAATCACTGCAAAATCATTTCTGTTTGCCCATCTGACACCGGAAATGATGCACAAATAATTAGCAAATAATCTATCCCTGGATTTCAGTGTTCTTATGGTTAATAACAAAGTGTTCTTCCCAACATGTTAAACACTGGATATTATTCTCTAATAAACTGTCATTTGTGCTACATTTTGCTGCAGTTACACTTTTCTCTTCTCTGCTGCCTCCAAACTAAAGGTATTTGTAAGTCCATTTGATTCTAAAGGGAACTAAATCCTGACCTGAGTCACACAGGTCTGTCCATTACCTGGGTGGTTCTCTGGGTGTTTAAGTCGGTTGAGGCTGACCACATTTTAGATCAGGTCTAAATATCCTTAACTCTATTTGGGTTAAGCACTCGGTTTCCCTTTAAATTTGGTCTCTCGTTTTCCAAAATATTAGTCATGTTTGGTTAAGTTTCACGATTTTGGTTTGCAATTCTTAAAGGCCTGCTGCTCAACGTTCGTTCGTGAACTTTCAATAGCTTTACAATCATTTAGCTGGCACCTCTGCAGCTTCAGATCATGTCACATTGTCTGCAGCAGCACTTTAAGAACTTGGACGTTTTTCTAAACTTAAAGTGTATTTACCACCTGTGACCAAATATATAGTCACTGGTATGTCACTACCTATACTCAATACCCTTTATGAGATACAAAAGTCATTTCTCAATATTTACCATCTACATGCATTTTTCTATATTTTCACTACCTAAACATTTTTGGTACAGTATAAATTATGCTATACTATAATTTGCTATTACCGTTAAAACTACAGCTACAGATTTTACTCCCTTGTTTGTTTAAAATGACACTAGAAATGATGGGAGATTACACTGGAAGTCAAGGGTTGCATTATGAAGCACTACCAGAGCAAGCTAGGCTAATTAGCTAATGCTAACACAGCTGTCATTTAAGCTAGCCAGTATTGTTTTTCTGCATGTATCTTTAATAAAGGACTTATTATCTGAATAAGTTCTAAGTGATGCGTGTCAATCCCCCATTTTAAACTTATTTATGTAAAGTGAGAGAGCAGAAACACGAATTCAGATAGACCAGAGTTGAGGAAAGCGGCACTTGTAGCTGTTCAAAATCCCATTTAATCTCTAAGCACTTAGCAGATGTCTACATAGCTATGTATATTTCCATATCAACTAGATGCTTTGATGTAGTGGTTAGCAGAATGATGCGATGAAATATATGAAAAGTGATGCAGTTTCATATAACCACGTGCACCCCTGCTGCTTATCCTCAAATACAGGAAGTTAGGAGGTTGGGGTAAAATCCGCAGACAGGAAACTGGAGGGCTAGGATTGGGACTATGTGCAGAAAAGCTGACTCTACAGACCCACACTTCCTGTTTTGACATGTGGAAGTTCCCTCAGTTTTAGTATTTTAAAACAGGACCCAGCCGGGCCTGGCCCATTCCCTGCAGGGCTATTTATGCCAGGCCTGGTATTGTCCTCAGCTTTCTGCTGTTTAGATCTCCTGCTGCGGAGCTGGTATAAATACCACACATTTTCCTGGACTGCATACAGCTGAAGCACAGAGTTGAAAACAGAAATAAAAAGAGGTGGAGTACCTTCTAAACATCAAGACATCACGGAGTGGAAAAGGCCCTATTTCATGCTCCATTACTGATTTGGCTCTTGTACACTTGTCCTTTTTCTGTGAATGATACACGGGGACTACACGTGCGGTCTACATGAGGTGGGGCCTGTTTTCCTTCTCTGGACCTTTGAAAAGCTATGAGAAGAATTTCATCTGTGTTTTGAGAGGAGATTTCAAAAGAGACTGCAACCAGAGCTTCAGTCTCACTTTCCTCTCGCTGTCTGGGGCCCGCAGTTAAAATCCCGGTATATTCAATCTAAGTGCTGGAAAGTGGTTTACGACAGTTTCCTTTTCAGATTATTTGTCTGAAACCTTTGTGGCCTGAAGGTTAGCAGAAACCCTGTGGCTGGCTACGCTGTCTGGGATCTGCTATCTTCAGACAAACATCTCCATGTTTGGTGTTTGAGAGATTTCAGACTCTCGAGAGAAGTATAACATGAAACTGATCCCACACTGATGCAAAACAAACTACATCGCAAGAAATGAACCTGCATAAACTCTAATGAACCACATTGTCATCGAAACAAAATCTCCTCTCCACAGAAACAAAGAATCCGCCCATCTCTAGAGAAAGTTGTGGGCTGAATTCCTGTGGCAGGTTTGTGGCTAAAACTTGGGGGTGCTGTGAAGTTTAATGTCAGTGCTGTTAGTAGTGCATTGATTGGGGATGGGGGGGTTAAAAGTTGAAATAGCAGGTTCCCTCCAAATGAATACCTGAAACTTACAAGAAAGAAGCAGTCAGTCCTATCTTCATGTCTGCTCTCATTTGATTGGTTTGTTTGGAATTACTGTATTCTTCAGCTCTATGTCTGTTTAGTCTTATTTGACTTGTCTTGTACTGTTATTGCTCTTTATCTGCGTTAGTATCTGACCGGAGGTGAGACATTTAGTTATCTTGAAATGTTTACACTCAGCTGCCAGTTTATGCAAGATACACTTAGCTAAAAATAACTAAAAGCTATTTAGAGAATTTATAGAGAAAAAGAAAAGAAAAAACCCACCAACAGAGATGTTATAGTAATATAAAATATTATATTGCACAGCTATGACATCAAAATTATGTGGCGCATGGACCTGGGTCCTCTGGGGGTGTCCTGTGGGAGTGGGATGTTTAAGTCCTGTTGGTTGTAGTTAGGGACTTTAGTGGGTCAAGCTCTTTCTCTTGCACCTGGTGCATTTATTGTTCACCCAACCATCCATTTTCTACTGATTATACATCACTTTAAACTGAGATTCCAAAGCAAGGATGCTTCATTGAATTAAACACCTGTTGCTTTAACTCTTCTCTCCTTGTGTCTCTCTCTCCCTCTCCTCACTTTGCATCTCTGATGAGAGGGAGTAAGGCATGAGAAGAGGATGAGAGGAAAGGAGGATGTGCAAACTGAGAAATGAGAAAAGGGGTATACCTAAGAGTTCCACCTCCTGTGGAAAATGTCCTGCTAGGGAACATGGAGTGCCATTACCGCATCGAGTACCCCTGTTGTCGCCAGAGGTACAGCAACAATTAGAGGGGTGTTAAATGTTAAAGTCAGCAGCATACATGTATCCAAGGTTTCCCAGTAGAAAATTGCATTGTAATAAAATGGTAAATATTCTTCACCTTACGTGTAATAATTTTTAAATTAGTCACAAACTAAGTCCTACACACTCAGTGTCGAGAAATTCTTTAATCTAAACATCATCAGGGTAGGATTGTTCTAAGGGCCAACCACGTTACTTTTAGCTAAACGGATCAAATAAACTGGCAACTGAGATTACAGTAACCCCAAACTAACTACAAGAGAGTGGTATCAGTCTTGTCTAAGGTAAAAAGTGAGCGTATTTCCAAAAAGTTGATCATTTACCTCCTATGTTCTTTAGCTTTTTAATCAACCCCTCACCAGCTGTTACTAATGGCAGTGTCCCTGCGTGGACCACAAGGCTTTTGCTTGGCATGGTGCAAACTATTCTCCCTGCTCCATTTACTCTGCATAACCCTCAGCTCAGACAGAACATGCGGGCCCTGCCGCGCCCTGCAGGCTAATTCAGGATAAGTAAATAAAATGCTCAGAGACCCACGGAGAATGTACTATAAGTGACCACAACAACAATGCCAGAGCAGGGTAGTATTTCGATCCACCATTCTGTCCCCTGTTGTTGCAGTGGACACAGGAAATACACACACACACACACACACACACACACACACACACACACACCCAGATTGAGACATGGAAACAGGATGAGATGAGGGCATCTGTCTAAGACCTCCATTTCTGTTACACTGTCTCCAGGTGACTCTCTTACTCTGAAGAAACACACACACTGTGTAGACAGGGGAAATAAACACACACACACACATCCACACCCACACACACACACCCACACACACACTGGAATGTGTCTGTCTCATTCTAAATATCTCAAGCTGTCTAGAAAAGCCCAAGAAGCAGAGGGAACAACATAAACCACAGAGACTCCCTCTCTACTCTCAGGAGACTGGAAATAACACACAAAACAAATTTGTGTGAGCTGTAGTTCATTAAGAGGTCCTCTCCGAGATTTAAACGCTACAGTACAATCTAATTTTGCAAGGTGAGAATTACTGATAGAAAGATTTTTGATCAAAGCGACCTTAATACAGGACTCACACGCCCTCATGTACCTAAGAGTGAGATGATTCCTTTCCAGCACTGAAACAAAACTGGTGGTATCAAAATTCACTTTCCTAATTGTGTGCATGTTTAGCTACTGTAAGGTAGTAGTGTGTTGTTGCCCTCCAGATTGTTCCTTGCCCTCAGTTCTCGTGATCTTCCACTGACATTTGATTTGGTCGCTTAAGAATTGCCTTTCTGTCTTTTACTGATGACTTGGTACTATTCATTATCCAGCATGCAGCCAAATGTGAAATGGCTCGGTTGTGTGTCACCGGTTCCCTGTTTAGGCCATGAATATCGGATTGCTTGGACTGCAGTTCATTGCTTGGTGGATTAGGAGTTTCTATTTCTAATTTTTTCAACTGGCAGAAAAAGCAAGACAAGACCAGAGCAAGTTTCAAGGATCATGGTTTCTCACGCGGCCTATGCCTTCATTCAAAGGTAGGAGCCAGAAACAAACTGAGGAGAGGAGGAGAAGTTGTTGCCTTAAGTGAGTATGTTGTTGTGAACGAGTGAAAATTGACTTAATACAGCCTTTTTTTAAAAACAACTTTTATAATGTTATACAATCTAAATTGGCTTTGTGTTAAGAGGAACAGATGAAATCACAGTGTGACCATTGCCAAGCCACAGCTGGAGTGACAGCTGGCATCTGTTTGAACAAATTCTGTGATAGTATGAATTCCTTTGATTTTTATTGAAGCTTTACAAGTTTAGGTTTAGTTGGTCAAACTGAAAAAAAGCCCTTTGTTAAAACAAAGCAGAGAGGTGACTGGTTGGTGAGCATTGTGGGGTGTTGCTTAAAGTATTGGTAAAGCCTTGAAAAGAGCCTCAGGAAGTATGATGGATTTAAATTAGTAGTAGAGTTTAGTTGTGAATCACATAACTAAGCCTACTAGTAACCCTGACCGTTAACCCTATGAAACAGAGTGGCTTTGCAGGCCACTTTGAGTCCTACCTGTGTTTGTGCAGTTAATCAAATTCAAGGAATTTTACGCTGATAATGGAAAAATATAGCAGCTTAGTAGCTTAAAAGAGTAACATTAAAAACAGGCCAGTTTCAATTGTACTTTGACGTAATTGCGTTCCATATGTGGAAATAACTACTTTTCCTTTCAGACTTGTAAAAACAATATTCCACTTGTTCCTTCCTGTAATATTCTGTTGTTGTTGATGATGAAAGCAAACCAAATGACACGCTGCTAAATTCTCTGTTTTTTGCTGCTCTTTTGGATTTGAAATCCATAGACAGACTCAAGAAGTGAACATTTTGTATATAAATCCATAGTAACCCTGCTACTAAAGTTCACCAAAGTCAAGCAGATAAGTTGAAAGGTGATACACAAAAGCCGTTACGTTTATTTTAGATGACAAAATAGTCAAATTTAAAACACACAGCCGCTTCTATCTGAGGATGAACAATGTCCACTTGTATTCAAACCACACAGACACACACAGACACACACGCACACACACACACACACACACACGCACACACACGCACACACACAGCTGAAGCAGGTACAGTAACCACTCCAGCTCTCTCCCCCTGATTTCCTGCCCAAAGAAGGGCAACAGCACAGTTCAGATTGTCTCCCTCACACATCAGACATTCCTGAAATTCCTGCTCCTGAAGCTGAAGGTTGAGGTGCAGTGCAACAGATGAGACCATCAGCCTCCCTGCTACCCCCATCACAAACAAAAACATAACAGGAAACAGTTGTTCTGTAACTACTGTCTACACTATGTAGGTCTTACGCACACACACACGCACACACACACACACACACACACACACACACACACACACACACACACACACACACACAGTAGCAGTTTCGAGCAGCTTTACACACATTTGCCTTCAAACATATTGTATGAAGCCAGCTGGTTAAAGTGACTTTTTCTTTTAGTAATTTTGACGTATAGGAAATAGCAAAATACTTCCAGGTGTTTCATGACTGAAGGGAGATGACTAGAAGGAAAGGGAGGTAGAAGATAAGCAGCCATTTTTATCACATTGCATTACACACGGCACAAGCTTAGTTAGACCTCACACACACCTTCATTATGTGACATGTTAACATCATTCTGCCCAACTGCTTCTCCTGCTGAGCTTGATCTGACAGGCCAAAACTCACAGAGCATGCTGTCACTGTAGAGTCATCTCAGTGGCTGAGACACTTCACCTGAGCAGATTTGTTTTATTTTGAGAGTGAGTGTGCGCTTATGTGTTACATTACATCATACTTCCCACAGCTTGAACCGGATAATTACTGAACACGTTTGTGTGTTTACATGTGTGTGCAGTGTGCACTGTGTGCACTGACCTCCAATAGCTTCACACCTTGACGTCATCTCCCACAGGACCAGAGCCATGGAGTAAATGTCAGTCTGCTTGAAAGACTCGATGTTCTCCAGATTTAGTCGGGCCTCCAGCACCTCTGGTGCCATATAGCGCGCAGTGCCCACCTGCCGAACAGAGGCAGCAAACAGGGGTTAACACACACACAGGCACACCCAAGCATTAAACAGATTATCACCTTATCACTACACTCTCTCTCAAAGCCTTATTAATGGTGCTGGTGCAATAAATCAAAGCACTGGCTCAGTGGCAGAAGACCTGACTCACTCCTCGCTTCATTCAGAAACAGATAATAAAGAAATGACATTTGACATTATAAAGCAGAGAGATTCTAGTCTGCGGTGGTCGTTTCCTTTTCTAACCATTCAACTGTTTGATGTATGCTGTTAAATTAAATAAAGTAGCTACTGCAATGTTTGCTCCAGACAACTTTCAATTTTGCTGTTATACTGCAGTGTTTCTGTATACTCCAGATGCATTTTTTCACAGCCAGATGTGGAACAATATATATCTTTTGCAAGTCTGCAGAGTCCAACATTTAATACCCAAGTCAACCTCCAAGTCAAGATCAACAAGTTGTCAAACTTAAGTTTTAACTAAAAGCAGATATTACATTTCTAAAAGCAAGACCAGAACAACAGCTACTCTCAAGTCAAGTCTCAGTTGAAGACAAAACTCAATGTCAAGGTCACGTCCAAAATAAAGATCAAAGTCGAAGTCAAAAACACAAATTCCTGTCAGAAAAATCTGTTCAAGTTAAAACCAAACAAGATTCAAATCCAATGTTGAATTAATTAAGTCTTATTTCAAGTCTCAAAAAAGGGTTGTTTTCAGCAAAAGTGAAAAAAACAAAACTATTGTACTATTTACCTCTGTTAATTTTAATAATCATATTATCTAACCAAATTGCTCAAAAATGTGGGTGAATTAAAAAGAATTTGTTTCAATCGGCTAATCTCTTTTGATTTTGTAAAGTGAAGTTTGGGGATATCACAGGCTGTAATGGAAATGTATAAGCTGAAAGTGAAAGTGGAATAGCTTTGTGCCTTTTAAAAAGTGACTTTTTTGCATCAATCAAAGTCAATTAGTATAACTGTTTTGCATTCCATCTACTTGCCCACCAGTAAATGGTGGCTTGTCCTGTTCCACAGTAACCCAACCAGTAATCCAAATGGTTTTGAGTTTTATTGTTAGATGTGCAAACAGGTCAAACAAGCTAGCTGACTGCATTTGCAAATTCATGCTTGGAATGCTAATGCAAGACTTGTGTCCTTTCCTTCACAGGTACTCTTTGCAGTTCAACAGCTTTGTAGTGCATTTGGATGAATTAGTATCATTTGTATTTCCATAGATATATACCTTTTATTATTGCCTACCATGAGCATTTTCCAAATCTGTCTTTTCACTACTGCTTTAATAACCATAAAAGATCTGAGAATTACATAACATTCAATTTCCCATGTCCTGTATATGCAAAAATACTGCTGACATAATGCCTGGTTTTGCAAGTGGTTGCATGTGTTGCATTTTTATGCAAAGAAAAGTTCGACCACACGCACACACATGACTGAAAAGAATTTACACCAAAACCTAGGCTCAGGATGATATCTGACAGAGACGCACACACACACAGTCACGGAAGTTATAATTACAACCTACTAGCTGGGAATTTCCAACTTTTAATTGTGAGTGGAACCAGTAGTGACATTGAACAATCATACTTTGGCCTACGCATGAGCTGAGGTTAAAAAAAAAGAAAAAAAAAAGAGGAAGAAAAGATTGAACAGCCTGGATTTTGTTGTGGTTCCAGTCACTGCACTTAAATATTTCTTTTCAGATAGAAAGGTTGTCAGTGCTCTTGTAACTTTTAAATTTCTTATTCATAAAGCATGAAGCATGACCACTGCCTTGCTGACAGACTGAACTAGGAGAGAGTTGCCTTGAGGAGTTCGCATGTCACAACAAAGCCTCTTCCTTCATCACTTGATTACCGATCAGTCTGTCAGTTTTCTTTTGTCAGCAACAAAGACAATCAAACACACTCTCAGGAGAAGGAAGAGGAAGGCAAAACAAACACAACCCGGTTATACCTCATCATATCAGCCATATCTCATTAGACATGGTGAGATATGACAGCTGCAAATCTATTACCGCAGGTATTTGCAGGTTATGCTTTTGATATCTGTTTGTGGTTGTGTTTAAGGACCATTTGTTAAAAAGAGGAACCCATAATGATATCTAACCTGTCCACTGTTGGCAAGGTCATCCACTGACAGGCTGCTGTCCAGACAGAGTCCCAGGCCAAAGTCACAAACACAGCACGTCCCGTCGTTCTTCACCAAGATGTTGGAGCTCTTTAGGTCTCGATGGACTATCGGCACCTAGGAGAACAACAGATACTTGATTGTCCAAATGATTAAAAATAATAAGCATGAAAGCAGAGATCAAAATGGTAAAGAGATTACACAACGTATGTAGCCTGAGTTACAGGAATGTTGATCCGTTGACTTTTCCTCGAGTGAAAGAGTGAAAGAGTGGTTGTCAAACAGCTAACAGATCATCTGCAGAGGAATGGCTTATTTGAAGAGTTTCAGTCAGGTTTCAGAGCTCATCACAGCACAGAAACAGCTTTAGTGAAGATTACAAATGATCTTCTTATGGCCTCTGACAGTGGACTCATCTCTGTGCTTGTCCTGCTAGACCTCAGTGCTGCGTTCAATACTGTTGACCATAATATCCTATTAGAGCGATTAGAACATGCTGTAGGTATTACAGGTACTGTACTGCAGTGGTTTGTATCATATCTATCTAATAGACTCCAATTTGTACATGTAAATGGAGAGTCCTCTTCGCACACTAACGTAAATTATGGTGTTCCACAGGGTTCGGCGCTAGGACCAATTCTGTTTACATTATACATGCTTCCGTTAGGCAGCATCATTAGAAGACATAGCATAAATTTTCACTACTATGCAGATGACACGCAGCTCTATCTATCAATGAAGCCAGGTAACACACACCAATTAGTTAAACTGCAGGAATGTCTTAAAGACATGAACACCTGGATGGCCGCTAACTTTCTGCTTCTTAATTCAGATAAAACTGAGGTTATTGTACTCGACCCTGAAAATCTTAGAAATATGGTATCTAACCAGATTCTTACTCTGGATGGCATTACCTTGGCCTCCAGTAACACTGTGAGGAACCTTGGAGTCATTTTTGACCAGGATATATCCTGTAAGACTGCTTTCTTCCATTTGCGCAACATCTCTAAAATTAGAAATATCCTGTTTCAGAGTGATGCTGAAAAACTAGTTCATGCATTTATTACTTCCAGGCTGGACTACTGTAATTCTTTATTATCAGGATGTCCTAAAAACTCGCTGAAAAGCCTTCAGCTAATCCAAAATACTGCAGCAAGGGTACTGACAGGGACTAGAAAGAGAGAGCATATTTCTCCTGTTTTGGCTTCCCTTCATTGGCTTCCTGTTAAATCCAGAATTGAATTCAAAATCCTGCTCCTCACATACAAGGTCTTAAATAATCAGGCCCCATCTTATCTTAATGACCTTGTAGTACCATATCACCCTATTAGAGCACTTCGCTCTCGCACTGCAGGCCTACTTGTTGTTCCTAGAGTATTTAAAAGGTGAATGGGAGGGAGAGCCTTCAGTTTTCAGGCCCCTCTTCTGTGGAGCCAGCTTCCAGTTTGGATTCGGGAGACAGACACTATCGCTACTTTCAAGATTAGGCTTAAAACTTTCCTTTTTGCTAAAGCATATAGTTAGGGCTGGACCAGGTGAGCCTGAATCCTCCCTTAGTTATGCTGCAATAGATGTAGGCTGCCGGGGATTCCCATGATGCATTGAGTTTTTCCTTTCCAGTCACCTTTCTCACTCAGTATGTGCTAATAGACCTCTCTGCATCGAATCATATCTGTTATTAATCTCTTTCTCTCTTCCACAGCATGTCTTTATCCTGTTTTCCTTCTCTCTCCCCAACCGGTCGCAGCAGATGGCTGCCCCTCCCTGAGCCTGGTTCTGCCGGAGGTTTCTTCCTGTTAAAAGGGAGTTTTTCCTTCCCACTGTCGCCAAAGTGCTTGCTCATAGGGGGTCATATGATTGTTGGGATTTTCTCTGTACCTATGAAGCGCCTTGAGGCGACTTCTGTTGTGATTTGGCGCTATATAAATAAAATTGAATTGAATTGAATTGAATTGTCACCAGATGTTAAGCATTACTGAAGCTCCTTTTCTATTTCTCTTTGGACAAATATTACTGTGTTGATTTTGTGATGGTGTTTATGTAACTGATCCAGTTTCCACAGAGTGTGTCAGAGTGTCCTGTGTCTTTTAGAAAACCTTAATCTAGCTGTGATTTGATGCTGAGAAAGTCCCTCTTGGCTTTACACTTAACATTTTTACTTAATTCTAAGAGTGGTACAGGCCTAGGCTGCTGTGGGGACCTCCCTTCACCTCACCCCCTGCATGTTATTCACTGTTATTTGCTCCCTCCTGTACTTTGTGTTTTTTCTGTTTGTTTAAAGGGAGTTCTCACTTGTTGGAGATTATGAGTTTGCTTAGGTTTTTTTTGTACAGTGTATGATCTGTACTTTCTACACTGCATAGTTAATATCTGCTAAAAACTTGATGGACAGCAGCATTCTTAACAGGTGAAGAATGGATGAAGTTTTTTTTATTGGAACAAGGCTCGAATTAGTGTCATCTGAATGCCTCTAACGTGGCTAGTGGCATTCACATGGATGGATTGTGGTCCTACTGCAGAATATGACTTTTTTGTGATCTCTAACCTTAGGGCGTCCACAGGGGAGGCGATCACTGTGGAGATGTGCGACACCTCGTGCCAGAGAGCTGCTCAACACCTGCAGCTCCTGCCAGCTGATCACGTGATGCGTCAGGTACTCCTAGAAGACAGAGATGCGACCGTGTGTTAGCATTTTGAGAAGTTACAAACTAAAGTAATCCTGCTTTCATATTCCGGACGGTTTTGTGCTCACCTGTAGGTTTCCTCTGGGGTGGAAGGCCGTGATAAGCCAGTACTGTTTCTCCACCTTCCGCTCCTCAGCTGTCAGGAAGTGGAGGATATTCTCATGTCTGAGGTCTGTGTTGGAGAAAATGTCCTTCTCGTTCTTCCAGGATGCATACTCTTCATAGGGGAAGATCTTTACAGCTACTGTTTCAAACTGATTCCATGTAGTCTGCTTCAATTTAGCCTTGTATACCTGAGCAAAGCGACCCTTTCCCACCTGGGACACAAGCAAAAGTTAAGATTAGAGTTTGAAGCAGCACAGCTCCACAAATGTATCAAATATGTTTGCATACCAGCAGATCCAGCTCTATAGGCAGCGGCTCTGTGTTGTGGTTCAGGCTGTTGGCATGAGTTGAGCTGCTGTCTGACTTATCATCATCTGTCATGATGGCGCAGGCGTCACTGCAGTCCAGCCCACCGGCTATCGGCTTGCGCTTAAAGTTAAAGCTGCTCTCCCATTGGCGGTTGGGACGCCTCTGCCGATGGATTCTGCACCAGTAGAACATTCCAAAAAACGCGATCACCATCACCAGCAGGGGCAGCATGCTCACCAGAACTACAGACATCAAAGAGTCGTTGGACTCCAGTGGATCTGGAGTTGGATCCACAGCTGGGGAGAGAAGATGAAAAACATGAAAAAAAGTGTGAGCATGAGATGCGTAAGCTCATGAGTCCCAACTGAGAAAGAAGATGCACAACGATAATATAAGGTTGTGTGACATCAGAAATGGAAATGTATCGAGATAGTAGCAGAACGCAAAAATTCCCCATGTAAGAGCTAAACTGCTTGTGGGTGGACTTTGAACTGAATCATGAAAGTCAGCTATGAGGATACGTTAAGAATATTGTTAAAAAATGACTCATGATCATTTGCTCTCAAGCTATTAAAACAAAAAAAAAATTCTCCCTGCTGCACAAAACGCCTTCAGGTTTGCTCAGAGTTTTCCTTAGCTATCTGAAGCTAAGGTGGGAAGATGTAGATATTTTTGAAACCGCCAACGTGAGACAGAGCGTAATAGTCTTCTCGGGACTGTCGTGAAGCTATTAATGCCAAGTCAGTTTTTCACTAGACTGTTTTATGACACAGATGTGATGCTAGTTCATATTGTTGATTTGGTGAGATGCATTAACGACCTATACTGATCAGTGGATTCTGGAAAGTAACATTTGCATTTGAACAGCTCGTACTTTTTTGTGTTAGTTTCACACAACTTTTTTGGCACTTATTACTAATTAGTAGATCTTTCTTTAAAGTGAAGCTGCAGTCGACCTTTACTGAAAAGGACACGCAGGCTATTTTCTGTGCTCTGTGCGACGGATGCAACAGCAGCACACGTCAGTTTCCTCCCACTGCCTTTAGAGTAACAGTCCAACACACTGAGGCCACCACAGGGAAATCATTCTTAAACCCTGCGCTATAAAAACATCATTGTGTTCCCCACTCCACAGACAACTTTCAATCTTTTACTGTCCATCATAACAATAAGTGCAAGTTTGAACCTTTCGGTTTCTGACCTCTTCAGGGATCTAACTGTGCAGTCAGAAGGTTCACAGTTTGAGCAGGCTTTATAGCTTTGTGAGCTATAGCATTAACTCCATCCACTGACTCTGACTGCCAGCTGGGACAGAATGGCAGCCAAGCCTTGGAGCTCCAGCAGCAGTGAGAGAACAGTCAAAAGCTTGTCTGTCTTGGGTTGGCCTGGCCTGGACTGATCTGCTCTAGCTGGGCACCTTTTCAAAGAGTGTCTCACTCATAGTCCCAAGGGAACATTACCCTCCTGAGCGAAGCTGCCACATTGGCGAGCTGAAGGAGGTCAGGCCAAGGACTGACCATTGAAGAAAATGCTCCACCCTGCATCTACTTTGCAGTAAGATTTTCCATTTACTGTACATGTATTAGTGAGCGCTACGGAGGCTCAAAGTATATAAAGCAAACATCATCATATAGAGCAAAAATAAAACCTTGGAACAATATGTCAAGAAACAACGCTGTTGTTCTAGTGAAAATAAAAAACTTTCATCAGATTGTTTTGCACTGGTTACTTTACTTTATTTAAAAATTTGATATTCTGTGAATTCTTCTGTATATCATAGACTGTTGTGAAGTCTGCTCAGTGTTTTGTCCAACAACCAAGATTTCTAAGAGACTGCATGTCCATCCAAGCAAAAACTTTATTGCCCTTTTAGGCTCTACTGGGGACCATCATTTACACACTGAACATGCTGTTGTGTTCAGGAATACTTGAAACTGGGTAATAAACTTATCAGGAAAGTATGTACTGAGGTCATAGAACAAGGGAGCTGAAACTTCTGTTAAACCAGACACTGACTGACTACCCCTACTGGCCATGAATAAGAATGGTTCCACATCTGGAAAACAGAGAACTGTTGCCCATTTAAATACAGTTAAATGCACTGGCTTTTTTTTTAGCAAGCTACCTAGCTACACCTATTATTTATTACAATCCTAATTCCAATAAAGTTGGGATGCTGTATACATGTAAATAAAAAGAGAATGCAATTATTTGAAATCATTGATTCACATATCAAATGTTCAAAATGAGAAAATTAACCATTTTTTAGTAATGTCTCAAAATAACTAGGAATTGCCTATGTTGACCACTTTATAACATCTCGTCTTGTTTAAACAGTTACGGCAGATGGCTGCCCCCCTATGTTTTTCCGTCCCACTGTCGCCAAGTTGTCTGATTCTTGGGGTTTTATCTGTATTACTGTAGGATATTTACCTTACAATATAAAGTGCCCTGAAGTGACTGGCATTGTGATTTTGTGCCATGTAAATAGAAATGTATTGAATTCAACCAGTTGCTGGGCTTTTGGGACACCTGCTTAACAGTCCTGGGTCTTCTTTGCCATTTTAACGAAAAGAAGCACAGCATTTAGTGATTGCTTTGGGTTCTAGACTTTAGGCTCCAAACATTTTCCATCCAAGTTTCTTTAAATTTATGTTATGATTGTTGAATCTCTAAAAATGCTAGCCTGCTGTAATTCTTAAAGAGTTTATGTAATTTTTTTGTAATTAACTGAATTAAAGCCAAGTCTGCCCTTCAATCACACATTGATAGTTTGACCTAAGAGCCACTGTGGTGGTGTACAAAGGCAAAACTATAAAACACTTGTCTTTGTCCCAAGCATTGAAGAGGGAACTTGCCGAAGAAGACAAAGACAATAAAGATAATGCTACAAAAAACCAAGCGTGCCATCTGTGAACCTGTAGTTAGTGTTAACAAGCTCACTTTGTTAGCGACAGATGACAGACTTAGGACTGGCTACAGCTGTCTGCTGGAATGTCTGGTTCTCTGTGTGTTTGGTTTCAGTTTAACTAGACAGACACTGATCTGATAGCCTACACTTCTGTATTTTGTCAGCTTTAGACCTGCATAAACACACATATTATTTGTGATGTTGGCCAGCAAAAACTAAACCATTACATTAGATAAAAATGTAAGATTGTATTTGTCATTTCAACGCTCGGTCTGATCTTTGTTGCTTGCGAACTGCTGGGCCCACATCACAGATTGTCATTAACTGTCCGATTTAAACTGTCTGATGTGCTTTCTCTTCAGCAATGTAAAAGAGGAATGAGTATTGTGTTCATTTTTGTGGTTGTGAGTGTGTAGGTGTGTATTTGTGTATGTGGGCATACAGCACTAAATCTTTTTAAGATCACTTCGGGCAAAACCACAGATGCAGTGAATCAAAAATATCCAACACGAGCTCATGCAGTGTTTTTTTTTAGAGCTGAGACAACTTCAAAAGACCAGTAGTAAAGTGGGTTGCAAAATAAGCCAGCCAGCCAGTCAGACATGGCATTTCTACTCAAATTCCTAGTGTCTGTACATGTGTGTATGCTTTAAGGGTTTTAAGACTGCTTAGAGGTTTTTGGAGTTTTAAGTTTATTTCCTTGTTGTCTTGCAGCCATCTTTGAACTGTGTAAGGGTGTGTGTTTCAGGTAGAAACAGCCAATCACACAGTGCCAAGACAAACTGGCAATAAGAATCATGTTGCCTTTTCCAATCAGGATGCCAAAGTGTTCTCAGGCGGTGCTTAAAGAGGTTTGACACATAATTTGGGCAAATGCAGGCAGCCCTGCCTCCGGCCTGTAATTACTCACATCATCAGTGGGTATGCGTGTGTCAGGAAGTGAATTCTGGGATTACTGAACCCTGCCATCTCTGAATCACAGTTTTAATGCTTTGACCAATTGCTAATTACTTACTTTCTTACTACACTTAGTGAAGTTACGAGCTGGATTTTAAAGAGGAACCATTTTCACTGGAAAAAGACAGAGCCAGACATGATTTCATGTTTGAAACAGGTGATGGGTGGATAGATGGCAGCCATTATAAACAGAGTGTAAGCAGAAGCACACTTCCAACAGGGCCTCCACTGTGCCAGATTGTCTATTGCGGCAGCAAAACACTTTAAATATCAGTATTCATCCTGATTTGCTTGAACATTTCCATTCACAGACACTGATTTTGGTAATTATCTGGTCATGTCATGGAAAGCTGAAGGTTCAGATTTAAAAGTAAATGTGGTGCAGTGGTGTAAATTCTCCTCACCGCTCTCTGAAGGAAAGCTCCCAGCTTTGCCTGTTTCTATGGCATTTGCCGAACCAAACATAACACAGGTATGGAGCCTATAACAGCTAACAGGTGAGGGATGATGTAATGTTTAACAAGTGATAGCTTTATGATGTCTAGACAAGGGAGTTTTGGCTGGAAACTGATACGAGAGTGCTCCAGAATGGTTGGTGATATTAAAGTCCTGTTTGTGGCACATTAGTATATGTGAGGGGGCAAACTCCTCAAGATGGGTGGTGACCATGGTGGCTATTTAGTCGGCCATCTTGGATACAACTTTTGTTTTTTCAATAGGAAGAGGGCCATGTGACACATCAAACTTATTGGTAATGTCACAAGAAAAACAATGGTGTGCTTGGTTTCAACACAACTTTATTCATTCATGAGTTATTTACAAGTTTCTGACCACATATAAAATGTGTTCACTGTGCTGCCCATTGTGTTGGATTGTCAATGCAACCCTTTTCTCCCACTCTTCACACACTGATAGCAACACCGCAGGAGAAATGCCAGCACAGGCCAGCACAGGCATCCAGTATCCGTAGTTTCGTATCTTCACACCATAGACAATTGCCTTCAGATGACCCCAAAGATAAAAGTCTAAGGGGGTCAGATCGGGAGACCTTGGGGGCCATTCAACTGGCCCACGACGACCAATCCACTTTCCAGGAAACTCTTCATCTAGGAATGCTCGGACCTGGCACCCATAATGTGGTGGTGCACCATCCTGCTGGAAAAACTCAGGGAATGTGCCAGCTTCAGTGCATAAAGAGGGAAACACGTCATCATGTAGCAATTTCAAATATCCAGTGGCCTTGAGGTTTCCATTGATGAAGAATGGACCCACTATCGTTGTACCCCATATACCACACCAAACCATCACTTCTGTTGTTCCAACAGTCTTGGAGGGATCCATCCAATGTGGGTTAGTGTCAGACCAATAGTGGTGGTTTTGTTTGTTAACTTCACCATTCACATAAAAGTTTGCCTCATCACTGAACAAAATCTTCTGCGTGAACTGAGGGTCCTGTTCCAATTTTTGTTTTGCCCATTCTGCAAATTCTGTGCGCCGATCTGGGTCATCCTCGTTGAGATGCTGCAGTAGCTGGAGTTTGTAAGGGTGCCATTTGTGAGTAGCTAATATCCGCCGAAGGGATGTTCGACTAATGCCACTCTCCAGGGACATGCGGCGAGTGCTACGCTGTGGGCTCTTGCTGAATGAAGCTAGGACAGCCACTGATGTTTCTTCATTAGTGACAGTCAAAGGAGTTTGCGAAGAAAAGCGTCTGGACTTCTTTAAGTTGCTTGAAGACGTTTCACCTCTCATCCGAAAAGCTTCTTCAGTTCTAAAGACAAAACTCCAAAACACAGACTTAACAACGTGGTGTATGCTGTACAGTGCAGCGAGGAATGCCCAGACCTCTACATTGGAGAGACCAAACAGCCACTTCACAAGCGCATGGCACAACATAGAAGAGCCACCTCCACAGGACAAGACTCAGCAGTCCATCTGCATCTTAAGGATAAAGGTCACTCTTTCGAGGATGCCAATGTTCACATTTTGGACAGAGAGGACAGATGGTTTGAAAGAGGAGTGAAAGAGGCCATCTATGTCCACTGTGAGCGACCATCTTTGAACAGAGGCGGTGGTTTACGACACCAACTGTCTGCCATCTATAATCCAGTTTTGAGTTCCCTCCCCAGACGCCTTAATGCCCACTCACATCCTGGGCCATCTGACCTCAGGAATTCACATAACAAGGTGGGGCCAGGTTTCACAATGAGCTCACCCGAAACCCTGGCTGATTAGGTCCCACACCCGCTTTCACACCTTGGCTCATGTGATTAGAGGATCACCAGGGGGTCCTTTGTCCCTCTTTGGGGGGATACTCCCACTGGGTTTAAATCTGGGACTCTCGGCCATTTGACCTTAGAACTGAAGAAGCTTCTTGGATGAGAGGTGAAACGTCTTCAAGCAACTTAAAGAAGTCCAGACGCTTTTCTTCGCAAACTCCTTTGACTACGATGATCTGGATGACTGAGAACCTTCACAGACGTTCATTAGTGACAGTTTTCTTGCGTCCACATTTTGGCAAATCCAACACTGAACCAGTTTCACGAAACTTAGCAAGCAGTTTGCTAACTGTAGCATGGGAGATGGGTGGTCTCGTAGGGTGTCTTGCATTGAAATCTGCTGCAATGACCCGGTTACTGCGTTCACCAGATATCAACACAATTTCGATCCGCTCCTCAAGTGTTAACCTCTTCGACATGTCAATGGCTGTGAACAAAGAGAAACTTGTAAATAACTCATGAAAGAATAAAGTTACGTTGAAACCAAGCACACCATTGTTTTTCTTGTGACATTACCAATAAGTTTGATGTGTCACATGGCCCTCTTCCTATTGAAAAAACAAAAGTTGCATCCAAGATGGCCGACTTCTAAATGGCCACCATGGTCACCACCCATCTTGAGGAGTTTGCCCCCTCACATATACTAATGTGCCGCACACAGGACTTTAATATCACCAACCATTCCCATTTTATTACGGTGTATCCATATAAATGGCCCACCCTGTAGTTGTTCAGACAACAAGATTTCATTGTGTTTTCCTAAAGTTTTTAACTTGTGTAGAATGAATTAAAACAAATTTCACTCTACATACTTAAATCAATCACTTCAAGTCAATGCAAGTATACTACGTTGATCCAACGTAATCTGATTACATTAAACCACCAAATGCCAAATGTGTTGGTTTGACATGGTCAAAAATGGGTTATTGTACTTGGTTAAATCACGTGGAAAAAGGTGCCATGATTAAATTGTGTTCATCCAACAACAGATTTTTTTGAGTGTACAGTTGCTTCGTTGAAATTAATGGATTACATGGCGGCTTTTTCCTCTTTAATATGTTAGGCTATCCCCTCTCTAATATTGGTAATTCCACGCATTGCCGGAAACCAGAACAAAACACGAAATAAGAGGCTCTAATGTACGCGTCCTGTTAATGTTGGTGGCATGAGCTACACAGTGGACCCGGAGCTAGCACAACAGAGCCAGCAGTGCACGGGAAGGAATACATTTCTTACTTGGAAATTCTGACACTACTACCCATTTAAAGAAGTAAGGGATGGACAAAATCTGACCGTGCAACGCAAACCAAGCTGCTCTCAGCATCAAAAGACTCCATCTCCAACTGAAAGAAACATAAGGAAGTAAGTTCTTTTTTAAAATCTAACATTAGCCGACTGCAGCTACCTTGTTTTAGGTGTGGTAGTTACCTGGCACCCACTTAGCTGTTGACCATTTTTGCATCTTTTAATTCCAGGACTAGGTTTACAACGCTCAGCATTGCTGTTTTGCTCTACCTCTTAAGGCAGGATTAAACAGAGTTTGTCTGGGTCAGCATTAAGCCTAAGTATCTGTGTTATGTCATTATATCATACAAAAACCTATTTTCATTATTGTTTGGTGGAGTGCTTTGTAACATAAAGTTTTTTGTTATTATGAAACAGTTGATGCTATTATGTGAATAATGAGTATATTAAAATGTTGTTTTACTCAAAAGGTAAGACGTTAGCTACAAATCCTTATGAAATGCTTATTAACAAAGTTTTATTCTGTCTTATTTATAGAAAAAGAAAATATCTTCAATATCCTGAAATGATACAATGAATATCTATTAGTCAAATATTTATAACACATTATAATATAGTTGAAAGCAGATAAAGGCCAAAAGAGAATAACATTTCCAGCTGTATGCCGTATTTATCTGATTAAAAATACTCAATATTACAATACACTTGCATTGTGTTATCAGGTACTTACTAAATGTTAATATATTGAATATTGACCTGGCTGGAAACATGACTCATGCCCATTTTACGTCTTCTGGTAAACTTGATCACCATGGTAACCATTGTATAGTGATAATTTGTCTTTTGATATGGACATCTGCTTCCTCAACAGAATAATAAAAAAAAAAAAAAACCCAAAAAAGAAGTAACTGTAGCTTTGGGGTTAGAGTCACATGTTCATTTAATACATAAATATTCATGTCAGAATATTTGATTTGAGACTTAAACTGCTGTTGGAGTCTGAATCCTCCCAAATGTATAAAAATAACCTGGCTTTATCCAGGCTGGTATCATATTATGTGTGTGTGTGTCTGTGGCCATGCTTCACCAGCCGCAGACAGGCTGGTAACACCAACTAAAACTGAGTATCATACTTAGTATTTACTTGTTATGGTAACAGCAGGCTCCAAAGCTCAGACTACATCATAAACATGGTTTATATCTCTTTAGCTCCAACATCCCCTTACTCCAACTTGCTCTGTTTCCATCTCATCTTCCCATCTCAGTGTCTGTTCTGGCTACCATTCTTTTAGTCTCACACTGTCCTTCCCATTTCCTTCTTTTTATGCGTCTAAGAGTTGGCCTGCTTGAGTCATTTCTCTATAAAGCACTCTGCTGTGTAACTGAATGACTGATGTACCCGCTGATGACAAGCCAAGATTCCATAGTTAAGGAGGAAGGATTTAAAAAAGCACATCTTGGAAAAAAGGTCAATTTTATATGTCGTCTTCTCTTTCCTTTTTTTTCAAGCTGGATAAAGAAGCCATTGTAATTATCACTATTTTTTCCATTTCCCACTTTTATCTATTGTTATTCTTTGTCATCAAAATAGAGACCTCACTGGCACCAAAAATCCCCTCTCCATGTCATGAGGAAATAGCGTTTATCATGAGCGATGCCAGAATAAAGGAAGAGATTACTTGGAAGAGACCAGGCGACATCTGTGCAAAAATATACCGTAAGTAACAAAATCAATTGATTGTAGCTTCACAAGAACACAGCTGTGAATACAGCATAAAAAATAGCACGTTATTATGGCAAGACAGTATTTACTATCCTCCCCTCTCACTCAAAAGAATCCACAAGCGTCAAAACACATGTGCAGCTGATACTGACTGGAAGGCGGTGTTAGTCTGTGTGAATCATTTTTACAAGCTCCTAATTAAAAGCAACTGTCGTATCAGATAAAGAAGTTCAGCCTTCTCAGGGTGCAAGGGATCATCTCTGACCACTTTTTATGCTCTTGGCACAGTGACTGGGAAAACGCAGGGAGTCAAAATGAGGATTCA